>NW_008239110.1:4003140-4102406 GCF_000691975.1 Corvus brachyrhynchos
GCAGGAATTATTTGCAAACAAGTACAATATAAACAAAAAGATAGTTCTTGTTGTAAAGTAGCTGACTTGCTTCTTTGATCACCAAGTGGTTTCTTCTGATGAGAAATGTTTCTCTTATTTTAGAGACGAATATGGATGGAAAGCTAAATCAGAAGACATAAGAAAGCTATCTTGTTTTAGGTTGTGATTGTTTCTTGAGACAAGTGATAAACTTGGTGAATTTAGGCTATTCTAAACAAAAAATGAAAATAGTTCAAGTTTTTTTTAATATAATGGATTGAATGAAGCAAACAAAATTTTATGCTTGTAAAAGAGATATGAGAAAGAAACAAGTTTATATGCCTTTCAAGATTTTTCATAAATTTCTGAGGTATTTAGAGAATCCTCTCATATTTCTTACTAAGACACACTTTGAGTGAACCTAGACTCATACAAAATATCTTTATTTGGTATCTATGCTATATCAGTGGCTTATCTATTTTACATTTATACACTGTATCATTCAATGCACAGAGCATTGCATGCTCAAGAATAACTCTCCCAAAGTATAAAAGGAAGATCATAAAAATACCACAGTCTGCAAATATAGCCTCATGAAAATTTAAAAGAACTGCTGATATCAATGGCAAAATTCACATCATGTATTCCAGACCATAGTAAGGATAAGGGCATGCAATTACACTTTTTAAAAAATGTTTGTTTGTTTCTTAAGTTATCCTCTGTGGTCAATACTAATATAATTATGAATATTCTTAAATTATCCTTATGACACAAAGTTATGTGTTAGCTTAAATTCAGTGAAGGTAGTTTAAACAGATGGATTTGACCTTACAGTCAACTGGACAGTCAAAAGGAGATGCACAAATGACTGTAGTGACCTGCCTGGCAGTAAGAAATTATCACTTAATTATGTTTGATTGGGGTCTGTATTCTTAATAGATGGAATTTCACATCTGGAAGCAAAGGCACTGTACAGTTGATAAACAAAAACCAAGCCAGATACTCCAGAGGTATACTGGGCAAATATGCTTGTCATTATAGTAATTACTGCTCAAAAAGGAAACGTAGTGTATCTGAACCCTTAGCAATTGCCAGACTGCTTGCAATGCACACTTGCAACACAGCCCATTTAGCCTAAGTAAAAGCTACCTTGGGATGTTTAATATCTGCTTGCTGTGACATACACTGAAATGCGGTATTTTATTGTCTGCTTACCTTCTACAAAATCATTACCTTGCTTCAAAATGCTTAGTAGAAAAGTGGTTGTTTGTAAGAGGCTACTGAAAATAAAACAGAATTCAAAATAAAAAAATAAAAAAAAATTAGGAGAAGAAATAATTTTAAGCAAGAAATAATTTCTGCTTTGGGACGGTGTATTCAGTAGGTGTTAAAGGTTAGTGCTGGAAATTCTTTGAAATGGGCGATAGAGGAAGAAAGGACTTTAATTTAAATTGCTAACAGGTATATTTACCTTACTGGATAATCTGTGAATGGGCCTAATGTTTATTACTGAGACCATACTTGTTAACTTTACAAACTCAGATGCTACAGTGCTTTCATCATAAATATGGTTTTTATCTTGCACATGACCTGTTTTGCTCAAAACAGAACAGTGTTCCTGAGAGAGTAGTTTCTATGTAGCTAAATATTAACAATAATTGTCTGGTTGAATGAACAATAAGCTTTATTTTTTCCTCTCATACACACCTAAAAAATTATTAGTTTCTCATGTATAAACTTGCAAATATTTTTCTCAGTAAATTTAAATTTTTATAATATTTTTACATGTGCTAAGTAATATATATTCCTATAAATATTTAGATACTAAGTAATATATATTTCTATACAACAATTAATAATTGTATGTTCCTGATTTCTAAGATGCCTGCCTTAAGATGCATAACAATCTTGTATTAAAAACCACAAAAGTATTGCCTGATCCTTTGGAAAGATATCAAGCGTCTGGAAAATGAAAGCTGTAAATCTTTTAATACCTTGAGGTCAAGCATGTCAAAGAGGCCAGGCTCTTACAGTTTTCTTGGTTGTGTCTGTTCCACTACAAAGTCCACAATTAAAGCTCATGCTCAAAACAAGAATAAATACATATTGTGTATATTCTACACTCTTGTACACAAGGATTACATGTGTATTAACTCCTTCAGACAAGTTGAATAACAACCTTAAGTCCCACTAGAGCAGTACTAGCAAAGGCTGTTCACCTAGGTCTTGTCCTCTTATGTAAATATATTTCTCCTAGAGAATATGATAGAATTATAGAATAGACTGAGTTGGAAGAGACACCTCATTGTCATCCATGTGAATCCCCAACTCTGAAAGCAGGGGGGACTTTGAAGGTTTCCCAAAGCTGTGCCCAAGTCAAGTGTTTGAGATCACCAAAGATGGAGACGGCATAATTTCTCTGTAGTGTGTTTCAGTGTTTAAGCACTCACTGTAAAAAATTCTAATGTCCAGAGGGAACTTCTTTTTTCTGCTTTTTGTCTTTTCTCTGTACATCTTCAGGAAGAACATGAGTCCATCCACTCTTCAGGTAGCTGAACATAGAAAGTAGATATTATCCTATTATTATTTCTGCTGATCTCTCATTCTGCTGGACTCTGAGATATTTATGCCACAGGTGGCCCAGAATTGGACACAGTACTCCAGATGTAGTCTCATGACTGCCCAATGGGCAGGAACAATCACTTCTCTTGACTTTCAGGTTGAAAGTTGCTGAGGTGTATATTCCATTCCACTATCCAGGTTGCTAATGAAGCTTTTTTACAGCTTTGGCTCCTGTATCAACCCAATGAGAAATACTGTACATTACTGCCTGTCAGCTAAATTTTGAATTATTTCCACTCTTCTCCAAGAATGGAAATACAGCAAATTTTTTCTTCACCTTGCAGTCTACTGGCATCCAGGCATTGCCTTCCCAATTTGGCCATAGAGTTGCTATAGGACACTAATAAACAGTCAACAAAATCAAGCTTGCATCTCCTGCTCTTTCGTTAATCACAGAGTTAATCTTCTTATCACTGAAAATACTTAAGTTGGTTAGATATGATTGGCATTGTAAACCTCCTTTTTCTGTTCTGAAACACTTTGTTCTTTTCTGTTTGTTAGTAGTTTCAAGGAGGACTTTTCCCATTACCTTCCCATAGTGTGAAGTGGGATTTACTGGTCTGCAATTCCATGGGTCTTACTCCCTGACCTTCTTTGAAGACAGATGTGACATTTTCCTTTTTTAGACATCAGGGATTTCCTTTGAATGTGGCCCAATGAAGAGATCTGTCTCTACAAACTTTTCTCTATCCATTTACCAAAACTAAATTCAGAATGAGACAGTGGAACACAATGCTTTTTTTGGAGGAATTCCTGAAAATTATATGCCTATCTTTTGACTATGCTATCATAGTCAGTTTGTAGAGGAAACAATTTATAGAGAAGAGTTTTGCTTAATAAAGTTTTCAAAACTAATCAGTATCAAATGGGGTTGCCCTCATGGACCCTCCTACTATAAATCTCCTAGTTTTTGTTAGGTGAGCATCAGTAGAAAAATATTCAATAGTCAATACCCAAAAGAGTAGCATTCTCCAAGTATAAAGAGATGTTCTTTCAGGCAATAATGTTGACATGCCCATTAATATTTTCATCGCAGTATTGTTTATCTTATCCTGTTTACAGAAAAATTCTGTGACTGTCCAAGAGTAAATTCTAATGTGCCAAACTAAGATGGCTGTCAACAGTAATTTTATTTCACTTATATGTACCAGCCAGGAGTGAGTATATATAATGTCTTATTATAAAGCTAGGCCTTGATTCATTGTAAATCACTCCTTGCTTCAGATGGGGACTACAATAGACTGCTGTAAGTGGTTACACTACCCTATGTAAAACCAGTCCATTAACACAGGCAAAAGCTTAGAGATATAAAGTAGGCTTTTTTATATAGAGTCAGTTGCAGGAATATATAGAGTAGTTGGTGATAGCTTTTCTGGACTTCTACAAGCATTGATTAAGTTGTTATATCTCCATCAGACAGGGGTTTCTCTGTTTGAATCTCAGAACCCTGGGAAGACAAGAAACATAACAGAGCTCTGTTGTGGTCTTCAGGTCTCTAGCATTCCCTAGCATGTTTGCCTGCTAACTGAGCTAACACTATTAGCTGTAAATTTTATATGTAAAATGTATATCTTCTTTTTTTACATGAATTAAAATTTATCAGAAGACAGTCCTAGAAGAGTTAATTCCATTTACTCTTCCATTCTCTTCTCACTTTGCCTTGTTTAACTGGAAGAATAGTTTAATACTGGTAGTCTTAACTATTTCTGGTTCAAGTATGGGTTTCTTTACTTTGAAAAATGGCTAAACTTTTAAAGTTATTATGAATTGCATCAGGTATAGGGACAGTTACTCTTAGATGGATGCTGCTTTTTAAGATAGAATGAAGACTGAATTAGGATTGTCCTCTTTATTTGCTTTGATCAAATTTTTGTGTCAGATAAATCAATTAGGGGTGCAGAACTGTATCCCACATCTTCTGAGACTTTTTCCATTCTTATATCTGCTGACAGTTGTTACAATCGACATTCAAAATTTTGGTTTCCCTTGCCCATTTTGTTTCTTTTTCAAGTTAATTCTACTTTACACAAAATGGTTCTCTATTTTATTTTATTTTATTTTATTTTACTTTATTTTATTTTACTTTTTAATTTATTTATTTATGCATCATTGTGTAAATTTCTGTAGCTTGTAGTGAAACTTCACACTTTTCTGTGCAGTTGGTCTAATCTACAACATGCTTTGGATTCCTTTGAGCATGCAACAGTATCCTAACAACTTCTTGTGTGCAAGACTCATAGAGACATTGGCTTCCAGGGGTTTGTCTTTCTTGTTAACATTCATTCCATATTAAAAGTGTCCTAAAGACTGCTAGTTATCCTGTCAGCTAACCTAAAAAGTTGGAATTCATTCACATGTGTTCAGAACTGGTTTTCATTTGTACTCATAACTTCTGGTTTCATATTGAATATCTGATTTTTTTTTAAATGTTGATTATTTGTTTAGTATTTCCATGAGATACAGCAGTGAGAATGCAAAGTATTTTCAATTGTTTTCTTGTTTTACAATATACTAAAAAGCAATATCCATTTATTCTCAAAGAGTTGGAGCACCACAGCTCAGTGAATTATTTACTCAGTTTCTTTGGGGATACAGAGTGACAATGTAAGCAGCAGCAATAAAGATATAGCTAGAAAACTCAACACCCTCATTTTCTTTTGTAGTCTGTGCCATCACAGATGAAGAAATCATACCTTTGGGATAGTTTCTCTTCACACAATTTCCTCTTTATAAGTGTAAAGGAAATATATCTTGGCAAAGATTAACTGTGTTTTCCAATGATCATTAAAGATACATTACCTTGCTGGGACTCAGCCGAGTATGTTTTTACCTGTGTAACTCTGAGTTTATCCACACTCGACAGGGTTCCTGTTTTAATTACTATGAGTTTATTAGTCAGGAGAGTGCAAAGTCTACATATTTCGATAGTTCATAGTACATAGCTTTAATGGATGTAAAATCCATGCTAATCGAAACCTAATTTTTTGTCTGTAAGATGGGGAAGGAAATAAAAGAGAGCCACTAGTGTTAACAAGGGTGTGGATTTTTCATCTTTAATTGTTATGGTATGCTTTTGTCATTTTTTTCTGAGTTCTCAAAATAGTAATTTTATCAAAGATAATAATGCTCTTCAAAGGGAACATAGTGGAAAGGTGTGATCCTTCCATTTCTGATGTGATTGATTCTTATTTTGTAGAAGGATATCAATTGGAAAATTTGAACTACAATTTTTAAGAATGACCATGCTGTCTGTATAGTCAAGCTTACCTTTAGGACATCAACGCCTTGCAATATCTCAGAAAGAAAGAAATCAGGAATTCTGATTGTTTTTTACAATTCCCAAAAATTTCCTCATACTGTATGAAGCAACATATTCTCAGTGGTTTTTGCTGCAGTTACTCAGACCCACTTAGAGATAATTAAGTAATTTTCCAGAGATAACGTGTTTAAGAAACCCATCAACTTAATTTTTTTTTTTTTTTAAATTAAGGCCTTTTTAAAAATAGATCTTCTACTGCCAGATTGTCAGTTATAATTTTTACACTACAGTCGGTAAATTAATTTGAAAGGTATAAAACTTACCCATAAAATCAGCAGTGACGTAATTAAGTGTTATAATATAGAAACAGCATTGACCAATTCTGAGATTTGAGTAAAATCCTAGCATAAGAGATGAGAGTTTTCCAGCTGGTACCTATTGTAATTGATATAATTAGAAAGATGAGCTTTTAGAACATTTCATACCAGAACACAGCATACCTGGAATTTTATCTCTGGTGCCCAAGTAGAAAGAATTGAAGGAGAAAAAATTTTACATGGTATTCTTCACTCATGAGTATTGACAGAACATAAATTGTAGCCCAATGTGCTGTATTGTACATGTATCTAAACACTGATGCATTGCAGAAAGATTTATTAACTCTTGCATTAAGAGCACTTTATTTGGTGTGTGTTTTTAGACATATGATACAGAAGAATGTTTATAGCTACAGTGACTTATCCCTTCACTTCTCCTGAGGTCAGGCTTGTAACAAAATCATTATCTTTTATGCATATTCAGGTCACAAGCAGAACAATATATGATTAGATTTATGATTTAACAATGTAGTTATGAAAAAGGTTGTTTTAATGTTACTGCTGATTTTAATTTCAGAGATTTAATTAAACAGAGAAAATTATGTTTCTTCTAAAAATACCAAAATATCGAGTACTCAGAATCATCAGGGTGGGAAGAGACCTTCAAGATCATCTAATTCAACCATCAACCCAGCACCACCATAATCACCCCAAAATACTATCTCCAAATGCCACATCTAGATGTCTCTTAAACTCTTCCAGGGGTGGTGATTCCACCACTTCCCTGGAAAATTTATTTCAATGCCTAAGCACTCCTAGAGTGAAAAACAATTTCTAATATCTAACCTGAACCTCCACTGGTACATCTTGAGGCTCTTCCCTCTTGTTCTTTCACTTAAGATATGCCAGAAGACACTGACCCCCACCTCACTACAGCCTCCTTTCAGTTAATTCAGGGAGAAATGAGTTTTCCCCCTTGCTCCCTCTCACCCCTAAACAGAGGTCAACCTTTAATTAAGTGTCAAATAAACCAATTACCACGTTTTCTTTGAATTGAGTTTCCGAAAATTTGAGTCTGGTCTTCATAGTTACACAGGACACTCTATAATGCCTCTTTTTCTCTGAGAAGAAAAAAGACCCTTCAATGTTTTCTTCCTTTGGCAAACCCCTTCTAAAATGTTTTACTAATTACTTCCAGTAGCAATGATACAGTACGGTGCTCCTAAGCCCAGGGAATGGAGGCCCTATAGCATTGTATAGTATATAGTATAGCATTAATAACCTCTGCAGATAACTAAGTAAATAGTCTTTCCAAAGTGACCCTTTAAGGAAATGGAAATTACTTCTCTTTGTAACATCAATTTGGGCCTGCAAAGCTGTCAAAGCTATTTAAATCAAAAGAAATCACATGTGCTTGTCAATACTCGGCAGGTAGATCTCTAAAACCACATCATGTACTGTAGGCATAGTTTAGGGTGGTCATTAATGTTTTTGTTAAGAGTTTGAATTGATCAATAAAGACATTGTGATACAGGAGCATATCTCCCGTCTTTTTGGCAAAAAGTAAATAAGAGTATTTTACAAACAATGATCTTTAGAGATTCTTCTGAGTTTATTGTAGTGTGAGCCAAGCAAGGAGTGGTGTTCTGTCTAGTTTACATTTTATAAGGCAGATAACAATTGTATAAGCTTACAGGGCCTTAACTAAATATTGACATGAAGCTTCAGTTCTATTACATGATGTACAGCAGAACTATTGAAAAAGAAAGGAAATTTTTGGCATTTTTTGAGTTAAGCTATTAAGCAAGTGTGTTTAGGGGAAGAAAAGACTGCAGTGTCTCATTCTAGGATACAAAAAGCTGTGACTACTCTGAACTAAAAGTGGCTTGAATATATAAAAAGGCAATACAGGGCGTAACGCTGTCTGAAAACTGCCTCCTGCTATAATTTTTTCTGCTCTTTATGACTGTCTTCACATGTCAGCCATGAGCTGGTAAGGTTTGATTTGGATGTAGGAGAAGTTGTTATTATATTTTAATTTTCATCAAGTGCATTATTGCTCATTCCATAAATTATTATTTTTTGACCACAGCTGTCGAGGAATTATAAGTGATGTATTTTTTGTAGTAGGAAATGTGACACAGCAAATAATTTCTAGAAAATGTGACAGTTTTTCTAAAACCTTCATATTCATAGTAGAAATTCTAATAAAAATGAAAGGGCAGTGGAATGAGAAACAGGTGCCCTTTGAAAGTGAGTAAAACCTTTTTTCCTGTTTGTGTCAGTGACTGACTGAAGAAAAACAAGAACTTAAATTTTACCTTTCTCTATTCCCTAGTAAATACCAGCAGTGGGATAGAGATTTAATTCATTTAGCTAAATACTTTATCTCTGAGTGTGGGCAGAAGTAGATGTGTACAGAAGAGTTAAAAGCATAAGGAAGTCTGCAGGAGTACTTCTCTTGAGTACACTCCCACAAACACAAAAGTTTTTGGTTCTCAACTTGAAAGATTTTATTTTTCTTTATTCAGATTAAGTTTTATTTGAGAACATAAAAGGTATCATGAACTGAGGAAGATGTTTCTCATACAGGACTGAATATGGTACAGACTTCACAAAGCAAATAAGATGTTTTTTCCTGGAGAAGAAGGCAAGTCTAATTTTAGACATGATGAAACAAGTGAGCACAACAAATAGTGTGGGAGGGTGGAAGCTGAAGAGGGTCACACTATGATTGCAGGGTTACTTGGGTTCATTTCATGCATATCTTAGTATGACTGTTCCATTTATATATGACATTTTTTAAGCTTCTGTAAATTTGCCACAAGTATCTGGAGAGGCAGCGGAAAGAGTAAGAGGTGTGTCTAAGATTTAGGAGAAGTAAAAGAGGTGATAAAGGGAATTAATTGTGTATAGCAAATAAGAGTCTGTATTTGTGTACAGGCTCTTTTGCTTTTCTTTGTGACCTCTTAGCCATCAAAAGACATTCAGATGATGACTAATCTGTGTAATCTGTGTGGAGGCACATTTTATACTTTCTCTTTTGCTGGATATGTAAATACAGCTTTGCAGAATAATTTCAGGACAACCGTTATTTACCTTTTAAGCCTTATTATAGCTCCTGGATGGGGTGTGGGGAGGTTCCTTGTGTTGTGTGAGGGCAGGTGCTCAAACTCTTGACCAGAACTCAAATCTCATATCCCAAAGGAGAATTCTCAATATAAGAAGTAAGCCAATTCTGTGTGTTGGGGGGTTAACCTTGACTAGAGGCCAAATGTTTGCTAAGGCACTCAATCCCTTCTGGAGCAGGAAAAGGAGAGAAAATAGGATGAGCGCGCTCAAAGGTTGAGATAAAGGCAGGGAGTTGCTTACCAGTTATTGTCATGGGCTGAAAAGAATTCAGGTGGTGAGTGTACTAGTTTGAAAACAAACCTGTGGGAGGCACCAAGTCAGAATAACAATTTAATAGGGAAATTAAAAAAAAGGCAAAGGGAGAAAACACTGGTTCAAACTGACAGAGTCAGGATACAACCTGACACCCTGTTAGTCAGGGTGGCGGTAGCAGTCCGATAAGATGGTGGCTGCAGTCCTCCTGAAGTGGTGGATGTGGTTCTGTTGAAGCAGTAAAAGGGGCTGCTCTTCCTCAGAAGGTCACGTGGTGGCTGTGTAGCTCCTGTCCACTGGAAATCCAGTGGAAGGGTTGTCTCTGGTGTTCAGAATCTCAGCTTATATCCACGATGGGATGCTTGGTTCCTCCCTCTGGGTGGAGCATCTCACAATGGGGTAATGAGTCATGAGGCCAAGTGTTGATTAGGCTCATTAACAGAAGATAGTCCGGAGGGAATTATCTCTGAGTCATGCGGCAGGACATTGATAGGCCATTAACAGAAAGATGGTCTGGGGGGAGGAGGCAAGGGAACACTGCCCCACCCGGTTTCAACAGCTCATGAGGATGGTAATAGAATACACTGCAACCCAGGACAGTGAGAAATACAGACACTGAGACAACACCTTTCTTCCACCTTTGCTTTACTCCTTTAGGTTCCTCTGCCCACCCCCAGACAGAGAAGGGAGCTTGAGGGGCAGTTTGTAGTCAGTGCGTAGTGGTTTCTCTCTCACTTCTCACCCACATATAAGTCCTTGCAATGTATACCTAATACACTCCCACCAGATTCACTTTTCCATCTTCTTTAGTCACCCTTTTTATGACTACTGGCCAAGGTTCAGTAGATGGACTTTTATCCTAGATTTTAACCTCTGAGAGAAGTGCCCTCCACATCAGAAACGAAGTTCAAAACTGTCCAGGCTAAGGAGGGCCTGTAAGCCAAAAGTCACTCAGCTGGTTGGTTTAGTCACTATGTATGTTTAAAAGAGGTTTTCTGTTCTGTTAGTCACAGGAGTGACTAGAAGGCTCAGCACTGCTAATCAGAGTTAATCCCTGGACAAGGTATATGCTTATGATGCTCAGGTCTTTGTTTTTAAATATTTTCTGTTGTATGGTTACAGGCCTGGGGCAGTCACCCCTCAAAATGAGCTTAAAAATCATCAGAAAAAGATGTGCAAGACCAGGGCACTCCTGAAGACAGAAAAAGGTGAAGTCGTATAAATATGACTTAGCAACCCCTAGAAACATCAGTGTATTATCAACACTGCTACCATACTACATCCAAAATTGAACATCATACTGGCTTATACCAGCTACCAGGAAGAAAACTGACTCTATCCCAGCCAAAAAGAATTTATAGATTGCTTGAAATTTGAGTATTTCTAAAAATAAGGATGAGAATTTTCCAAAGTAGTGAGTTTTTTATTTCTCCCTTTTTTTTCAATATACTCAGGGAAGACCATGTATGGGTAAACAATAATAATGTTCTCTGGTAAAGATGTAAGGATGTTATATGAAAAAGCTAAATGTAGGCTAGTTAGAAGGAAAATGCAAATAAAAAATATTAGAAGTATTGTGAATAATGTTTTTTTGAAATAGCACCCAATTATTACTATTGAGACAGAGGAATAAAGGAACATAAATGAAGATTCAAAGATGCTCATGCTGAGAGCCTAAAAAGCAAAGCATACAAAGGGGAAAATCATGTTGGAGACATCATTTTACTTATGTCACTAAAAAGGGGGCAAAATGCTTTCTAACACAACAAATACTCTAGTTTTCTGTGTTGTCCCTCAGATGCAGAAGGCAGGAAAGGTTGTGAATCTTGTGAAAACTAAAAAGGAAGCAACTCTTTTAACATCTCCCCTACCATACCATACTTGAGATAGCTCAGAATATCTCCTAGAATATTTTTTGTAAGACTTCAATGTATTTAGCAGCAGTCAGGACACACTGATTGTTGGAGAAGTCTACAATCATTGTGAAGTTCACATACATTAGAAGATAGTAATTTTAAATAAGTTTTCTACAGATTCTTGACTGTCATTTTATATTTAACTCTATCAACATTTCTTCTGTTCAAGAAATGGATGGACTAATGTTCTGGAAATTGGAAAATTATTTAAGAACTGAAAACAGCATATATAATAAATTAAGCAATAGGAACTTGACTAGTACTTCAAAAATTAGGTTATATGTATATCTTTGACACTTATTTCCATCATTCATTAATCTTTAATTATGATGGTAATGTACTTTATGTATATAATGTCTTTAATACAGAATAATAATGGATTTTAATAAACCCTTAATCCACAAGTGTAAAAACAAATGTTTCAGTTATAAACTTATTATAATTATCACATAATAGTTAAGAATTTTTTATGATTTATTTAATTTTAAATTTATTTATTTAATTTTCATCAAACAAAACAGCCTTTATGGTTTTGGTTCTGATTTGAGCTATGATTTAACTACACATTTCTGTAGCCCCCAAGCCTACATTTCTTTGGATTTTAGAGCAGTACTAGTCGCTAATACAGCAGTAAAAATTGACAAGTTCCAAAAATCACTAGGTATTCCCTGTTGCTGGGTTATATTACTCCTGTATGATTCATGTTGCTTATAGTAGAAGTTAACTAAATTATTGTCTTATTTTCTTATGAACTAATTGGATTTGTTCTTTTTTTTCCCCCTAGTATTAGTCAGGAAGATAAAGATGCATAAAAATGGGACAGGATATATTCATTCATATAGTGAAGTTTTTCTAAAAGTCATAATTTAGGAAAAAAAAAAATGGAGGCTTTAATAAAGCGAAGTAGTAACATGGTTTATTCTTAAGCAGTGTAGTATGTTATGATAAAGCATCCATCTTATATCTTGGATATTCTTGAAAAAGTTATTAAATATTTTATTTAAATATTGTACTTTGTCAGTCCTTATGCAGTAACATATGTATTGAGGGTGTAGTCCTGCACAGAAGCCCTGTAAAACAACGACTAGAAGAATCATTCTTACAATTTTGCTCTAGTGAATGGGAGAATGTGTAATTTGCTAGAGCTGAGATTAGAGCTGATAGTTTGTTGTGTTCAGCCATACCCAGCACTGGATCAGTATGCTTATCAGTTCATGAAGAGGATGGGGTAAGATTCTTTTGGTTTGTACATTTCTGGTCATTAGATGAAGCCTTACAGCTTGTGAAATCTTTGTGCTAATGGTTTTGCAGTAAAACCTGTTGTCTGCTCACTTCTTGGTCTGGTTGTGCAAAAGAGATGTCTGTGTGCATGTAAGTGAGTAATAATATTTACTTTTCTTTATAAACCTGATCCAGAGAAAAGTGAGGAAATTTGACAGGTTTGAAATAATGCTGGAATAGTATGCACAGGGTAATTTTGTGCTGTGTCTGTTGCAGAGTTATGACGAATATGTTGGTCACATCATGCTCTAGATAATATTTTTGTAATACCATTTGCTCCTAATTTATTTACGTGTTCATTTTAAAAAACACAATAGTAACATTTTGTTTGAAATATCATTGAAAAGAATGTAATTTAAATAAACTAAGCACAGCTACCAGTAAACAATCTTATTAGTTCCTTAAGTTATACTTGCATCATACTTCTTTGCAATTGTATTTTCTTTATTTCCCTTGCCTATATACATAATTCCATGAGTATAGGGAAGTATTCTATCTGACTGCATCAGACCAAGAATTAAGTTTATTGCATTTGATTGTTGTCTTGTAATTTCAAACTATCTTGTAGAACATAGATTTTTTTTAGCCTTTCCATAGTTGTTATGTAGCTCCTGTTTGGGTCAGAAGAGAAGGCAGGACCATGTCAGATATGGATGAAAAATTTTGTCAGTATGGATTTTTAAATAAGAATTGAAGTCCAGGCATATAATGGTAGCTGATAACTCTCATGGATTTTCAGCTAAATATTCAGTATCGATCTGTGTTTTGAAAAACCTATGTGTTTTACTTTTTTGATCCTGAGGGAAAAAAGTAAAATAATAAATAAAATAAAAATAAAATAATTAGGAAAAAAAAAAAAAAAAGAGAAAAGAGCTGCTTTATACCTTCTGGAAAAGTTCTCTATAAGAATTTAACAGGTAACATGCTAAATATGATTTAATGACAGTACCTGACACCTGTTTTGCAAATATCTGAAAGGAGCACAAAAAACTCAAATGGCCTGCATATATTACTAATGGATCCAAGCAGTCTTTATCCCACAAGGACTATCCCAACTCGTGTAAATTCAGTTCTGTGTAATATTCCTAGGTAGCTGTGTTTTGGTATAATGAAAATGCAAATACAAATATTACTCCAGTAGTCCATTTTCTCTCCTCTCTAAATTGCAGGTTTTGGGTTTTCTTCTCTTTTTAACAAGTTGCATTTCTCTCCAGAAAATACATCTTAAATTAAAAATTTATTTATCTCCAGGTATTACAGCCTGTATTAAGCATACCTATTAATTTGCTTTCAAAACAAAATACTATCTTCATACTATCATCAGAGATAAACTGACAGGTTTTGATTTGAGAACTATTGAAATTGGTGGAGGGTACCCTTTACATACTCTCAGCAGCTTTGAATTGAGCTGATTTGTATAGATCATGCTAGACCACACCTTTAGGAGAGCAACTGAAAGCAGCAGTCAGTGTGTGTGACAGGATTTACTTTGAGTATAGTGGGTGAACAAAAACTGTATATCTGCAATCACATCTAAGGTCATCTACTCTGAGTCCCATGGCTCTCTATAAGACTGTGTTTTTATTTACAGATCAAAACTGTAGAAGCTCTTCTAGTTTCCAGAATTAGTCATGTCTCTTCATGAGGTAGTCTCAAACTGGACACTGGAAAGGAGGAGTGGGTGCCTGCAGGTCAAGAATTAAGAAACAGAACCTTGTAACATCATCACAAGACTCCCTGTGCTAGGAGTGCACAAAATCCAACTCCTAAATAAAAAGAGAAGCAGAAATGCTACCAATATATCACAGTTAACACTATGACAGTTTCTGAAGTCAAACAGGCTCAAGGAGTTTAAAAAGATCACCAGTCCTGGCTGCAGGACTGATCCAGCTGGTGGGGTGTCTAGGGTCCTGTGGGCACCATCTGGGCTTCATGGAGGTACCTTTTTATAGATACATTTCCCTACCCTGGAGATAAGTTTCTTGCTTTTTATAGGAATTAATTATCCTGTGCAGATTGTTCTCCTAGACCTTTCTGAAAATAGGTTTGAGGGCTTTGGAGGTCTTTGGTGGTCTTGATGAACCTGTACTTTGATCAATAGTCCATGCCTACTTTTTGACCTCTGTCCTGTGCTTGAACTGTACTGCATTGTGCTTATTTCCAGGAGCCAGAACAAAGACATTCGTCCCAGAAAATGCTGCCATATCTCCAGTGTACCCCTTCTCCAGTCACATGTCATTTATCACAACATACTCTTACCAACAACCTTTGGTTGGCTCCATGGCTATTCAACTTTAGGTGTTTGAGACACACACATAAGATCCTTTGTCTTCTGGGCTTCTACATTGTTATTTCAAACACTCTGTTAACACAGAATATCATAAATTATAGCTTGTCTGAAATAATTTGCAGTTCTGAAGTAGGTCTGTCTGATCATTTGGCATACTAATTTTAATTTCTTATATCATGGTATATTCCTAAAGTGGACTTAAATTTACCACAAATCTTTCCTTCCTGTGGATTGCTGAGAAGGCTGACTTTTAAACATTATTTGCACTAGCCAATAATTTCTGGAGAGTACTTGTAACTTTTCAGTGGGTAGTAGCAATCAGGAAAACTGGAACTCAGGTCTTGTAAAGTTCATTTATATTCTATTTTTTCAAGTATTTCAGAGACATGAAGGTGTTAGAGATTAACAGAGACTGTATCAGAAATGTTAGCATAAACATTTAATAGAAATAACAGAAATGGGTAATTGGGAAGAGTACCTGTTATCAGTGGTCAGAAAAATCAATCTTCAAAGTTGCATCAGTTCTCTTTTTGCTGTATGCTTGTTCTCTTGATTGAGCTAGTGTTCTGCATTTAAATTAGTAGGAGTATAGTGCATTAATCAAGGAAGGCGATTATTCCCATAGTATCATTTATTATACCACATTTAAATACTGTGAGCAGTTCTGAGACCCCTGATACTTGAATAAACTTGGCAAGTGGAGTCTGTATCAGAAGACTTGTGAAAGGAGGCTGGGGGGAGGGCTCTTTTAGCATCAGGGAGAAGGAGTTTCCTAATAGGCACTTTCTAATAAGAGAAGCTGATCAAAAAAGATTGAGTTCTTTATACTTGGAAACAAAGGAGGTTCCAGCCTGACTTAAAGAAAAAAAGAAGTTTTTATTATGATAACTAAACATGGGAATGTTTTTCCCAAGAAGCTGTGGAATTCTTGTCTTTGGACATTTTTGAGACCTCACTGAACAGTCTGCTGTTGAGAAATAGTAGACATTGCCCTGAGCTGGATTCTGGCTTATAAAACCTGCTAGATGAACCTGTAACTCTATGATTTATGAATATTTGTTGCAATAGGCTAAACAGCATGAATCTTATACACATATGTAGTACATACAAAAAATTGATCAAAGGATCTATACCTTAAGATTATTACACTAGACAATCTAATATCATAGATCATCCTTAAAATAAGGAGGAACAATATTTATCCATAATAGGCCAGTTAATTTTCCTTACTTTCTAAGTAGAGAATTCTAAAACTATAGGACTCAGATTACATTGTTTCTTTTTCCTAAAGTCATCCTGTATGTTAAGTTGCTTCTTCCTTTCTTTACAACTATGGACAATTTTTCTGTGCTTCAAAATAATATAAAAATAATTAAATAACTTAAGCTATCAGAACAAAAAGGTAAAAATATCAAGTTATGTTTTAGTTTGTTCAGTAATGTTGCAATCACTAAAAATAACTCTTGAATATTTATATTTATTTTAAGTCTCTAAAATATGTTTGCTTTGTCTAGCAAACATTGTCCTCACAAGAAAAAGGTATTTTCAAATTCAATCTTCAAATATCTCTCCGCAAAAAGAGTATGAATACCTGCTTCAGTGTCACCAAGTGCTTGGTTTCCAGGTTTTGTTGGATTGACAACAAGATGACATAAAAGGTACTTAGATTTTTAATGAGACAATAAACTTCTGATCTAGTTTTACTACAAAGTATGTAGGAGAATTCAGGTCACAATGTTTAATTAGAACCCAATCAACATTTTTGAACAGCATATCAGTATTACTTTGGAGATCCAAATGAAACAGTTCTTTATCAAGTAGACACTTTTAAGATGAGAGGTGTTTTAACATTACATTAAGAGCTTAAAAGTGGAACATTTGATTTTCTGTATTATAATGTGTTTGAAATATTATTGTGAAGAAAATTGCATTTTTCAGAGTGACAGACGCATTATTCAGATTGCTTGGATTGTAAGATCCATCAAAAAAGTTCTTTCATAAAGGCTGCCTATCTGAGGGTTTTTAACAGAGTGGCTTTAATGATTTGAGAAATTATGAAAATATATTAATATTGATTTAATAATTAAAATCTGTAATATTTTTAATTATTGTGCTGGTTCCATTTTACTGTGTTGCAGTGATTTTTTTTTTTCTCAAATATATCATGCACATGCATTACTTGTATTCATTATCAAATATTTAAAGACATGATTTAAACACAAAATAAAAGTCCCTCTCAACAGCGTGTCTCCAAGTCCAGAAATGATGATTAAATCTCTTAAATGGTTAGAATAATCCTGCACATTGGAATTAAAATTTAAAGTTCTGCAAAAGTATAATGAGGAAGAGAGAACTGAAAATCTTTTTTTCTGAAAGAAATTGTAACCAAAAATAATTTATCTAGACATGTTTGCTTGTTTTAGCTACAATTGATAAAACAGCATTTAGAGATGAACCTGTCATAATGCACAGCAATTGCAAAGCCATGAATTAAAATAGATTGATTGTATATAATCTGCTTGTAACCTATTGCCAGACTCAGACAACTTTCTACTATCTTTGTTCTATCTATTTCTGAGATAATTAATTTAATTGTGTTTTCCTTTATGTTTATATTTTTCTTTTTCTTTTTTTTTTCTTTTCTCAGAGCCTGGCCCTGCAAGGTGCTTGTGAGTGTCCCCAGCTTCTTTTGGAAAACCTTTCCAGGGATGCTACTGTGCACCTCACAGGACAGGATGCAATTCCTTTAATTTTCTATAGTATTTTTTTTCTGTGAATTGTAGTGTGTATTACCCTTGTTTGGTGATTAACAATGCCACTTTTACTGCTAACTACTTGTTTTTTGTTATATTCATTATTTGTAATTTTTCTGAGAAAAACGTTTTGTCTAATGTATTATTTTCTAGTTAAATTCTGTGATTTAACACATATTATGTTTTCTTTCAAGATGCAAAATACTGACACAGTGGTTATAAGAACCTAATCCTAAATGGGACCAATTGTCTGTAATTCTATTGGCATTGAAAATAAGTGCTTTGATGTTTACAGGTGGCACTTGGAGCCTTTCAGAGCCAATCTGTATGCAACTTTATTAGTATCAGCAATAGTTAAGAATGTGAATCTTCAATATTGTTTTTTCTTTTAATATTGCTGTTAAGTATAAGGCAATCACACTGTAAAAACTTTCAATCACTATTTTCTTTATAACCTCTCTTATTTTTCTTTTTCTTTTGCAGCAGATTTGCTGGATAGACTTTGTGACGGCTGCATTTTAAATTTGTTCTTTTTTTCTGTCAATTACCACAGGTTTAGTCCCTATGAGTGGTATAATCCACATCCTTGCAACCCTGATTCAGACGTGGTGGAAAACAATTTTACCTTGCTAAATAGTTTCTGGTTTGGAGTTGGAGCTCTCATGCAGCAAGGTATACGACTCAGTCTGCTCTTTCTCTTGGGCATCATGTCCCACTTTTTGCTGGGGGTAACAGCTCTCTGGCGCAAGTCACTTGCATGGGTGCCTCTGTGCATGTAGCCATAAACCAGCTTTTCTATGATTATGTATCCAGGCATTCCCAAATACCACCTTAGGAATTAGTCTGAAGACAGATAAAAATTTTAAAACTTAAAAAAGTACAGCATAGCCATGTTGTTTATTTCCTAAACAGGATACCCTTACTGCATAATTAAATGAACATTACCTAACAAACCTTAATTTCAACAACTTAAAAATGAATATATCTTTGTCAGGTAAGGGTATAATGTAAAAATCTATCATTTGTTTAATTTTGTTCTAAAAACCTTTCAATAAAAGAAAGATTTTATCTAGTAGCTAGAACCTGTAAAAGAAAATGATAGTACAGGAGATTTAATTCTGTGCAGTCCCAACTCATATTTTTAAAATCAGAATGACCATTCTTAAAGATTTAAATAAAAAGCCTACATTGAACAATCCCTGCACTGAGAAACTGATACCATTGCTGACAATAAAATTGGCAGCTGTATAGTCACATAGCTCAAAGTAAAACCAACAATCACTTTTAACTACAACTAAGTAAAATGCTTAAGCAGATTCTTAAAATTTCCTTATCATATTCCTCTTATTTTGAAAGCATACCAAATATATAGATCTATAAAAATATATCACCATTTTATTACCCTTTTTAATAAGGATTTGAACAGAGTCATATAATATCAGACACATTTGAATAGCACAGATTCAGTTTTTGCTCTGACATTTCACTGGGCAGTATAGTGTAATATGAAAGATTGTTAGTCCTGTTAAAGAACCATTAAAAGGAATGACTTTTCCTTCTGGAAAAATAACTGTTGCATATCCCAAAAAAATTAATAGAAAATGTTGGCAGGAGCAAGTGCATATCGGTAGAGTTGTTTTAATGGATATACCTGAGCAATCATTTTTAAAGCTTCCCATTATAAGTACGCCAGCTATAAATAAATCCTGTTTTTAACTCATCAAATGAATTCATGAAGCTTTCCTGTAACTGCAGTAAATATTCTGTCATGTGTCAGGTTGGTAGGCTTAAAAAGACTCTAAGACCTCAGTAAAAAGAGTACTATGCTCAGAAAAACATGAATTAATGGGTAAAAAGAAACCAGGATTTCAAGTCAGAAATAAAAATACAACTGTAGTTGGCCAAGTGTTTACTATCAACTAGGTCATTAATATACATTTCAAGAAGTTAGATAGTTGAAGCACAATTGCCTAATACATGTTGGTAAGATAATGATTGCTTTCAAGGAAGCTATCAAAAAAATACATACTGAATGAAGGAAGGTATTTTGAATTTCATTCACAGTTCTCAGGATTGTCAGAATCACTATCAATGCTGAGTTTTATTTCTTATGTGGCTGTGTGCTTCTTCATAGTTCTGGAGAATGGAAAAAGCAATTTAGATTTTTTGCATCATCTTTTTTGCAAGAAAAAGGTATTTTAGTCCCTAACATCTAAACTTTTTTTTTTTTTTTGAGAATCAAAATAAGAAAAGACCCCCAGCCTTTATTTTAAAAGATATCTCTAGAGGATAATAATTTTTCATGAAGGAAAACTAGTTTTTCAGAATTAAGGCTGACCCTCTGTCCTTGCCTTATATTATTTTACCTTTACTCAGTTCATCCTTTAATAAACTTTAAAGGCACCATTCTAAGGGTGCAGTAACAGTCTTTTTGATGATTGCTTTAAAAAAAAAAAACTCTCAGAAACCTAAAGTTGTCTAAAAGTAGGCTTTTAGACAAGCACAGAGGTTCTCACCTAATAGCAGTAACTTTTCATTAGAAACAGTATAAAAACGCTTGGGCCATTCTCACGTTGACTTATTAAGTGCTGCTTCTTTACAAAAGACTTGCTTAGTGCTGGAGGATACATGATAGAGGAAACTCATACATGTCTTGCTGGCACCTCTCGCTCCCAGGAAACTGTGGGATATAGTGCTGGACATGACGTTACCTTGGGTACATGACAGTCAGCCCCTGACCAGGCTCTGTTTCATGGGCCCAGGTGGCACTCGGTTTCAGTCCTTGGTAAGGTATGAACTTGTGGTAACTGGGGTAACTGCGGCGAATGTTTCCACTCTTCTTTTCTTCCTATCTGACTTCCTATTTCTAAAGTCCTATCTGACTTTACTGGTGTTGGTTTTTAAATGAAATGAGTGCAATTAAAAAGAGTTTTTGATGGTGGGCTTGTTGGGAAATCTCTTAGTGTTATGGTGTCTAAGTGTCTGACTAACAGGGCCTAGGAGCAACTACATCAGACAGGTACTTTTCTACTTTTTTCCTTGCAGAATTCTAGGCAGAATCTGGCGCTGGAGTTGGCTGTCATGTCCAAGTCTGTCAGCCTTTTTTGTTTGAAACAGCAAGGGTAAGATGAACTGCAGGGTAAGATGGGCTGTTTTTGAATACAGTAGTCCAGTTATGATACCACTTCTTTTTCCCTTTTCTTTGGTTTTCTTCCTCCCTCCCTCCCCAGTCCTTGTTCTTTTTTTTGGCATTGAGTTTGGAAGTTTTACGTAATCTTTCATTTATATGAAGATGTGTTACCTTGCTGGACCAGTTCCTTAACTAATTCAATATAAGCACTAAAATTTAACAGGAATAAAATAGTCCATCTTGCCTTCATTCCATTTTACCCAGGAGATTTAAGAGCAAGCAGAGTAACCAATTAACAAAAAGGGATTGTTTCGGTACAATGGTATAATGGATATGGTAAAACTGTTTCCTTGAAAACAAGTTTCCAGATACTTCTAAAAGATCTTACATGAAGTTCTTAAAATGAAGCTTGAAATTATTATTTTGACGTCATTAGAAATTTCATTTCATTCAATTATAAC
This sequence comes from Corvus brachyrhynchos, assembly GCF_000691975.1. Classification (NCBI taxonomy): domain Eukaryota; kingdom Metazoa; phylum Chordata; class Aves; order Passeriformes; family Corvidae; genus Corvus; species Corvus brachyrhynchos. The sequence continues at coordinate 4,024,554 of NW_008239110.1, forward strand.
ATTATGGAAAAAATCCATACATGCTCATTTATAATAAATATTTGTAATTGTATATTACAGTGAAATTAATTTATTCCTATTTTTAGTAATTAGGCACAAGAGGAGTTTATGTGCTTCAATTTGTCTCATTAGGCTCTAAATTAGCATTTAAAATTATGCAAATTACTCTACAGTGTCTATCTCCCCCTCCATTCTTTAGTGCCATGAGCAGGCAACTCCAGCAATGCATTATAATCTATCTTTATCTAGTTTATGCATAGAAATCTAATATTTTTATTGCTACTCTATCAAATTGAAGTGTGTGGCATAGCCAACCATATTTATATGAAATTGTGGGGTTAAACATAGAGATGGGAGATGTTAATTTTTTAATCTAAACATTTAATAAACTATCCTTTACAGCAATGCAAATGACAAAACTCCAAAGTATATTTATAATAGATTTAAGATTTTGTTTCTCAGATATGAAATCCCTTATTTCACATCTGGTCCCTTCATCAGTTGCTCATTTTTTCTGGAAAGCAAGTTGAAGTAACTGCTTTTTTTCATACTGGTATTTATATACATATGGTTAGAAATTTTAAAATGGCACCTATCATTGAATCTCCCATTACTATCTTTTGATTCCCACAGCTCTGAAAAGATCTGTCGTTATAAATTTAACCAGTTATTTTTCATTTCAGTTGTGTGTGTTTGTACAAGCAGTACATGTAAACCTGTAGCTTAAAGATTATTTTGCACAGTGATTCCATCTCCCCACTGTGGCAAAAAGTGCTGAACACTTATTGTTTTCTGTGCATCAGTTTCACCTTTCTCCCCTGGTTTTCATTAGGTTCTGAGCTCATGCCTAAAGCCCTCTCCACCAGGATAGTGGGAGGCATTTGGTGGTTTTTCACACTTATCATCATTTCCTCGTACACTGCTAACCTAGCCGCCTTTCTGACAGTGGAACGTATGGAATCCCCTATTGATTCTGCTGATGATTTGGCCAAGCAGACAAAGATAGAGTATGGGGCAGTTGAAGATGGAGCAACCATGACTTTCTTCAAGGTAAGGTTTATATTCTGTTTGAAAAATTGCTGTGTCCTGATTTTGGGGTAAGGCTTTTACACGTTGCTGAGGGGCAACTGGTACGATTGCTGATGCTGTCAAAAAGAAGTGAAAAACTTTTTTGTTTTTATGATTAAAATGATAGAAAAGGAATCAAATGAAAAATGTCCCACAGAAAATAAAGTGAATTTTTGATGATTTTCTTTTAAAGAACTGCATTTATAGCAGTGAAGTACATGAAGAAACCTGAATACTTTTCTCAGATCTTCTATAGCTGTGTGCAAGATTAAGTTTTGTCAGATTAAAAGTTGTTTTTAATTCAGCAGCATTATACCTAGTTGTAGTCTTTACTCAAGAAACACTAAGGGTATTAGTGGCTGTACTGAGAAAAACTTTCTGGACTTCGTAATTTTGAGAAACTTTTGAATGAAATTTTAGGTCCATGTAAAAAGCTCAGATTATTCCAGTTTTTCTGTTCCTTTTAACCTGTTACTAAGGTAACTGAATTTGAAATATAGTGAAGTATGATATTGAATTAGAGAAACATATTTTTTGTCTAGATTCATCAGGCATTTAAGCAGACTTAAATTAGTGATAAGGATTCATGAAGGGAGAGAAGATGGTTTGTTCTCTAACTTCTTGTGTTTGATAGCACAGAGGTGTCTCAGATATTCCAGAGAGAGAGGTGTTAAACAATAGTTGCCTGATCTTTGGTACTTTTTGAAGACTTTTGGCTAATATATTCTAGTGTTAAGAATTATCATGCTCTCATCTAAAGCTCTACATTGACTGTCACGTTGGCATTTGTAATCAGCAAACTGAGAACCAAGGTCACTTGTAAACTGGTACAGAAATTGAAGACGGCATGCTCAGTTCCTCTCATCAAATTCAGAGAACGGAACATTTTTTTATATATCAAGGCTAAATAATCACTATTTAATCTTATGACGGTAGATCTTGTACCCAATCAAAGCGTACACATAGTTTAAATTTTAAAAAAATAAGTCATTTATAAGGCTTTCAGCTTCTGCTTGGAAATAAAAATCAATTCAACTCCAATACCTTGGAATGTTTCAAGCTGCTTAACTTAAAGCATGCATTGGGAATGTTCTGAGTGTTTTCCTCAGAATACTTGTTGGAAAAGGAGACGATGAAATTGATAGAAATGACTAATCAATTAGAGGTCTCTTCATGTCAGGAAATATGTGAAGCAGTTAAAAGTAACAACATTGAAAGTTTAAAGACTGAGGTTTTTAAAAGAGTCAAAATTATTTATGCCTTGAGACATAAAGAAATAACACAAAGTATTTATGGAATTACCAGGAAACACTATAGGGCTTTAACTTAATTTTAGTATGGCAGAAAAATTTGATCTAATTCTATTTCAGATTCAAACTGTGGACACTAAAATATTAGGAAGCAACTTTAAATTTTTAGTTTTCCTTTTGCTCGTTCTTAATTTTTTTTTTTTTTTTAATTTAGTGCCCCTAATGTGGGTTTTCTAAGTTTCCAAGTGCACAGAGATTATTCCTCTTTCTCTCGACTTTTTCCTCTCTGCATGTTGATATAATACTCCCTCTTCTGCACAATTATTCCTTTTTTCTTTATTCTTCTGTTTACATTTGTCTAGATATACTTTGTGTTTGTCTAACATACTGTATCCAAGAACTAGGGAGGCCTTACGTCTAATGAAATAGCACTTTCACATCCTTCACTGAAGATTTTTATTTGCAGTTGAAATAACCTAGACTTAAACACAACAAATTTAGGATGTTAGATCACATGATTTAGTATTACTCTTTTTACATTAATGAATTCTCCTCCTTCACTATGAGTGAAAAAGAGAAATCATAAGAAAACATAGGATTTCTTTATTCAGCTAATAAATTCTAGGTCAAATTAAAGTTTATTCTATTGAACAAATATATTTTCTGGACTTTTTGTGTGAACAGATCATGATTAGCAGGTGTTTTATGACATGAAACTGTTAAGAAATAGTTAAGAACTCTTCCAACTAGGGCCAACTGATTTGAAATATTTTTCTGTTGTTTACTATCTTATCTAGTAGTAAATTAATTTTTATTATTTGCTACTACTACTATTTTTATTATTAATGGATATTATTTACCTGATGAAATTAATCCAAACTTAAGCATTAGACGTAGCTACATCTGTTCTTGCAGATTGTCAGTAAGTGAAAATCATGCTCAAACAGAAAAAAAAATGAAAACAATGCAAAACCATTTGATTCATTCTGAAGCAATGTCCAGGAGAACATCAGGGTTTTCTTGATGTAAATGCTATTCCCTAGAGATACCTGTGTAAGGAATGCAGGTTAATTAGATATGTATTCCATGAAAGATAAACCAAAACATATATATATATACAGGGTCTTTAATAGTAAACTTCCTGGTAAAATTAGGTATTTTTATCTAATGATGTGGAGTTATCAGAAAATAAAATACTATAATTTTGGTCAAAATGGTATATCTGTATTTGTGTGTTTTCAAAACATACTTCTAATCTGTAAAAACTAATTAATTCAGGAATGTAATTTCCTTACATAAGAAAATGAAAATGCTAGAAAATATTTTAAAATAAGGCTTTAAGTGGAATTAGAATATCTCATAGAATATACTAAATAATTAGTATTCAATTCATAATTAGAATTGAATATCTCATAGAATATACTAAAAAATACAAAAAGTGCTTAAAGCAAGAATATGATAAAACAGTTTTAAATTGTATATATTATATTCTCTGACATATGGATAACTGAACATCAATTAGGAAGTGCCTTTTTATATGGCATTAAGGAAAATATTAATGAACTTTTGTGTCCTGTTCTGGTGATCACACTTTGAAAATATGCTTAACATTGGAAAGTATTCATTAAAGGTGAAAGAATGACTATAGGTCTGAAAATAAGCATTAAAGATCTGTCTGTTTAATCTGCTGAAGATAAGGTTAAGAGGTGACTTGATCACGGTTTGCAAGTGCCTTAATGGGAATGAGACTTTTGATGCTAGATGACTCTCTAATCTAGCAGAAAAAGGCATAATGAAATCCAATGTTTCATAGCTGAAGTTAGGCAAATTCAGACTGGAAATAAGGTGCATATTTTTAAGAGTGAGAGTCATTAAGCACTGGTATAACTTATCTAGGAGGGGGTTGGATTCATCCATCACAGGCAGCTGTTATGAGGAAGATAGATACAGCATACCCCAAGCATGTTATTCTTTTGATTTAGAGTCTACTCAGTGAAACACATAGCCTTCATTATACAAGAGGTCAGATTAGATTCTAGTAGTATGCTCATACGTCAAAAATCTAAGAGGGTATGAATTCTGGGGTGGGAGTTGCACAAAGATAATTGAGAGGATAAATTTATCATCTGTGTGTATGTTTATCCTTAGCTACTTTGTCTTGTTTTAATGAGAGTGGATTGAGTAAAAACAGTGGCACTGTGTCACAACAAGAAATAGAGGCACCAGATGGTTTGCTAGTGTTAAATGAAATTATCATATCTTGGTAATAGTTCCAATCACAATGAGGATTGGTAGCTGCCCACAAGACTGACAGTAATTTCTACATAAATTAGCTATATAGCAGTCCATTGAATTATTTTCTTAAAAAAACTTTGGAGCGTGGCCAAAGCTGTGTGGTGCTAAAACAAAAGGGGAACCAAATGGGTATCAGCCAAACAAGCTAACTGCTGGATTAAAACCTCCTGAAGATAAAATCTTGGAGAGCACATGGGATATATGTAGAAAATGCTGTTACCGTCATGAGTCAAACATCCTTGTGAAATAGCTTTGATGAAAAAGGAGAATGTTGTCTTCAGGGTCTTGTTCCTTCATCTCATGCCTCCTCATGGTCTGAGAAACATGCATTACAACTCTTTTAGAAGCCAGAAAGCAAAGGAAAATTTCAGTCCTCTCTCCTCTTAATATATGCTTATCTGGTCTGAGCATGGAAAGGAAATAGTTTTCCAAGTTTATTATGTGCCTGGTGGGTCTGCTCAGCTAATTCATTGTGAACAATAAAGAAAACCTTAGTATTGTCCAAGAATTAGAAGAAAAGATACGTGAAAGTAAATTCTAAGCCTTATCTGCTGTTTCCTAGGGTAGGAGTTTCCTCTCCTGATACATGCTTTGATGTTTCTCAAATTATGGATTTTTTCTTAGTTATGAAATTCTCTTCCTTTCTCTTGGCTGCTTTTGTTACTATTCACCACTTTAAAATTTTGGAAGCCTTTTTTTCTTCCTTTTTGGAATAAAATAAAAAGCATTTATTATTTTCATGAAAGGTAGTGATCTCACTCTAGCTGTTCTTGGATGAAAAACTTCAGATTTTTCATTGCCTCTGACTTCTGTGGTCTCTCAGTCTATGTTTCTCGACATCCTACTGTTGGTTTCCTTGCTGAATGACAATTCTGAAATTGAGAACAATACTAATTCTACCCCGCTTCTATTTGTACCACACTTCTCCACCCTCTCACACAAAAACACATAGTTCAACCCATATGTGCATATGCGCTCTACAATGTTAAGATTTTTTTTGTGAAGCTGTCATGTGCTTTTGTTTTCCCATAATTTTTCATGTCTGTAACTTTCAACATCAGAATTTCTTTCTTTCTAGGTTTTTGTACAGTACCAGGCACAATGGAACTTTTCTTATTTATGGTTACTAGGCATCTGCATACCAAATAGTAAAAAACAAAGTATGTTTTCATTCTCTAGTAGCAGTAAATTAGTGTCATTACTTCTGTATCACAAATTAAAGGTCTTTTCAGCTCTCTGTGAGACGTGTGTTTTATATCCTTGTTTTGTTGATAAGGAAGCTGAAGCACTAAAAGGGAATGCATCTTTTTCAAGATCACGTGGTGAAAGGTAGATAGGGAAGTAATTCTGGTGAAAAGCAGACAGGGGACTAATTCAGGAAAGCTGACTCACACACCTTAGAATTATCTGATAGACTGACTATTCTATTTATCATTTACATTTGCCAGTTTCTTTCCTTTTCTTCTTTAGTATCATGTTTTGTACTCCAGCTTTACTTTTATACAATACATTTCGTTTCTTCCTGTGCTGCTTTCTCTCTATAAAGATCCATGCTGCTGACCCTTTTTAGTCATTTTCCTTTTCCCCCACCCTCTCACATTTTACCCTCACCATTTTATCACTTGTCTGATGATATTTAGTGGAGCGACAATTCAGGACTCTGTGTCTGTCTTCCTCTTCCTCTTCCACATTCTCAGCCTGTTAAAAGAAATAGCATTAAGCCCTACCTATAAATTACAAAGTCTCAGAAACCATCTCTTAAAGCTGAAGGAAGGGGTTACAGGGGAATTTTCCCACTGCTTCCAGCTGGAGTACAAGTGACAGATTCTCTGACATAAACAGAAGAATAGCAGCAAGAAAAAAGGTATTAATGTCATTCATTTGTCATGTGTAAGGTTGGCATTGACATGCATAAAGCCAGTACTTCAGTGGAGTTTTCAAGCCCGGATTTGAACACTGTAATAGACAAATGATATTTATTTGTTTAACAAGTAAAGATGCAGTACAAGCACATGAGTGTATACACTTTAGTTGAATACTTCAAATAAAACATCATGATGTTTGGCAGTGTGTGTTAATTACTTGGTGCAATTGTTGCAAGTCAAAGATGAGAGAAATACTGCTTGTGAGCTTCTCAAGTATCCAGTGACTGACAGTGACTAATGGAAACCAATCTTTTGAGTCACAACTTCCATGTACTAATTTCGATAATGCAAAAAAAATAATTGGTAGCATATAGTACAGGTATGTGTTCAGTTTGATTTAATAATATTTCACTTTATAGATAAGTTGCATTTTGCTGTAACAAATACAGACTTGCATGAAAACACATGCGGTACATCTGTCTAAAAAGGGAATTGAATATAAATATCATGTAAACTTTTTTTGCATCTTTTTGATCATGATGGTTTGGACCTAACTGCTAAAAAAACCTACATGCATCACTTCCTCTTTGCCATGTTTCCCTCTTTGCAAGAACACTACTTAGTTAACCACTGCTTCTTTTAATGTACAAAAAACGCAGATATAGTTGTAAATCGCTAAAGCAGGGTCTGTGGTCACTCCATACACTTGTAAGAACTAAATCTGCAACAGCAGAGCTTGTGAGAATGAGACATAGGCTTTTTCCAGAGATCTTAAAACATCTCTGCCTCACTGAGTTCTGTAGGAGCTTGGGTGGATTGGACGGTCGGGATGGACGGTGACGAGAGATCTCTGAAGTCAGATCTTGGAACATGTGGTTTATTGCAAAGGGCGTGGGTACAGGGGCACTGCTTAGAGGTGCCAGACTCAGCTCGGAGCAGGCCCAAGAGAGCAAGAATGTAAAAGTAAGAGCAAGTAGGTAAGAGTAGAGTAAGAGTGAGCGAAGAGGAAGTAAGTAAGAGAAGGGTAGTAAGTAAGGGGGAAAAGTCCTCGTTACAATACAATAAATCATCTTCTGTACTGAATATTCTAATTTTCACTAGCCAGTCTAGTACAAGATACAAACCCTATAGCATTTACATACAGCCTATAAGAATTGTTATATTACCATAGAGTGTTACATTTTAACTCCTAAAAACTACTCTTTGGACCCCTTCTGCTGAGCTAGTAAGGTCTGCTCTGACCCTTGGACCTGTCTGCAAGCAGAGGGTATTGTTCAATCAAAAGGGGATTACCTTCAGTCGGCCATACCATTGTTTTCCAGTTGTTCAGTAACTAAGACTTGGTATCTCAAAGGTGGCCTTCATTTCGATGTCGCTTATAGTTTTCATATTCCCAAAATCTTTTGTCAGGCAATCATATTTATAAGGCTTTCCTGTTTCATCTTCCCCAACAAGTTCTACTTATTTTTGCAAAAGATCAGGGAAGTTAGGCAATGGTAGGTAGGTTATGTGATGCATCACCACAGACTATAACAAGAAGAGCAGCGCATTTGAATTCTGTATGGAAGAAATTACAATAAATTCGGTACCATTAAGTTCTCTGGGGTGAACTTTGTTTTGAATTTGAAGGCAGAAAGCAGAAAAAACCAACAGAAAGTGTTTAATTCCAAATAGCTGTCTAGGTATGGGGACAATGGTTTTATTCTGTCATGACCCTTACCTCATCTTAGAGGGATTACTATTCCTACAGTAAATAAGAGCATATGTTTGGCTTCATGTTGCATTTCAGTGCTAAGGCATGAAACTAAAAGTAGATGGAACGTGACAGAAATCCTCTACCTTTCCACCCTCATCTTTGTCCACACCCATACCTTTTCCCTTCCCTTTCTCCTTTCCCTGCTCCTCATTTCTTATACCCTTTTCCCTGTCAGTTAGGACTGAAAAAGATGAACATAATGACCAGTCAGATTTTAATTTCTACAAAGATTTATACTGCTTTATTCTATATATTCAGACAGTAAGCACTTTTAATAAACTGCTGTATAATATTTGGTTATACTCCAAAACCACAGGATTCATATATATCATTTACATGTCTCAGGCTACAACTCTTAGAAATGGATGAAAAATGTACAAATGCCTTTTGACATTCCCTTAAAAAACCCCCCAAACTTTTCAGTGAAAACAAAAGTAGACATTCACAATAATTAAAATATTGAAACAAATAATTAAGATATGAATTGGGTCCCCACTAGTTATTTTTGAGAGGAAGTCAAAGAGAGACATCAAAAATAAATGAAAAGATGGTATCAGGAATATTCTAGTTTCTCTTTGAATCAATTAACATTTTCCATAACTCAGTATCGGTTTCTGCCTAACCAAAAATGTTCAGAGGGGAAAAAGTGTTATGTTGATCTCCCCACTGAACACTCAGGTGGGCTACCCTATGGTCCTATCTGACCTTCCTGTCCCATAATTATTTCAGGGTGTGAATATTATACAGAGCTAAAACAAGCATACAAACAAGAAGTTGGCATTTGCATTATTTCTCAAAATTGCATCCAACAATATGCATTAATTAGTGCATATGCATTAATGATCCATATTGTAGGTACATGGTGGAGGTGGTCTGAAGAAAATTGATCTTTCTCAGTGTATAAGGTATGATAAAATATAGCAAGATCTAATTTCCAGCTGGATGGAAATACAGGATACAAGAAATCATAGCCCAGACTGGGTAAAAAAATAACAACTTTACATTTCTCCTTAGAAAGTCAAGCTTGATATGCATATATTACCCAAACCACAATTTGAGTCCAAAATTGTGTCAGGATTATTTATCAGCAAAAGACATGAATTTCTGTAAAATGTAGATAATTCAGAGGGATGTAATAATCTAGATATTTGAAAAATCATTTTGCAGTTAAGAGAAACCCATTCTGCCTCTTTTTTTTTTTTGAGAATATATAGTGATGCCACAAAAGACAACAATCACAGAATCACAAAAGGGGTAAGGTTAGAAGGGACCACAGTTGGTCCTCTGGTCCCACCTCCCTGCTCAAACAGTCATCCTAGAGCACATTGCGTGGAATTGTGTCCAAACAGCTCTTGAATATCTCCAGTGAGGGAGACTCCACAACCTCTCTGGGCAACCTGTTCCAGTGCTCAATCATTCACACAGTAAAGAATTTCTTCCTCATATTCAGATGGAACTTCCTGTGCATCTGTTTCTGCCCATTTCCTCTTGTTCTATTGCTTGGCATCACCGAGCAAAGTCTGGCTCCATCCTCTTGACTCTCCCCTTCAGATACTTCATCACATTGATGTTGTCCTCTCTCGTTCATCTCTTCATGAGGCCAAACAGGCCCAGCTCCCTCAGCCACTCCTCATAAGAGAGATACTCCAGTTCTTTACTTATCTTCGTAGCCCTCCTCTGGATTTGTTCCAGGAGCTCCATGTCTCTTTTGTACTGAGGACCCCAGAACTGGACACAGCACTGCAGATGTGGGCTCACTAATGCTGAGTAGAGGGGCAGGATCACCTCTCTCAAGCTGCTGGGAATGCTGTACCTAATGCACCCCAAGATGCTTTCCTTTTAAGTCAGATGGAATTTAATCACTACTAATAACTGCAAATTGCTTTTCTCAATAGCTGTTTTGTTTTGCTCGCTGCTAGCTCTACATGCTATAGGCCTGTAGCAAGAGTCAAACCAGATTTCAGATCCAGCTGCAAATGAACATTTTTGTTGTTGTTGCATTTTTATTTTTCAGTTGTGAAGAAAGCTTCTCTGGCTGCTAGAATGCTAGAACTGATGGGAGTGGAGCTGAGTGTCATTACATGGCAGGGCAATCTTATATCACTCTGCTAAAATTGAAAGCCACTGGGAATCCACATCCTTTGGGAAGTGAGTTATGTTGCCTAGACATTTGAAAGTGTGACAATGGGAAAATCAACACTGAAATTGCTGATTCTTCCAATGTACATTTTCTTTATGTACTAATGTAGGTATTGTTTTAATTGGTAACCCATTTTTCTTCCTCTCCCTTAACCGATGCCCTCCACTTTCTGGCCTGTTCAGGGCCTGTAATGACACTGCTGACAGGATCAGTTGTAAGAGCATTACTGATCTCTGGGTTCTCATCATAAGTTTAGTTGCAAGGGTTTTTCCTCAGAAATGCATAACCTAATTGCTCTGCCTCCTTATCACCTTTCTCTTCTCCTGCTGCTTTCCCCAGGAGGCAGGGTGAGAACACTTCTCTTTTTTCTTCTCTTTTCAGCTTTTTCCCTTTATGTTTGTCTTCAGATCTTGAGCAAGGTGAGAAAGGGAACTGAACTAGATCATAGAGAAACCTTTAACTGCAAACAGCATTCTTTATGAAAGACATAATTCAGAGATAGGGTATGTTTAGGAAATTCAGAGTACATCTGAACACGTTTAACTATCAGAGTCTAAAAAAAAGTGCCTTGCTCTTCAAAGCAAATAGATCTGTCACCAAGTAGCCATGTAAAGTTTGCCGGATTTGATCTATGACTCATCTTGGGAATGTGATTCAGAAACAATTCTCCAGAGTGAACTGTCCCTTGGTTCAGGCATTTTTTGTGAGATCCTGCCATATGAGCAACATTCAGTGTTGAATTCCTGCCCACTAAAACAGCCTGAAATCCTCCATTCATTAGCAGAGGTGAACTCTTAGTTCTGCCTGTCAATTTATATATCGTAATACTGAGGTGTTGTCCAACTGCATTAGCATTTCTTTGTGTAGAGAAATATTTTCAGTGCCAGAATTGCCCCAGACATCACCTAAAGTCTTATTATGCTGATGAATTTCTGTTCCAGATTTATTAATTTCTCCAAACGGAGTGCTTGTTGAGATTGATTAAACCATCCTTTTTGCAATATATCTATGGTAATAATTATATAATTATGCAAGGTTTTTTGCCTTTTAGGCGTTTTTCTGTATCCATGCATTAATGAACTTGTATTTAACGTACTAAAGATCCTTAATCTGCGCAATATACTTCACTAGTTTATTAAAAAGTGTACTAAATTTTGCTTTAGAATCACAGAATCACAGGATTGTTTAGGTTGGAAAAGAGCTCTAAGACTGAGTCCAACCATTAACCTAATGCTACCAAGTCCACCACTAAGCCATGTCCTTAAGCACCGCATCTGCATGTCTTTTAAATACCTCCAGGGACTCTGACATAACCACTGCCTTGGGCAGCCTGTTCCAATTCTTGACAGTCCTTTCCAGGATGAAATTTTTACTAATATCCAGTCTTAACTTACCCTGACAAAACTTGAGGTCATTTCCTCTCATCCTATTGCATGTTACTTTTGAGAAAAGACTGACCCCTACCTTGCTACAACCTCCTTTCAGGTAGTTGTAGTGTATTTACACAACGGTCTCCCCTGTGGCTCCTACTCTTCAGGCTAAATACACCCATCTCTGTCAGCTGATCCTAATAAGACTCGTGCTCCAGACCCTCCACCCTCTCTGTTGTCCTTCTCTGGACATTCCAGCACCTCAGTTCCTTTCTGGTAGTAAAGGGGCTCAGAACTGGACTCAGGTTTCGAGGTGTGGCCTCACCAGTGCCAGTTACAGGAGGACAATCACTGCCATGGTCCTGCTGACCACACTATTGCTGATGCAGGCTAGGATGCCATTGGCCTTCTTGGCCACCTGGGCACACTGCTGGCTTATATTCAGCCAGTTGCCAACAAACTGGGCAGCTTCTGGAATAGTGGCTGCTCTTCCCACAGCGTGTAGCTTTGCATGGGGTTGTTGTGATCCAAGTGCAAGATCCAGCAACTGGCCTTGTTGAACCTGATACACTTGGCTTCAGCCCATCAATCCAACCTGTTCTGATCCCCCCTCAGAGCCTTTCTATCCTCCAGCAGATCAACACTGCCTTGCAACTTGGTGTCATCTGCAAACTGACTGAGGGTGCATTTGATCTCCTAATCCAGACAAGTGATAAAGACATTTAACAGGACTGGGCCCAATTCTTAGCCCTGGGAAATGCCAGCTGAGACCAGCTGCCAACTGGATATAACTCCATTCACCACTGTTCTTTGGGCTTGGCCATCCAGACATTTTTTTACCCAGCAAAGAGTACACCCTTCCAAGCCATGAGCGGTCAGAGATGAGAAAGAGATGTTGAAAAGCAATTTGCAAGCAAAATCCAGATAAGTTATCATGTGAACTACTGTGATTTGAAGGAAGCATGAGAGCTTTTACTATATTAATACATACTATTAGTAAACTATTATTTACTAATGAAGGATATAACTTACCTTAAAATATTTGTTTGTGTATCTTTGCACTTGAGAACTGAAATATGTTACACCTCAACAAACTGTAAAAAATGGAATATACTCTAGAGGCCTTTGAAGACTTGAATTTCTTAGTCTTTCTTTGAAGAAGTCATACTTTCTTTTGCTGTCTGCCAGTGGCAAGACAGATACAGTTCTGTTTCTCTTTCCTAACTCTCACTGTCTTTCTGTGTCTTTCATTTTTTATTTTTTTATACTAGTGATACCTTCCTTGACTTACAAGGACACTTCCAGAACTGTTTAGAAGCTTCTATTCAACATTTCTCATAGAAGTTTCATGTACTCTTTCATACATTCCCACCTTCTGAAAAAGGAATATGCATTCCTAAATGAACTTTCTGTGAGGAAGGAATACTAGCAGCCAAAATTTTCTGTGATTTTATGGGAAAGTTGTCTACCTCTGGCAAAGAAGCTTTGAGGATAGTTTCTTTGATTCTAGAACTTTTATCTAAGCCTATCCAGGTAGTTATCATTCAAATGTATTTTTATTCAGGTTGAATTGCTAAGGAACTTGAATTGAATTTAAAGAAACCAGCTTGGTTTCTTCATTTTATGGTTACACCTTGTATTTCTGATGCAGTTTGTGGTCCTTGAAGAGCATTCTTATCATAGCTCATTATAGATGTGAGATCCAACAATGGCATTCTAGTCAGGGGTTTGGCTACTCCTACAATCAGAAGTTAGTGGAGGAAACACTGATTTTTTGGTTTCCTTTTCCAGTCACAGACTGTTCATAATGAAGAAGATTTGGCTGTTTCAGTGGTTGTCTTTTCAAGTCAGATCATCAAAGAGGAAAGGAAGGTTGAAGGGAAACCATGGGGCTCATTTCACAGAAGTACTGAGGCCAATTATTTTTTTATTCTTATTCATCTAATAACAAATTTCTGGACTTCTTCTCCAAGAGGAAGCTTGATTTCTAAGTACTACAAATAAATGTCTGAATACTTACAACAAATATTGAGACTCGTGGTCTTAATTTTTAGGTCTTCAATTTTTGTTTCTGAAATGTAGCACTATGGTAAATTGAATCTCTAACTTTTAGGGGAATTCATATAACAGCAAAACCACTAACACTGCCAAAGGCTGCAGTTGCAATAACTTGTGATTTGAGATTTTTTCTTTTATTTTTGCCTTTGTTAACATCAAAGATGAAATCAAGTCATTAAAAACCTCTCCTATATCTGTCATTCAAATTTTTAGTATTTTATTTTCTTTGACTGTCTTGCATTACACAAACTCTATTTTAATGTTATCAACTGCTACTGTAGTTAGTTTCACCTCATAAGTAAAACGTTTAGCAAAGGTAATTTATTATTCTTTTTAGATATAAGAATTGTAAAACAAAGCGTGGCATTCCTAAAACAATAATTAATGAAAGCAGGAATAGACTGTATTCCTGAAGTATCGCTGAATGCACGGGGTAGGACTGTACTAAAAGTAGATTGGTGAATTGGTATATTGGTATAGAAAGGATATCAACTGTTGATTGAGAGAATTTTATAGGAAGGCATAATAATATACTGTGTGTTGGTCTCAAAGCCAGAAAACAAACACACACACACACACACACACACACATACACATACACACAGATGATTTGTTTTACTAGGAAAGAAGTAGCTTTTGAAACATGTAAGGCAGGTTTCTTCTCACTCCAATATGTGGATACCTGCTTTCCTCTTTAGTAGTCATCTAGGTGCCCCTGACTGACACTGGAAAGAAACTGAAAGGGACCAGAAAGTAGTTCCTCCATACTAAGCAACTATCCTAGAAGGACAACATTCCCCAGAGTTACAGGAATTAACCTGTATGGTGACTGTAAAGAAACTTAGGTTAGTACCTGAGTGTAGATACTTAATGTGGAGGTGGCTAAAAATATTGAAGAAGAATCTTATAAAATTTCTGGTCACTTTTTAAGCACTAGACACTTTTCATATATCTATAAACTACAGTTTGACCATAGGGAGAGGTGGTGATTTAAAAAATCCATGTACTCAATTAATTTTACAAGGAATAATACACATAATTCCTGTTCTATAATAAAACTGACTTAACTACCACAGTGAAAATATTTGTTTTCTTTTAGATTAATGGTTTAAAAACTGCAAAGAGATTATTTTTGAACATGTTGGCACTGAAATGAACACAAAAAAAAGTAGAAAAGGAAAATCTCTCATAGAAAATCATAGAAAAATCCATGCTTTGGCTTACAGTCTGAGTTGAAATATGGCCAAAATTATGGTCTATGTATGTAAACATTTCATTTAGAAAGATTGAGCTGATCACAATGAGTAAGCCACTGATTAGAAAAGCCTGTATTTTAAAAAAGAAAAAAAAGAAGTAAAAATAAAAAAGAATAAACACTATACAACATTTTGATTTGCTTACATGGCTCCATGTGCTTGATCATATTAGAAGTTCAGTACATTTATCTTCCACCAGCAGGGCAGGTGTTGCTGTGTCATTTGCTGTATAACTTGTCATTTTTGTTACATTTATAAGTTCAATTTAAAAAAAATTAAATTAGAGACACAGGTGCAGGCTTTCTATGGGTACACCAGTAATGTGTTTGCCTTGTCTGCATATTTTGTAGGAAGTATCTTGTAGTCGCAACATATTCTGTCACAGTTTTCATGGAAACTTGAAAATGGGTGCTGTTCACCTTGCATATGGGAGATTAGTGGGATGACACGGCAAAATTAACAACCTTGTTTACAGGAAAAATAAAATTAGCTGACATCCAGAACAAACTATACCCTCTAACAGATTCTGAATCATTCATTATTTTTTGCAAATTTTATTTTTCTATCATTTTGGATTTCTTGGTTAGAAATTAGAGCAGGAAAATATTATAGCTAGAATAGAATATTTCAGATGGAAGGCAGTAATAGTAATCATCTAGTCCAACTGCCTGAGCAATCCAGGGCTGACCAAAAGTTAAAGCAAATTATTAATGGCCTGAACCAAAGGCCTTTTAAACACTGTCAGGCTTGGGTCACTGACCATCTCTGGGATGCCTGTTCCAGTGTCCAAAGCTGTTTTAAAAATTATTGATAAAAAATCACGATTTCTTACCCCCGATTTTGAAATAAGAATTTTGAAAGGGATTGTCTAAAGTAAAATGTATACTAAAATCTTTACATGGAGTTTCACATATATTTTTTTAAATGTGTTCTGTATCTCTGTCTTGTACACAGTCAGACTATATTTTTAGTAGTAAGCATAACAGGACAGGATCTTTTTTAAAATCAAGGTCACTGGGCTAAACTCTCTTTTCCATTAAAATTAGGCAATCATGCACAAACACACTATTAGGAAGAGTCTTAGGTATGTATTTGACATCTCCTGAATTATTATCTGTATTTTGTTTCTGTCCTGCTCACAAAAGAAAAAAAAAAATTTTAGTACTGGTTCAACTTAGAGCTAATTAGTTGTGAGAGTAGTTCAAGTTATTAGTACAACCTGAAAATCCTAAGATGGAACTAAATCCTTAATTCTTCTATGTTTATTTTTTATACATAAGTTCCCATTGATTCCAGTAAGTATTAGGTATTTCAATACCTTTGTGAATCTGGATTTAAAGACATATGAAAAAAAAGAGAAAAAGAAAGGATCTAATTCCAAGTAAGACTAAACATAAAATTAATTGTGGCCACTAAAGCTTAATAAATCTGAAGTTTAACAAAACAAAGAAACAAACAAACAAAAAATGTAGAGTTCTGGGGCTAGAGCAAAGCCAAAGTAAAATGCAACTAAAACACCAATCATATAATATTTTCATTCTGTTTGAAACAAAAGTGTTATATTTGATCTTGAATTTAAAAACTGCTTTTCTCTTTGTCATGCTAGTGTTTGCCACAGCATTACAATGAGAACTATTAGATAATTGATATTGCTTATCATTTTAATTTTAAATGAAATATTTCATTACTGTAATATGTGTCAAAAGAAATTATTTCATTTAATGTGAAAATAGAATCTGATTTTTTCATATTCAAGGGCAGAAAAACAAACACACTCTAAGTTCTGATGTTCTCTAATGCACATTACTGATTTGTAAACATATATTTGGAATGTATTTTAAGTGATGACTAATTTCAAGCTTATTTCCATAGTGAACACGATGTATTTTGAGATGGATTTTTTAAGTGGGACCCAGAATGGCTCCTCATTTGCTTAAAAAATTCAAACCCAGATCTACTTTGCATAATTTTACATAGACAACGGTTCAGTATAAAGGAACAAATGCTCTTCTTCTCCACATACACACACATAAGTGATGACTACATGTTTGTGTGCATAATTTGCAAACAGCCTTTGCCCTGAAGGTATAGGAAACACACTGTTATTTTACTGCACTTCTTTTGTTGAAGAGGAAGTGGTGTCATTGAATAGAATTGCCTCATCAGACACTCTACAAAAGTGCCAAGTTGTAGCAATCAATAGGGAAACAGCAGATGTGAAGGTTAGTTGGCATCAAAGAATATGAGTGGGAAAGCTTTCCTATGGGAAAGAAAGTGCTTCATTACTCTTTATCTATACTCAGAATATTGATTCTATCAAGCTTTCAGAAAATTAGAGTATGATGGCTTTCACGACTCCAGCTCTGAACGAGTCACTTTAAAAACAGTTAAAAGAGTTATATAGCTATCCGTGTGGGAAGTTGTACCAAGTGAACAGAATTTTATTAGTTTTTAAACTTAAATGCTGCAATTTCTTCTCTTTCTGAAGAAAGTTCCAGTGCAATGGCTCTGGGACAAGGACTGCCTCCCTAGGTAATCATTGTAGATGAGTATAAATGTTGCTTTTAGAGCTGTTCATAGGAAACAAACAACATGTTATCATTTCTCTAGAGTATAAATGTTTAAAAACTCTAGTTCAGAAAGTTTCTTGTTTTGGGACTGCCTTGGATATTCATATTTGTTTCTTTTTCTGAACTATGTAAACGATGTTGGTCCGTACAGGAACTACTGCAGAAAAACTGAGTTTCAATACATCAATCAAGTTCATTCTCTTTAAAGAGATTGTCCTGCCGGGAATGGCAAAACTGGAGAGTCAGTGAATCATAGATAACATTTGTCAGTGTAAGAGCTTGTAGTTGCTGATAGCAGTTGAATGCTTTTCTGAGCAAATGTAAAAAGGAGCAGGTGTTAGTGCGGATAGAGTACTTGCAAGGAAATATTCACTGATGGATGGTTTTGTTCATTCACTTTGCAAACTTGTAAGATAGTTTGTTTCCATGAAGGTGAATTAGATTTTGTGTGGTTGAGACTGATTATGCAGGGTTTTTTTCTTTAGAAAAAGAGCTCAATTTTTAATCATGTATCTTTCTCTAAGAATATCTCTAGTCAGAGGGATGGATATATATTTCTTATAAAACATTGAAGCAAGTTTGTCTCATTGATCTTTAAATCAAAATACTGCTTAATGGAAGTTATGCCTTTTGGTGCTCAGTTATTATTTAGCGTAAATATATTTATTTGGCAAGATGAAGAAGGAGTCAGCATTAATTATCTAAAAGCACCTTTCTCACTGAAATCCAGCATGGATTGAAAATTAATTGTCCCTGGTCCTTGGGCTCTGTTCACACTAATAAGCAAATAAATGCACTATGACACACTGAATCAAAGGTTGCACTGACAGTTTAGGAATTTAGAGCCAGAATAGAACCTGATTTGCTGAGTACTCCAAAGTGCTTCCAATTCCTCTGCCTACAAAGTTCACAAAAGGGGACCACAAAAGTTCGCAACCAAGTTCACAACTGAGGACTTTAAGAGCTTAAATTAAGATCTCATGGTATGTGTTGAGATTGGTCTTTCGTTTTAGAGCACTGTGTAATGATGTTTACAAGCAAATTGCTTCTGCCTTCAGTGCTTACAGATATATTTGGCAACAAGAGAAAATGATTTTGCCTTTGGATTTAAAATGAAGCTGAGGTGTTCCTGTCATACATTAGCCAACACCAATATTTTTCCCTCAATAAACATAGACGAAAACACCATAAAAAACTGTAGAATAAGCTCACCCTTTTTGTGATTTTGCTACTCTCCATCAACAATTTATCAAAGCAAGCAAAACAGAGATAGCAACAAGATTTATATCTGTATCTAACATGCATAGAAGTTTGCAACTTGGAAGTTTGCAATTAGATTCTTGTTTTAGGTAGCAAATTCACATTAGTAATGGAGAGAGTAATTTTATTTAAATATGCTGAGAAAGTTAAATGTCCGTGTCTTGAAGTTACAAAAAACACTCCAAGCTGAAATCTTCAGTCTTATCTGAGAGGACAGAGACAAACCTTTTTTTCTATTGCTGTATTACAATGATTCCATACTTGCTCAGAAACAAATAACCCAGAGTTTCAGCCAACCGTATCAGCTGTGAGCACTGAGATTCAGGGTCAAGTTTACCTGCAAGTGAGATCACCTGTAAGTGTCTATTCTGGCAGCTTTTCACTTGGCCTAATATCTGTTACCTTAATCAAGATTGCTTTAGAAGTGTAATGATCCCTGTAGTATATTTTTAGTTCATTTACCATGTATCTTTTATAGAAAGAACAGAGCATTGTAGTTTTCAGAGTGGGAATACATGGTTTGAATATATGTAATATGGAGCACATCCTCTAACTGTGTTTGCATAAGTCACATTAAAATTAGCATTTTGCAAGGCATCGTAAAAAAAAAAAGAAAAAACCAAATCCCTATAGACCAAAGTTAGTGACAATATTTGATGGTCCTAAAGGTAGATGTCTCATTCATTAAATATTGCAGTCTAGCTAATTAGACTATATGAACTGTATTATTTTTTACTGTAGGTCTCCCGACAATTTTCTGAAAACAATGACCATTTTAATTGATTACCGAAACAATAAAGTCCAAAGAATTAAGTTCAACTACTTTTCTCCAGGAATTACATCGTGATTCAATAAAAGATAGGAATAAAGCTGCTTCAGAGCTCAGCTGTAGGAAACTTAACACATGCATACAAGCAGGTGCCATGAAGAAAAATATTTATCAGAAGAATGGGATCCTGTAATTACTGTAGGATAATTCTAAATTGAAGAACTTTCTTCTTCATAATGACATACATTATCAAAACAATTGTATCATATGAAACTCTGTGCACCTTACTAAGGACAAAAAGCTTTATTACTTTTTTCTTTTACTGCTGAAATTTGTATTTCTATGCAATCCCAGTGTATTGTGCTGAAAGTCTCTAGACAAATAGATAGGTATTCGATCAGATAATTTGCAATTGTAGCCTTTTTCCATGTAGAGTTATCAAAAGCTCTTTCCTCTAAATTTTTTTTTAAACTAGTACACTCAGAAATCCACTTTGCCAGAATGTTTTCTACTAAATTGGTCAACAGAAAGTACAGGAAAATTTTCTGCAGGATGTTCACAGATTACTGATGCAGAAATGTACAGAATAAACAGAGCAATGCTGTTACTGGTGACATCAAATGCATGACATTAACAAGTCCGGGGTACAATTAAATTCACCCTGTTTTAGTGAAGCAAGGAACCAACGCCACCTGGGATTTAAAAGATCTTAAGGAATAGATAGATTTTTTAAAATGCTGATTTATGGTTAGGAGGCATAGAATATTGCTAGAATGTCTGCTAATATCCTTCCCCTACCTTCCTTGTGTCAACTACTGAATCATACAACTCCTTTCGGGTTGATAACATTCATCTCTGGTTTCTGGTTGTCTTCAGGGTCTTGGTTGCTCCAGGTCTGTTCGTTCTCTTGTTTCAATCTGAAAAATGAATTCTTAAATTAGGGCTAATGCTTTTGAATAATTGTGCTTTAAATTCTACCTACACAGAAAATTATTTTAGTTCTAGTGTACAGACAGAAAAAAATGCACTTTCTCATGAAAATAGTATCTTTTTCTCTCATGTTTTTACAAGACAATTATGCCATGCTTATTCCTATGTTAACTGCAGAGACTTGCAACTCATTACCAGCTAATTATTGTGTTATTGATAATGGCTCATGTTGTGGGTTGGCCTTTTTGGTGGTTTTTGTTTGTTTATCTCTTGGTTTGTTTTGTTTTATTGGTTTTTACTGTCTTTTGTTTGTCTCAAATATCCTAGGCACTATATTACTATAGATTTACATTAAAGCCCTAATGTTAATTCAATAGGTAAAATCTAAGTGAAATTAGTGATGTAGTGCAATTCATAAGAGGCACAAACCCCTGGATGGATTCGCGTCAGCGATTTAATTTTCATGTAGTGACAAGAATTTCTCTTTGCTGCAGAATCCCGTGCATTAATGTGATGATCTGGTTACCACTTTCTGCAATAAACAAAATGATTCAGCTTTCACATGTCCAAACATCTTCCTGTCATGGAAAGCTTTTCCCTCGCATAGGCCATCTGGGATCTTAACAGCTTGCTTGCCTCCAGCTCTTCTGGTACTTCCTCAGCCCTCAGCTTTGTATTAATGCAGTGAATTTTATACATGCTCAGTACACTCAAAGTACAGAGCTGTTTTATTACAGAGGCAGTTGTACAGAAAAAACCAGCTCCATTAGAAGAAAAAAAAAAAAAGTGCAAAAGAACCAACAAAAAGCCCCCAACAGCTCCCAAACCCGGAAAAAAAAAATATATGAAGCAAACTAAGACTAAGATTAACACTTAACTGTTGTGTGGCACCCTGAACCTGTAACCATTTATCCAGTAATTTAATTAAACCAACCTGTGACCAGAAAATCTGAAATTTGAGTCTAATTTTAGGAGTTCATAATACAGGGTCTGTCTACAAAATAGTTTTATGAAGAGTTGCACTTACCAGGAACTTCAAATAATCTGGGTATGTAAATATTAATAATAGTGCAGCTTTGGAAGTGTTCTCAGATAATTGTACATAAAGAAAATTATTACTTTCCTAAAATCTTTATAATTTATTATTTCCTCATTTTTTATACATGGGTATAGCCAACGATACAAGCTTGTAAAATATAAGCCTATCACCTTTAAATCACAGCTGGTGAAACTACCACAACAGGTCTTTAGTGTGGATTCCTCCCCAACAGCAGGACCCCTCTGTCATTGGACATTATTGTGAAGATGTAACATCTACGTTATATCTTTCCATCTGCCTAGCATTGATATTTATCACAGACAGCAGAGAAGTAAGTGCTTATTATGTGGCTTGAGATGAGAACACTATAACCCCTTTTAAAGCTCAGAAAGGATGAACAAATCTCTGTGATTATTTGGTTGCAGGGCTGAGGTTTAGGAGTTGGGTTTTTTATTCCTCAAAAAATTTATTTTTAAATTAGGTTCTTTGAAACTCCATGCAATGTTTTTTGCTCATTGTGTTTCTAATCTCTGTGATGCCTTTGTGTCAATTCTGCACGATAATGAAATTGTTAAATACAGCTGGATCTAGCCCTAAGTCCTCTGCCATTAGTCTTATGGTCCTTTTAAATTCTGTCATTATGGTTTAAAGCCGTGGTTGAAAGCAATTATTTGGATTAATTTTATGACATGAATTTTAAGAGACATTGATGCTTCTCTTGGTATATACTCTGGTTGCCCAACTCTCTCATAGCCTAATCTGGTGCTTCTTTTCTTCCATACAAGACAATGGCAGGTTGTTATTCTCCTTTAGATTCTGATAAATAACCTGTGCTAGTGGTATTCTACAACATGCTAGTCTTTATCTCTCAAGTGACTTCATTTCAATCCATCCCTTGAAAATGGTTGACAATATCTAAAATTCAAGCAACAAGAAAAGGCTGCTGTATATTGAGGTGAAAAATAAAATAAATTTATTTTTAATCTCTCCTTTCTCAGTGGAGAACATGGGGAGGGGTCTAAAAGGATCCCACAAAAAACATTTTTAGGTCCAATGACATATTTTCCCACGGGATTTTCCAGAAGGTCAGGCAAAACTGGAAGGTGGAAGTCTTTTCTCACTTTTTGTTTCCATTTTCTGAGCCCATCTAAAGTCTGGAGGTATATGGACAGTGAAAGTGCTCGGGTAGGGTCCCTAATTTTATCATCCTGTTTCATTCCCACTACCTAATGAAAGTATATTGTCCTTGCAATTAAAAGGTCTTTCAAAAATTTTTTATACTTGCAGAAAAGAAATTTCCAACAGAAAAAAAAATTCAGTGTAAAAATCTCATCAGTTTTTTTTTTATACATGCAGAAAAGAAATTTCCAACAGAAAAAAAAAAATTCAGTGTAAAAATCTCATCAGTTTAGTAAGTACTGCTATCAGATTTCTCTGGAAGAATTTACCTGAATTCACTAGTCTTTCTGGCTTAAACCAAGTCATTCATCTTCCCTAGCTTCAGAGCACAACCTGACTGAGTTTTTTATTTCACTTCTGTAGTTAATGTTAGATTGGGACAGCTAGAGAATTGTTCTGTGGAGATATCCTCTTTTTACCTTTTCTGTTGACTAAAAAGTGAATCTCTATGAATATCTTAGCTTGTAACAGGTGAATAACTTTTGAAAGTCTAAAGAAAGCACCATAATTTTCTCTCTAACTGTATTTTATTTAATTTTCAGTGTTATTTTAATTCAGGAATTTTGTAGCTACCTTTTTTAAGTTTTGAAAGTTTATAAACAGTATTTTACGCCTTTGGGTTATATGCCAGTTTGATAGCTCACCTGTTTACTTTAAGAATTTTCTTATTCTGTCCTCTTTCTTTTCTTCCCTTCTAGTTGACTGAAACAGTATATTTAGTTTTGATGATTAAAAACTCATTCTACTAAATCATTAGAGAAGTACCATGGCATATTAATCTCTGTTTTTAAATACACTGTCCAAGTGCTAACCATAACCAAACATGTTTTTCTTATAATAAAAATTGGTGAATGAAGTAATTCTGAATTTAATAAGTGTCCTTATTTTAAAATAAACTGCAGTGTTGATATATTGATTAAAGAGCATTAATATTGCATTAAATTTTTACAGCTCTACTCCTGAGTTTACCTATCTAAATTACTCAGTTAAAATTATATATCCATCATTTCTTCTCCTAAGATATCATCTGTTCCACAGATAACTTAGGTAACTAATTGCTCCTTTAGTATTTAAATCCTCAATTGCCACCTGCCCCTTCAGTCAGCAATTTCATTAGTTTCCTGAGAAAGTTTTCTTCTGATGTTATGCAGAAATGACTAAGTTTGGCTGTTCTGAACAGCTAAGTGCCTACCTCTAAGTCTCACTGGGGACCTAACATTCCTCCAGGGACTGGTCTGGAAACAGGATGGCTGGATCTTCCTTGATTCCCAACAGTGGCAGCAGTGTTGTTATAACTTAGTTTTAGCTGGTGATTCAGTTTGTAGAAAATACATTAGAAAGAATAACTGGATTTTTTTACTGCTAAGACATTTGAGGGGAGAACTCTTTGCATCCATAACATTTAAGATATCCCATTTTGTGTATTATTATGAACAAAAGAGCAAATAGATAAATAAACTAACATTCTAAAATAAGAGAAGGGAAAGAAGGCATTTGACACATCTGAAAATTCAGGGTTTGCTTCACTGGAATGCTAATATGTCTCATCCCAAACAGCCCTTTGTTACTTAGTCTACTCAGGTGGACTGTAAGTTTTTTTGTTTTTTTGTCAATGGTATGCATACAGGACGGAAGAAAAATTCTGTGTAATTTGTATTTCCATTCTATTTATGCTTTTAAAGTGTAAATTTTGTTTCGAGATAGTCTATTTTAATTTAGATTGTTTCTGTTTAGTATCTTCAGTAGACATATGTCCTCTCCTTCTTGGCATGATGTCAAAGATACAAGGGTGCAGAAAACTGAGGCCATTCTACTTAGAACATTGAGTATGAATGTTTGTTGTTGTTTTTTTAAAAAAACAAAAGCAGGAAGAAAAATGGGGGAAGAGAAGAAGAGAAAATTGCTGCTTCATAGCAAGCTATGGATTTCAGACAAACTAGGATAGCTTTAATTTGTACTCTGCCTATTTGAATAAGGTATTTAACATAGTAATTACTTGAGTATTCATGTTCAATAATTGCTATAGCACATCTGCAAAGAATCTAATTTCCTTGCCTTAATATCTGCAAAATACAGGATATTTTCTGATTATAATTTTTAATCTTCAATTAAGTAAAAGTAAACATTAAAAACCAAAAAAACAAAAGTCCAACAAAAGGCAATTAAAATGTATATATTCAAATACAAAACAGTAATTTTGTTTATTGCTGTGACTTATTACATTTTGCGTATTACTGTGATAACACTCAAGTGCTCACATCACTATGCAGTACAAGTACCCAGTTAGTTAAAGCAAAAAATTTAGGAAACCTCCCAGCTGGAGCTGATTATTGCCTCCATCAATAGTATCCCTAAAAACAAAGTGAAGCGAGGGAAAATACCGTATTGGTAGAAACTAATCTGACCTCTGCCAAAGAGATTGTTGCTGGACTTTTACATTCTCAGGGAATATTTTACCTGATCAATTAAATCAATTAATAACTGAGGTTGAGATCTGAAGGAAGCCTATTCTGAGGTGTTAAAATTTAGTTTTACAATGTAGCTAAAATAGTTTTGCTTAACTCTTCTAATGAAATAAACTTAGCCAAGCAACTGCCATTTCCATGGTGAGTGGCTTGTGAACACATTTTAGTGTTAGTAACAAAACAGTGCTTCCTTTAGGTTTCTCTGGAAGTTTTTTGTCTTCCTACAATATAGCACATATATAGCGCATATAGCACTTCCATTCTTGGTTACATCTTTCTCAACTTGTCATTTATACTTCAGAGATTAAGTATTCTTTTTACACTCCAAAGCCTGACCTTGCACTTCATGTAAGTGACATTAAAGGACATCAACAGTTCTTATGACTACACCTCACTTGTTACCTCTCTGTTGATGTTCCATTTGTTTAGATATCCAAGATACTAAAGGATGGTGTTAATCAGTAGAGTGTGTTTTCTGAGCACTGGCTTGTTATTTGACTCTTCCTTATGTTTGCAATGTTTCCTATTGTTGTTCATTAGCTTTTGCATGAATATGATCCCAGAAAAATGAGCTGCATAATCCCTGTGACATTTAATGACAAAATGGAAATGCCAATAAAAATTAACAAATAATTAGAATTTAAGTCTGTACTACTTCCTATTTGCTATTAATTACTATCAAGCAACCGTCTGTTCTTAATGAATCTTAAATTTCTGTTTTTAAAGCTGTTTTCGGTAACCTGGTATGGTCTGTCCATAAGGAATATTTTAAAAATGAGGTCAATCATGACAAACTATCAGCTAAGATAGTGTATATGCATATATATATATATACATATATATGTAATATATATACATAGAATATGCACTCGCACATACGTGTTGTATATATATATATGTATTGTGCATGTGTGTGTGTGTATATATATATACATATGCAAACATTATATTATATATACATACAAAAGATGAAGATAGATGATATAATCTAATTATGAGGGAAATAATTTAAGGGAAAAGAGCTTCTCTTTCCCCAGATCTTAATGTAGAGAAACATATAATATTTGGTGCCGTCTCTTTCTGCCTCCCTGCCTGATCTTCATGACATTGGAGATTATCCCCAGTTACATGCTTTATCAGATAGATACACTGTTAGATGTCTGTGCATTCTTTGAGTTGTGTCTAAATTCTGAATCCCAGCAGATATAATAACCTTGTTTGGATCACTTTTTTGTGCACAATAAACTAAACAAGCGCGAGAGCCTTTTGCTCCTCTGTGGAAAGCACACACATTAGCAAGTATTTGCAGGGGTCACAGGTAAACTGCAGAGTGGAACTGTACGTGACTGAAAACACAGCCAAATTACAAGAATGAACGTGATCAGTTAGAAATTACTGTAAAAAAAAAAAAGAGAAAAGTTTAAGTATTTTAAATTAAAAAGTAAAGAATAAATCCCAAAGTACATATCTTTTTCCCTCAGACTAATTTCTACCTACAGTATTTTAATCTTCTGAGACCTTGGAACTCACCTGGTACCCTCATGATTTTGAGGAAAGTGCAATTTTCAGTAACTGAGTCACCATATAGATCAATTGAACTGCTTTGTAAGGGAAATAATATACGCAAGATAGATATGTTGAATATTTTCTTTTTTAAATGCTTTGTAAAATTCAACTACTTCCAATGAACAGGTGAGGCACTGGTTTTAATTTATGTATGGGCTCTTCTTTGATTGTTGTTTATGACAGAGATGAATTCTGTAGAATTTGTAAAAAGAAGTTGCACAAAGGAACAGTATCTTTCTGTCCCTGGGGTTGATCCTATTTCAAACACAGTCTAAATCATGACAGCTGGTTGGTTATGGCTCCCAACAGCATTTTGTTAGCAAGAAATTTCCTGAGCACCCCAGTACTCCAGCCGTGCCGAGTGACCATATGGAAGTTTAGAATTTGGCTTGTGGTTACTATCACCATCACTGTATGCCACTTGTGAACTTTTCTCCAACACTTTAGATCCACATTAATGAGTTCATGGGGTTTTAACACATTATAAGCTTTTTTCCTCTTTATGATCATCTCATTACTTAGGAGAATATGGACCGAAACTAGTTTAGGGTTATATCTAGCTAAATGAAATCTAGGAGAGTCTATATTGTCTCTTTAGACTTGGTTTCTAAACATATAAATCTTGTAACTTTGTCTAGAAAGGCATGAAAATGTCTGTTGGCTGAGCTGAAATAATATAAATCTAGGAGTATGCTCTATGCTTTTGTAGTTGTGACACTAGAACAAGAAAAATTGCCTGTATATGGACACCTCTAATTTAAACAAATCACCGCAACTGGTTAAAATATAAGAATAGCATGGCTACCATTGAATCTCTTAGCTCAGCATGTTGTTTATGACAGCAGTCAGACTAGGGTAAAATTTGAGAAAGTGACATGCATTTGACATACTTGTCTGAACTGGCAGTGATTTGTAGCTCATATCCTTCTTGAGATAAAAGTAGCACCATTTATGTTTAGTAACTACATTGCCAAAAAAAAAGGCAGATGTGAAGATTGCTGCTTTACAGTGACATTACTTGTCTTGCAAACTGTCTTGAAAATCACCTGAGTCCACTTTTATTTTTTTGTAGTAGAAATGCTTGTCAGTGTAGTCACGATTTTTCCAGATGTTTCAGGGACAGTAGAAACAGGTCTATGAAATACTTAATAGACTCCAGGTCTCTATTTTCAGATGCAAAAACCCAAGAAAATTTGATAGTGGAATAAAATCTGGGAGGCTAGCTGACAGTGAAGGTAAGATCTGGAAGAATTATGAAGGGTCAGACAGATTGCTCCTCCAGTGAAGACTTGGCAAAGGGAATAGAATCATTCCTGACATGAAAGGGAACCAGATGGCTTACCAGATAAGGTCAAACTTTCTACATTGTTCACCTGCTGCCTTATTCTGCAAATGGTGCACAGAATCTTTACTAGTCATCATTCTGCAGCAAGCCCTGTCTGTGGCCTTGTAAAAGGAATGCAGTTATGTCTCATCACTTCTGTCAGTTTTTTCCAAATGTTCATAGATCCAATCAAATATACACTATCAAGATAATTTCATGATGTTGGAGGTTAGACCTGTATTTTCCCCCATATCTTGCTTGGAGAGTTTCGGTTCTAAGTAAAGGGATTTGCTCATCTGTCCTGTTAAATAATTGTGTTAAAAAATATGTTGAGTAAAATAGCACTGTGCAGTGCAGCAAAAGTACTTATAACATGTAAAGCTTGAAAATTAAAAGTGCTACCACAGACTGTATACTTAACTGCATCTTTATCTTTTATCCTGTAATCACAGCCTACTGACAATTAGATTTTAAATGCGGAAGCTGTTTATTATATACTTCATTAAGGATTCTTTTATGAAGTTATTTGTGGATTTCACTTAAAAAATATAACTGTATATAGAGAGATTTTTGAAAATGTCCTGTAACTTTTATACATGTATAGCTGGTCATATGCTGGTCTTTAGACTCACCTTATGGTGAGAGGGCATAATAGGTTTAGGTTCCCTTGGCTTCAATGCACGCTTCCTGCCTTCTGAGAAGTGAGAGGCGAACAGTGAGTGGCAGTCACACTGTAGGGAGCAGTCATTGTTACCTGCTTCTGAGTGTAGTTAGCTCTTTACTAACAGGATGTGAAAAGGGTTGCTCAGGTTTTGTTCTGAAAGGGAAAGACCCATAACTGTGAATCAACATGTGTATAAATGGTCTTCTATCAGCAGTCACTTATTTGGTTTTGCTACCTGGGTGGGTTCTGATAATGATGTGAAAATTGTATTAGCCATTACAGCAGCTTACCCTGTTTTATCATCTCCTTTTTAGACCTATCACACTTTCAGACCTGAGTTCAAGACCAAAACTCCCAAGTTCAGCCTCTGTATATCAAGTGATGTTATTACAAATCAGGCCACTTAATGTGTCTTTTTTCTTCAGTTTCTGTATTGAAAAAAGGAGGTTATATTTAAATACTTCAGTGGGTGATGTTAGGAATGGTTTATATTTGATTAGGACTTTGAAAATGAAAGGTTTAATTCTGCATTGTTTTCTTTCTTTGTCTGACAACCTTTCTCATCCAAGACTACGAGAGGGTTGTTTTTTGCATTGTCCTTCTCCAACCTCCCTTCTGCACATTTTTCTTTCTAAACAAAGGGTCAGTATCTTTCTTCATAAATTATCTGTGAAGGCCTGCAAGGAACCAATGTCTTAGACCAAAGAGAGAGAAGCTGAAATCCTACTCTTTTTCCCTGTATGTGCAGAAGGAGAAAAGGCTGAAGGATGTAAGGAAGTTTTCACTGGAGAATTCTAAGCCAGGAATTATGTCTAGCTCTCACAGCCACCTTGAAATGAAAATATGCTTCTGATCTTTAGGCTGAGAGGGTAGGACAGTGTGCATTGTCATAAATAGAAGGCATTTCCTTTTCGGAAGTCTCAGGAACAAAATATGTAACTTTCCCCCTAACAAATCTGTGAACTGGGGAGAGTTTACAGATTTCTCTCCATATTGTGGTGGGTCATTTAATTCACTTTTTTACCAGCAGGTCAGTGAAATGAAAACCCCAAACAATGAAATGAAATAATAACATTTTTAAAAACAAGGATTGTAGTCATGCTAGGGTGCTTCATACTTAATTTGTGCCATTGGAGGGAACAGTTCACAGTGCCTTAATTTTCTGCATCATTTTAATAGAAATCACATGACACCAAATTACAGGAAAGAGGTGAAAAAACCACATGGATGTATATGGAAATATATTATTTCAGACTACTCTAAAATTAGATTAGGCAGTGAAAATGTAGTAGAAACTCATCTTAAAGAATCCTAGAAATGTTATCAGAAAGAGATCACAATGTTGATATCATAGCTTATCTTTTCACTTATGTCTCCACAAAATTTCTTTATTCCTCAGTCTAGTGTAAGGTCGTTCATATTAAAATCCAATACCTCCTCACAATAGGCCGACTCTAAGGATTACCCTGGAAATTAAAAACAATGCAGGATTACATGACAGAGAAAAAAATTAAAAATATGGTAGATTGTCATCAGAAATTATCATAATTATAGCAGAGATGAAAAAGTTGCTTTAAGATGGGTCATGAGAGCATTTATTGCTGCTGATTTCAAGGTATTTAGCTGACTCCTACATTAATATTGTATGCTATTTGTCTCCAGTCAAGATTTTCCTCCCAGTTTCACTGGGAAAAAAACCACCAGACCCAACATAAAAAATATTTAGTGATCTTTAGAAACTTATTAAATTGAAATAGCAAGTTTAACATGAATGAGAGTGTGAAAACCCCATCAGATCATTATCTTAAAATAATTCTATAAAATAATACAGATATTTGGAGAAAGGGGAGTGTTCAGTAATAATCTTCTAATTTTTATATTTTGGACAGTATTTTTTTAATGCAATTTATATACAAAAGTGCAGATTCACAAATTGTACAGACCTGCTACATTTTCATTCATCAACTCTCAGGTAAGTATCCTCACAGTATCATTTAATTCTGATTGGCAGCTGTTAGGTGTTCACCTCATCTCATTTCTTCCCTTAGAAAATTGCTCACTTTCAGCTTATTATCTCTCCATACTCTCTGTGTGTCTGTACTACTAAGGCAGTCTGGCAGTGTCTGGCAGAAGGAAGCTGGAAAATTGGTAGCCTGCAGAGCATGTCTTCACTCTCAAGCTTTCTTGCTCTCTTGGTGCTCCTGCCACTAGAGCCCCTATTCACAGTATGGGACGAAGTCTTGATCACAAAGACTTCTGTCAGAAGAGTTTGACCTATCTTTAGCTACTGATATGTCATTAGATGAAGTTTCTCTCTTCCTAAATGAATTCTGAACATGTGCTTTGTTTTCAATACATGAGCTTTGTTTTCCCATTGTTGTGGGGCTGATTTATTTTGATTAGGCACCTTACATGTACTTGGCCCTGCATTGCAGGCAAATTACAACAGCTTTTAGAGGATTTTGACAGCTGCCTGTATTTAGCATTGCAAGTGTATTTCTTATACTTCTCTACCTCTCTCTCCCGTCCTGTCCTTGCTGTCCCTCTCAGCCTACAGTCAGCTTCTAGTAAACGTCAGCAGTAATAGGAGGGTTATTGTTTGATAGCTGTAGAGAGAAGCAAGCAGGAAAATCCTCAGGATGCCCTGCACAATGGTCCTGATTTCACCTGATTTCATCTGATACAACAGTCAGGACTATGTGAGTCTCATAGCAGTCTTTAGAGAGCCACTAGTATTAAAATGAAACAGAGGGTAAGATTTTAAAGAGGTTACTTTGTTTTAAAGACTGTTTGTCACAGAATGAATATTGTGGATGATTAAGTCCTCAGAGGTAGAAACTCCATTAAATTTATTTTTTCTAAAAGACTAAAGGTTATTATTTTGTAGGTTGTAATTGTATCATTGTTCACAGGTTGTACAATGATAGAAATACTATCATATCAAAGATTCATCAATTTGTTTTCCAAGATTCAAGCCATGCAATAACAGAAAACTTGCAGTGACAAAACCCCTTGCTTGAATAACTCTACAATTAATTTCTTTTCACTGCATTAAGTTCATGGTAAAAGCAATCAAAGATGAAAGCTGATTAAAGTGGTATATTTCATCTTTATTTCCTGAATAAATCTTAGAGACTGAGTAAGATGGGAGAAGAGTCAATAACAATCAAAAAAATGCACACATTATGCTCTTGATTTATTTTCCTCTGACTTTTTGAATGTTTGTAATTAATATTCTGCTGGGAATCAAATTTTCCTTATTATGTTCCTTTTTGCTAGTGGGGAAAGGTATAGTAGCAACAAGGTCATGTACCTAAGTTCTCTGGGCTCAACTAAGAGAACACAAAAATATAATAGAAATATTATATTAATTGAAAAAAACCCAAGTGTTTTGAAAATTGTCATATATGAATAGGGCTACTTCTATTGTTCCTGAAGAATACTATAGCAAGACTTCTAAGACTTTTTAGTTGTAGGTTTTCAATACCAGCTTCCAAACAATTGTCTGTCCCCTTTATATATTAGGAGAACTAATTATTATGACAAAACAATATATGTTTGGTTTCTATGTTAGATTCCATGTCCTGGAATGGAAAGCCTAAAATCTGTTTGTTCTTCTCACTGCACATTAACACCTGTTGATCTACTGACTGGATTTAGCATAACACCACAGCTTTCTTCATAGATACCCCTGTTACCTCAATTTCAGTAGGCAGAATTCATAATGATATAAATACATCCTGTATGCTATAATATGTATCTAAAATTCTCTTCTAAACATACTAGGAAGAGCTGTGAACGTTGGTGCGATATCTACCTATGAAAACACCTAAATATCTGAATGCTCCTGTATGTAATATATATTCAAGCACCAAATAGCTTGAGCTCCTGCACTTCCTGCAAACTCTTACCTCTGTGCTCACATCATCTTCAGATGACAGAAGTCTTGCCCTACTATGCTTTAAAAATGTTGAATATAAAAAAGAGACATGTAAGAAATTTTCAGGAAAGTGTATTGTTGAATAATTAAGAAGTTGATTTTTTGCCTTACTTTTTTTTTGTGCATTGTCTTTGCTCCTACAGCAACAGGGAGTTCCCCTCCTCCACATTTACCTTGAACGAGTATACCTGAAAGTTTAAAATGTATCTAAACAATAATAGCAAAACAAAACGTCTCTTAACCAAAACAAACTGAAGGCCCATAAAGCTTATCTAATAGACCTCTGCTAAAGATTAATCTTTAATAAAAATCTGAAATACTCATAGGTTCATTGGCAGTAAACAGATAAGTTTTGGCTTTTTGAGGTGAGAAAAGTTTCTTGGCTTTTTTGAGTAATTATATGATGCACTTAAATATTTTAATTTTTCTAACGTGAAAGAAAGATGAACTTCCAGGAAGATTTTCAAAGTAATAGTGCACCATTTCTTCTGAATGAGTTTTCATTTCTTCATAGATCCATGCCCATATTATTATCTATACTCATTTACTGGCCTTCACCATGGCATGACCTCATAACCTAGCAGGAGTTCAGGAGCTCAGAAAGCCAGATTCCAGAAGTTAGAAGAACTTTGATGCAACAGTCAGTCTTATGCCATGTCTCTTTAAAGGGATGAATTTGGTTTTATGGAACAAAGTTTATCCTATGTTTTGGAACAAATATCCTGGGATGATGCAACATGTATATTTGGCCTAAGGTGTCTAAACTACTTTCTGGGCTTCCTGTTTTCTTTCAGAACACAAAAAAAGAGAATCAATCTTATTCTTTAAGTACTAGATCTAGGCAAACCCACAGGTTTCACTTGCTTTTCTTTCACAACCTACATTTTTCTAGCAATTTATATTTCATATAAATTTAGAGCTTTCCTGAACTGGTTCATATCATTGTTTGCAACAGCATTTGGTGTTAAAATCAGAAGTGTTTGAAAGGAGATTTGGATTTTAGAACTTATTTCTTCTCCTTCTCCTTTCCTTCTATTCTTTCCTCTCTATTCTGCTAAATGCATCAGAAAAATATAAAGAACTGTCACTCTTGAAAACTCAAATCTTTAAACGATATCAAACATAAATATTTCAAATTTCTTTCAGTTTCATCAACATGCATGCACACGTTATATTAATGTGGATAACACTCACATACACAAAGTCTCCCTTAATAATTTTTAGTCTTTTGAATCATGTCTGCATCTTATCATTTTGGGAGGTTTGTCAAATCTGTTTTGGCTCAAAGGTGCTCCTATTTACATGACAATCTAGCTGTTGCTCTTTGTCCTTTTTTACTACCTTTGGGAAAAATACTTTTGCTGTAACATCGAAAGTACAGGGGTTGAAGTAGATATTGACCCATAACCAGGAAGCTTTATTTCAGTCAAATAATAAGGGAAAAAACTAATGTGATCTTTGGAAAGACTTATTTTTAAATAAAGAATCAGTATTCACAATTTAAGGGAATATTTATTTGATAAATTCATAGCCCAGATTAAATATATTTTCTTGACTAACATCCTATATCAACTATACTGTACATTTGATCTCTTGCACTTACAGCAATATCAGACAACCTAAGCAGATTGTGTGTATGTGTACATGTATGTATATATAATCTATATAAATTGGATGTGCACATCCAAATGCTTATAAAGTCATATAATTTGGTTTCAAATACTCCTCTGGTAGATAATTTTATCTTCTTTGTCAAAGCTTTTCAGGCCACTGTGAAGATACTACTGACACCACTAATATCCAGTAATTTTTTTTTACTACTCCTTCATTTTTTTTTTTTTTTATTAAATATAATTTTTCATGTTCTTTCATTTAACCTTCCACTCTTCTAATTATTTATTTTCCTTTGCATATTTGATTGCCTTCAGTATCATAGTGGAAACCCTGTTCGTACCCCTATTTATAGATTTCAGCCTCAGAGGTAGTTACCTTGGAAACTGTTTAAAGTGCACCTTCTTGACTATTTGTTCTATCAAATCACTAAACTGCCTTCTTTCCTCTTCCATCTTTTGCTCCACAAAGCTTGGTACTAGTAAGCAGACTTGTCCAGCTTATTTCTAACTATTAATCCCTTTCTTAGTGACTCAAGGTCACACTGTACAGTAGGTGTTTTCTCGTTTTCAGGTAGTCATGAAATGTCTACCATATATACTTTTCTGCTAGCAGCTGATATTAACAACAAAGTTGTACAGCAATAATAGGTCTAATGAAAAAAATTTCTTCAGAGAGCAGAAATAGTTACTCCTTCCCTTTCCCACACACTTCCCCCTACTGGGATGAAGAAACAACCAAAGTGAGAATAGTGAAGAAAATGATTTGCTGAATAATAATTATAATTTTGAGAATGATAGAACAGTACAAACAAAGTTATCTGACATTTCTCAAGATCAGAATTCTAGTAATACAGGTACAAGGTTGTAGCTTCTTATCCTCATCTGGTCCTAAATGAAATAGCTCTATTGAAATTATTAGTATCTCAAGATTAATGTATTGGTTCTGTCTTGATGTCTCTCTGCTTTTCTGTCATATTTGACCTGTCTCAAAAGTCCTGACAAAAATATCTATGCTTATATTTTATACTGAGCATGGCAGGCAATTGGGAAGATGTTTATGAACAGAGATAAAAAAAGAAAATTTCTTTTTTGTTAGAGTAAGGCTCAAATTGAATATGCAAATGAGAACTTCACCTGTGTATCCTGACTTTTATAACCAAGTGAAATTAATAGCATTCTTTAAATATTTATACATTATTTATAAGCTTTGAAATAGGCTCTTAAGCTTTATCAAAAACATTAAAAATCTCCTCTTTATATTAATACTAGTAAATTGGTCCTGAGTGCTTGCTACTGTGGTGGTTCATCATATTCCTTATTGGCTCTCCCTTTCCACCACTTACCTCATCATGTTAAATTAGGATGAAGAAAAAAGTTCACATTCTCTTCCTTGATCTGAAGAACAAATTGTGCTATGTCAGTATTTTTTCCAGAATAGGTTGCATCCTGATCTATTCAGAAGACCTATAGCTGTCTAGCCACAGGTCCTGTATTTGAAAGGATAATGAGGAGTTTACTTCTACAGAATTTTCAAAAGAGATAGTTTCAACCCTCCCAGATGACCTCTCTCTTGCAGATCATTGCAGATGTATAAGGTGATACTAATTTCTGCATATCTTTGAGAAGTGGGTGGAAATATAAATGGACAAAAAGTGATTTGGTTAGTTCAAAATAGCAGAGACCATATTTCTGAAAAATCTTTGAATATGTGTCGATAGTGTAGAGATTCATTGGAATTAGTATCCATCAAATATTAAGAATTACATTGCAAGGCTGCAATATCTTCTACTGAAAGTTTTTTGATGCTCTTCAAGGTTCAAAATACTTTCCCTAACTCTTTCATAACTAGAGAAGCTGCTACATAGAAAGGACTATTTGTTAAACCTAATTATCTAGTCTACTTAAATCTAGTGTTCTATTTAGGATCTATGAGAAATGCATTACAAAAATAAAAACACACAGAGATATGGTATTTGGATGTATAAACACACAAAAACACACTGCAAGGGGTGTATCTTTACCTGTGTATAAAGATATATGGAATGATAAACTCTTCCAAATGGCTGAGGATTGGCTAAATTAGGGATCTGGGAGATGGTAGGAGTAATTCAATGGAGGAAAGGATGCCATCATAAAGAAAAATGCTTAATATCCGTATTCAATGAGTTTGACTATGTATTTATGCTCTATTTAAAACTACTTCTAGACATTACTTATTTTTAACGAGGAGAGACAGTGATTCTGAGGGTCAAGGACCTCTTTACATGAATGTTACTAGTGACTATAAAGTGGGGGTGTTGGCGGAGAGTACCAGCAAGCTCAAGGCCAGATTGGACAGGGCTTTGAGCAACCTGATCTAGTGAAAGAAGTCCTTGTCCAAGGCAAGGAGGTTGGACTAGATATTCTTAGAAGGTCCTTTCCAACCAAAACCCTTCCATGAATCAGTATGAACTTTTTTATCAGTCCATGATAAAGTTTTAATCAATTTTCACCATGGAGTCATGAATTTTAGGGTAGTTATATAGTTTAGTTGTAGACCTGGCAGTGTTAAGATCATGGTTAAACTGGATGTATCTTAGAAGATATATTTTTTCAACCTAAATGATTCTATAATTCTCTGATTCTATGACATAATTTGCTAATATCAATTTGCTAATACCAATGATTTTCTTTATTGAATAAATCTTTTAATGAATTACTGAAAAATGTAGTATAATATAGAAATATACTGAACACCACTAGTCAGGTGGGGTAAGCATAATCCAGAAAGACTAGTAGAAATTTTACCTTTGAGTGTTATGGCATAGGGTTCATAATATTTATGTATGAGTGTTCACAAAAAATGTATCTTTTATTTCTCACTAATGTTTATTTGTAAATTATTGTTGTAAATTATTGGTATAAATTATTGTTAAAATTATTGTTTGGACTTCATTCTAAACCAGTCAGCTCAGTCTGGAGTTCTGTTAAGGAACTCTGACCTAGGTGTAAGTTATTCATATTCCACAACTGGAAAATAAAATTGTACACCATATACAATTCATCATAGATTTAGAAGACTTATGGAAATTTCATTTTTGAGTGTCTTGATAAAATTTATACCATAAGTGGATTATATACAATGTTTGAAATATGTGAGATGTATTCAAAATTTTTTGGACAGTAATTTTAAAGGGACAAAATTTCCTGGAAATGTCTGGAAGTTTAATTTTCTCTTGGAAAATCAAGATCCTGAGGCATCAGAAAAAACAAGTATAAATTAATTTATTTAGACACAAGTATTAAAAGGACAATAGCTTTAGTTTCAGTTTCTGAGGGATTATTAGATTCCAGAGAAGTAAATAAAAATGAAGTATAAGCTTGCACAATGTTTAGGCAAGATTTTTAAAAATAAAATGGTTTCAGTGAGCTGGTGTATTTTATATCCATTGATGTGTATTATTTGCTAGCTTTATTATCTTTCCAAGCATTGCATATTTGTTCTAATGGATGATAATAGTGAAGAAGTAGACTAACTTATAACCTGTAAATTGGTCTAGGAGAGCTGTGTAGAGAGTAAGAAATAGCTTAATCATTGTCTTCAAGGAGTTCAAAAGGTTGATCCCAAAGACAAGTAAATGTATGCATGAGCTTGTATTAGTTCCTTCTCCGTCATTTGAAATTTCAAGTAAATGGGCTGCCCTGCAATCAAGAACAAAAGGTACTGCACTGCTGCTATGGTATTTGGTATTGCTTAGATAAAGCCCATTTAAAGGGGGAGAAAATAAGATTGCCTTAAGCCTCTTGTCAGCTTCCAGTCTGAAGTAAATTCATACATATCAAAAAAAGACTCAAAGGAAATAAAAAAACTGAAAGTGGAAAAATAAGCTGGTCAAAGCAAACGTTTAACATTTCTCTAGGCAATAATCATACTATACGTGAGTGAGGGTCAAAAGAGTTGAGGCGATCAAGGCGCATTTTGGTGCAGGCAAATGGAAAAAAGCCAGCTAAGCTAGTGATTTAAAACAGATTGAAATTTTTAAAGTGAGGCATAAAGGTCACAAAATCAGGTTCAGTTTGATAAGGCACAGTGGGCAAGTTTTAATGAATTCTCAGTAAATGCACTCCCGACTTGAATATTGAGATAACAATGGGGTTTTTTGTCTAATCAATAGGAAGAGAGCTAAGAAATATTCTAGCGAAAGATCAAACAGAATTATGAAGACTTGGTTTTGAACAAAGGAACTAAGACTGATTTTACTAACTACTACAGAAAAAAAAAAAAGGAAAGTTTTTTAATTATTTACATTTACTCATATGTTGGGGGAAGTAGAGGTGCTGTTTTGTCTTCAAAATGTTAGCAGTCTAACATCTGTAAGCAGGAGAGGAGGTGGAATTAGAATAAGAAGCAGCAGAGTCTAAACCCAAGTCATTATACATGCAAAGGAAACAGTGGAGTAATAGAGTGAAATGGAGATAAGTTTACTTTTTGTACTTGAAGATGTAGACAAAATGGTTATATTAAAAAGATAGGATGAGGAGGTGCTGAGGTCACTTGGCTTGTTCAGCCTGGAAAAGAGGAGACTGAGGGGAAACCTCACAGCAGTCTACGACTTCCTCGTGAAGGGAAGTTGAGAGGCAGGCACTGATTTCTTCTCTTTGGTCACCAGTGACAGAACCTGAAGGAATGGCCTGAAGTTGTGTCAGGGGAGGTTTAGGCTGGATATCAGGTAAAGCTTCTTCCCCCAGAGGGGGGTTGGGCACTGGAACAGGCTTCCCAGGGGAGTGGTTGCAGCACCAAGCCTGACAGAGTTCAAGAAGTGTTTTGACAAAGATCTTAGGCACATGGTGTGACTCTGGGGGCAATCTTGAGCAAGACTCAGAGCTGGACTTCAGTGATCATTGTGGTTCCTTCCAGCATCACATATTCTATTATTTTATGGTTCTGTGAATCTTCAGTGTAGCAGAAATCCACTTTGTCTACAAAACATTATGATAAGTAGTATAAAGAGACTCTTAGAGGCTATTTGAATGTCTTTACTAGACTTTAAAAGGGAGATCAAGACCAGAAGGACAGTTCAACACCAAGACAAAAACAGGAC
The DNA here is from genome assembly GCF_000691975.1 of Corvus brachyrhynchos. Classification (NCBI taxonomy): domain Eukaryota; kingdom Metazoa; phylum Chordata; class Aves; order Passeriformes; family Corvidae; genus Corvus; species Corvus brachyrhynchos. The sequence goes on from NW_008239110.1 coordinate 4,064,012, forward strand.
AAATTTTGCTTATGTGTCATTGGTTAAAGGTATATATCTAGTTTAGTATGGATTGTATTAAGTGAAGAATGAGTAGGACTAAAATCTGGTTGAACTGGTAGGCTCAAAGGGTTGTTATAAACAGCGTGAAGTCCAACTGGAGACCAGTTATAAACAGTTATGCTCTCATGTGGATATCAGGTCCCATACAGATTCATTAATGATCTGGACGGTGATATCTCAGCAAGTTTACAGATGATAAAAAAACTGAGAGGAGTAGTTGGCAGACCAGATAGTTGTGCTACCATTTGGAGGAACCTCAACAGGCAGGAACCTCATGTAGGTCAACAAAAGAAAATGCCAAACCCCTGGTGAATTAAAGTAGCCATCATTAGAAGAGAGACTGAGAGAGCCGGGTTTGTTTGGCCTGGAACAAAGAAAAGTTGTGTGCGGGGAATGTAGACTGATATTTATAAATATGTGGTGGGAGGATGTAAAAAAGATGGAGTCAAACTCTGCTTGGTGGTTTGTAGTGAAAGAAGACAGGGCAGTGGCAAAAATTGAAATATCAACATTTACATTTAAACATTTTACTATGAGGGTCAAGCAATGGAGCATGTTTCCCAGAGGGATTGTAAGGACTCCATTCTTGGAAATTCTCAAACACTAGACAATATCCTAGACAATCTGCTCTACTAGACTTTCCTTGGAACTGGATTTTGGGATAAATTATCTCGAGACTCCTTCCAACCTCAACAGTTCTGTGATTCCAGGACTGTTGTGGTAATCTGGGACACTGGTACATGGTCCATCCTCTCACAGAACAGGAATGAGCCTCCATAGTTTTATTTTCCTTGCATGTTCTATGTCCATTTGAACAAATGGCTTTTCTTAGATTTACCAGACTGAATTAAGGAACAGTGATTACATTAATAAAACATAAAACTTTGGGCCTCCCTTCCCTTATCACCTTCAATGTCAGCACTATTCCTCTTGGAATAGATGAGCCATTTCAAATTTTTAGCTGTCTTTAACTCATGCTAGACATTTTTTAAAAGGCTATGGCTTTGTGCTGTTTTTGGTGGGAGCAGTGTTAATTTTCTTTGCAGTAGCTGGTATGGGACTATGTTTTGGATTTGAGCTGAAAACAGTGTTGATAAGACAGGAACATTTTTGTTACTGTTGAGCAGTGCTTGCCCAGAGAAAAGGCCTTTTCTGCTTTTCATACCACGCCACCAGTGAATAGGCTGGGGGTGCAGAAACAATTGGGAGGGGACAGAGCAAAGACATCTGACCCCAACAGACTAAAAGGATATTCCACACCATATGGCATCATGCTCAGCATATAAAGCTGGGGGGAGAAGAAGAAAGCAGGGGCAGGATGTTTGGAGTGATGATGTTTGTCTTCCCAAATAATGGGTACACGTGATGGAGCCCTGCTTTCCTGGGGATGGCTGAACACCTGCCTGTCCATGGGAAATGGTGAATGAGTTCCTTGTGCTTTGCTTGTGCACATGGCTTTTGCTTTACCTGTTAAACTGTCGTTGTCTCAACTCATTAATTTTCTCACTCCTACTTACAAGTCCCATAAGGATAACAGTTGATAACAAACAAGCCCAGAAATATCATGCTGTATAGTTTGGCAACCCTAGAGTAAGTAGAGCAAACGAACAAGTTACTGGGATTTTCTTTATTCTTACATTTAACTCAAAATTAGGAAATCAAATAGAGAGTAATTAGAATGTAAAGAAAATATTATTATTATGTGACTGTGGTTTGTATATAATTTTTTTTGTTTGATGTTTCTTTAGACATAGCAATTACTTAGTTAAATTTTTGTATTTAAAGTAAAAACATTGTCAGGGATAAAGTTAGCTATAGAATATATTTGCTAGAGAAAATATCTATCATAGAATTATGGCAAATACTGTCATGATCTGAATGGAAAGTACGGGCTAATTGACAGATGCTCTCACATCTGTCATGATGAACATGAATATACTTTTCCCAGAGATCTTCAGTAAGTTGTCACCTTCCTAAAAGATTCAGTGCAACTTTGTCATATAAACATAAACCAGAATCAAATTATAAGAATATTCATGCAAATTAATAAGATTATAATACCCGTCCCCTTTGATAAGTGACATTGATCACACAGTGTTGATGCACACTACTGAAGTTAGCTGTTGCTAAGATGAAACCATAAAAGTTGATTTCGGTCTTATGACAAGTTAAAAATTGTTCATGGATCTATACACCTTAAAGCAGGTTATTTTTCTTTATTAATTTACTTGTTGACAGAGAATGTCTTTCACTTATCTGCAGCTATTTATTTTAAAATGAACTAAGGGTGTATCTGTCTAACTGCTGATCCAGGTGCTCATTAGAAAAACCTGTTATGTTAATTAGCACATTTTAAGCAAATTCAGCAGATGGCTGATATTCAAAATAAACATGAAACTATTTCTTTACTTGCCCAAGCAATTTAATCCACTGTTTCATGTTTGAAATTGTTTGTACTGTCACTGCTTTGGCTGCTTTTTTTCTTGGCATATGCAGAGAAAACATGTTTGCGATGTTGCTACAACATATTTTCCTGCACAATGGCTTTCAAACTCATAGGTCATCTCTTTAACCCTACCTGTGGGTAGTGAAGGGGTCAACCAAAGGATCACTCAAAATAACATAGTCACAATAACACATTGACAGTGGCATCAGTAATGTACTAAAATACAATAAAAAACACTATGAGTGCAACAGTTAATTTTTGTCAAACTCTGTGGGAACTAGAGGTAGTAGTATAAGTAGTATGGTATACAATGTAGAATGTACTCAGTGAGTTTTCAGTGTTTTCACTCTGTTTTTGTTTTTGTTGCCATTGTTTTCAGTCTTGTATAATACATGTGAACAGCAAAGCATTAAGTCAGTCACCAGTAATGTTGTTAGCTTTTTAAATTGAAATTTAATACATATTTACTTAATGTCTATTGGAAGTTTCTAAAATAGTTGCTCATAAATTAGTTTCCATGAAATTCCCTCAAATGGAATTTTCTCAGATGTTTCAATTAAAACAAAATAAGGAACTAAGTCAAACACTGTAGTCCCAGTTGTTATTATTGGAAACCACTCAGCAAAATAATTTGGTAACATCCTGAAAAGGCCGGCTTGTTTTCGTAAGCAGATTAGCAGAGCTAATAATATAAATTTAGCTAAATTCAACTTAATGGATTCTGAAACTACATCAGAAATTGTGTTTCCCATTAGGTTTTTACTAGATGGATAACAGAATTACTTTTCTGTCCAACTGGTCAATTTACTGACAGTTTGATGGGGAAACAGAATGATGCACAGCTACACCCAGTGATTCCATGAAGGAAATGTCCAGAATCCTTGGCAGTTGGATAATCATAGAATCATTGCATGATTTGGGCTGGAAGAACCTTAAAAATCCTCTAGCTCCAACCCCCTCATGATCATTAACTGTAAGTTTTCTAGGAGTTATCACATACCAGCCCACATAATATTTTTCTGATGGCACATAGATTTCCACTAGACCACATAAGTACATTTCAAATATCTGTTCCTTCTCTTGACTGTATTTCAGAACATGGATGTCAGAGATCACAAACTAATTACTTCAAGCCATGTTTAAAACACTTCATTATTAATAAAAAATTCTGTTCTGCCCCCAAAAATGCATAGATTATAAAGTGTAATTGCTTTTACCATGTGCAACTATAAGTACATCAATGTTGAATAATATTTTAGTCAATAATAAAAAGTCTTCTGCGATGACAATTAGTAGAAATTTTTAGTTAGAAAGCTAAAAATGTCGCTAAGGTATCTCTGGATACATCTCACATGATGTGCTCTTCCTGAGTAGCACAGAAAATTTTTATGTCAGCTGAGGAATTATCTATATAAAAAAATACTTTTTCCCCAAATAAAAAAATTCCATGTTTAAACTTTGATTCTTATTATTATCTTAATTTTTCTGCAAACTGAACTTGATATGAAATTTTTCTCTCTCATTTTTTCCATCATTCTGTTTACTTTGTTCCTAATACACTATTATCTAAAACTTTTTTGAAACTTTTTTGAAAGTTTAGTTTATCACTGAAATTTCAGTTTTTTGCTCACATAGGAAAAAAAAAAAGGAAGGATTGAGGGGAGGTCATCCCAGCCCAACTACTTATTTCCTTGTTCTGACTGATATAGCTCAATGTTAGTACCATTTCAGTACTCTGATTTCTGTAACTGAAGATAATGTTTAATAAGACTACAGTTGGACCTCTGTTTGCATTACAAAATGCATGGAGAAAACGCTGAAAATGGAAAGAAATAAGAGGTGACAGTGCTTTTCACCATGATCTTTCCAAGAATTCAGGGCAACTGATGTGAACAGAACACATACATCTTTAAGGCTGCAATGTTGAGGCCATACCATATGACAGACGCTTCCTGGTGCAAACATGAGAGAGCACTTCACTGTTGTCGCAGGAATAAGTATTTGTTCCTGCAGCCAATGCTAAATGTGTTCAAATTAAAATTGCTTTTGCAATTTAAAGTTCAACCTAACTTAAAGATATAGTACCCAGGGTTCTACTGAAAATGCAAACTATGTATTTATAGTCAGATTTTGAGCAGCACAAGTTTCTTCAGTTTATATAGAGTAGTGGAAATAACAGCGCATGAACTTTTCACTGTTTTACCTTAGTTTTTCCTCTACAAAAATATATGAAATAGGGGAATTTTGGATTCAGTAATTTCAGAAGATCACACATCATAGTGCTTCTCAAAATTATACTTTTTTTTCCCCCAAGACTAGTTCTGCACAGTTCAGTTATATATTAAGGCACTTGTAATGAGCAATAATTAAGTAATTAGCACAGGATTAGCTGCAGAAATCTTAGAATAATCTATGACTGAGTTTTGGTTTATTATTTAATCCTGACATGACTGATTTAAATCACTGGGTGGTCAAACAAGCTGGTAATTAGTTTTCACATTTTCATTCATTGGAAATTTTCAGTTACTTTATTGCTGTTAATTTTGAGCAATTCTTGTGAAAAGAATTCAAATAGACCAGTTAATAATATTGGAAAGTGAATTCTTTCCCCCTGGTTCTGCCATACATTTGTTCTGCCTGTTCCCAATTATAAATAAAGCAGAGCCTTTGTAGAACTTAGCCTTCAAAAGCTGTATGATATCCCTTTCTCTGTTGAACTACATTTATACTGCCTGGACTCACTTACTACAGATGTCCATATTGCAGCATGCAAATAAACACATTAATTGTATTTTACTCTAAATTTTGACATGTTGTATGATTTTGTCAGCAATGTGATTTTCTCCATCAACTTCTGGTAAGTTGGGAAGGGGCTCTATATATCAGTACTAAAAAATACTTAAAACTACATCTTATAACTCTGCTATTGTCTGTGTTTTCTGTATGGATCATTAACTGAAAACATGTAAATTCATTTATGTGTGTAGATGAATTTTTCATAATGTATTTAGCAGGAGCCAGTCTGGCTGAAAAGTTCCTCTGACTTTTACTGTAACTTTTAATTCCAGATCTTTTCAATTATTTCTTTTATTTATTCTTTCTATTGTTGGAGGAAAGCAGCTCCTTAAGTGTTATGTTGCTTATCTTCTCAAGTATGTTGTTTAGGAGACTAAAGGTGTTTAAAGATAAAACTGCCAGAATTATTTCAAAATCTGACAGATTTGTTAACAAAAAATTCTTCTGATCAGTATCCCACCACTCCTCTACACCTTTGATAAAAACCACATATGGCATCAATCCTGTTTGCCTGAATTAACTCCAATTTTCTAGTCACCAAGGTCAGAAAAGCACAGAGAAAGACTCAGCTGTTAGCACATATGGTCCAATGTGGTTGGTATTTACTCTGTGTAATAAAATGCACAGAATGCTAAACCCAAATCCCACTGCAAAATACCTCAGAGGTGGCTGATGCTAATGTATAGATGGCAAATCTATTATATGGGATATTTTGTGAAGAAATACTTTAAATTATTGGCCATTTTGGATGTAAAGAATTTTGTTATGTCTGTCAACAGAACTGATAGGTGAACTCATTGGGAAAAAATCCCCAAAAATCTGTCTGTGCAACTAGGCTCATTTTGATGATTATCATTACAAGCAATAGCTAATGCTACTGCTGCTGCTTGAGTGGTGCTATTAGGAAAATAATGACAGTGGAAATTCCATTAAGTCTTTGAAACCTGTGAAGACAATGAAACAATATTTATTTTTAACTGGGGTTTTTTGGGAACAAAAAGGTAAATAATAATGAATAGGCTTTCTATCTCTTCTGCCCATTCAAAGAGATCTGTGACCAAAGCAATGCCAAGTTTGACTTCTAATGCTGCCCAATAAGTTTATATCAAATCTCAACAGCAACAGTGTTTTGAGCACAGCACATCTTACTTGTGCTTTGAATATTGCACAAATATCTCTCATACAGCTATAGATGCTGTGAGAATACATCTGTTAAAATTGTGGCATTGTGGGAAATTCTTACTCTATTTGAGGTAATAATTAAAGTAATATTTGTGATCTTCATGCTCACTTCCATTGATAAAACTATGCAGTCAGTGCTTTTGGGAAAGGAGATTGTTTTCAGATACAGTGCAAATGAAGTGTGGAGTTCTGTACACGCAATTTGTATCTGAGAACAGGCAGAGTGAACAGAAATAGGTTTATCTTTACAAACATCCAGAATATAGGATATGCTTTAGAAACAGATTAAGTTTGATTAAATTCTTATTCCTATTTATAAAGGAGGAAACCTGCAGAAGTGTGGGATATATCACACTTGTCATGTTCCACAGTATTTTACAACAAGAACCCTTGTGATGTTAGTTATTATTCAGTAGAGGACTATATATAGTTCTGGTGTAAAAGGCAAGAAAGTTCTCTGAAATCCATTAGTGATTTTGGAGCTATGAAGTCTTATCTCCAGGTCAAAGCTGATAGCAAAAACTTATTTCAATAGCATTAGGGTTTGGGTTTTTTTAACCGTAAGTTACTTGAAATATTTAACATTTGTTCAAAATCTTTGGGTTTTAAAACAAAAAGTCAGCACAATCAGGGCAAGAGTGAAAATGTCTTTCTCAGAGCACTGCATTTTTCATTCCTTATAGCACTATTCTTGGCAGAAACACCTTTCCTTTTTTCATTTGTGCTCTATGGACCATAAAAACTGCCTTTACGGAGGAGAGAACAGTGTATGCATTGGTTTTATTGTTTTTATGCCAACACAACAAAATCTAAATTGTCTGGTTCACTTAGGGGTTTTCAGGGCTCAGTGGTTCTGAAAAAATAGGGAAAAAATTAAAAAAAAAAAAATAGAAAAGTAATACTCTGAGGTCAAAGGGTTAGAGTGAGTGAGACCAGGATGAAAAAGGAGAGTGTCTTTTTCATTTTTCTGTGATGACTGAGAAGAATCTAGTCTAATAGTTCTAGAAGACAATAAAGAAAATATGGTATTAGGTATTAAAGAGATCAGTATTTATAGCTAGTGGTTAAATTGTTCAAAAAATTAGATGATACTCAGAAGCCCACCTGAATTATGTTCTTCTGTTGGGTGATAGAGGACAACTAAGCTGATTTAAGTCTGGTCTGCTGTCCAGCAAACCTGGAGTAAGGTACAATATTTTCAGGATACTTCAGGTGCTAGTGATTAGCCCTGCAAAAACTATGCCTTATCCTATAGCAATGGTTCAAAACTGTGCACTACACCTATCTGAATGCAGAGTTTGGATTGTGCATGGCATCGTAGTATCCTGTGGAGGCATCAGGTGCAGATATGCAATTAAGACAAAATTGTGTTTTAACATACTCAGCTATGTCAAAATGAATAATTATACTGCTTTATCTGCCTCAAAATCAGCACTTACTTTTGGAGTGTAGAATTAGCTAAGACTTAACGAGAAACTAGAAATTATTTTGGTTATTAAAACAAATTTAAATGTATTATTCAAAACAGAGTATCTTCAACAAGATGTGTAGTGATTTGTGAAAGCTAAAAATTGTCTAAAACCAAAAAATTAATAAGAAGTATTGTCTTTTATTCTGATTCTTATATTTATCATTATTTTCTTGTATTAATTATTTTATTTATTTATTATTATTTATTACTTGTATTACTGTTCAGAAGTCCCAGTAATGGACATTGTTGTCCACTTCAGAAACATTGAGTTGTTTGGAGAAAATAGTCCCAGTTCCAAAGAATTCAGTTTCATATTAAGAACTGGGAGAGGTGGACCAGTGTACACAGATACATATTACAGAAACAATAAAGTATACGAAGTAAACAATGGAGAAAACACATCATTGGTCATTGATAGGTATTTCAACAGTAGCAATCAACCTTTACAAATTTCCATTTGGTGAGACTACAGGCAGGTGAACAGTCTTTTTATGTTTCTGTACCATTTATTTTCATTTATGCTAGTGTTCAAATTCTTTCAGAAAGCCTTATCGTTGAGTTTTGCTGTATTTATAATACTTCAGGAGAATTACAGGATTCCTAAAACATTCTTCACCTTAGGCTGTTTGTTCTCTCAGTTTTAAGCTTGCCACACTATGATTTGAAATGTATTCCATTAATTAACTTTGTTGATCTCTCTATTAATGGTACTAATCCTGTGTAGCCTAAAATACTGGAGACATATCCCTGATGTTTTAGAACATCTATGAGACATAAGAGGATTGACTATAATAATTGTTTCACCTAAATTTGACATCTAGCCTTCTTATGTTTAGAAAAAAATATTGAGATACATGAGTGCTTTTGCCATTATTAAGAACATCAGAAATGTATTTTCTAGTTTATTTCACAGCTATGTAGATTTAGGGCATATGTCAAAACAAAATGTCATACTTACAAAAAAAGAATAAGGAATTAATAAAATAACTTACTATATGAACTGTTAAGTTTGGATTCCTGTACTCGTGTTCAGCATCTACAAAGGGTCATGTATGAAAAAATTGGAGAATTTTATGAAAAAGTCTACTTGACTTTCAAAGGAATGAAGTGGAAAAAAAGACAAGAAAACACACTTCTCTGGATAATGATGGGCTTGCCTTTCTCTTGATGTATGAACTACATAAATTCACAATGCTTTTGGGGTTTGTTTGGTTTGTTTCTTTTGTTCTTGTTTGGTTAGGGTTTTTTTTCCAAAACAGGAAATTATATATTTTGTTTTATTTTCTTGAAATTGCTCAAGGTCAAAATTTGAAGAGTCCCCAGAAATTCTTATTAATTACTGTACATAAGTTCATATGAATAAAGAAGCAAAGAAATCAATGAAAACTCAAAGTTGGAAGGCATCTCTACAGGTCCCTTACTCTTGTAAGAGGAGGTCTGCTTTCTTGATTGAAAGCATGGTGTTAAATTAATTTATTCAGAGTGCATGGAGTTAGATTAACTTATTCAGAGTTACATTAAGCTGTGTCAATATTTCCAGTGAGCTGATTCTACTACTTCTGTGAGCTATGTGTTCCAACACTTAGTTTTATTCATGGGGAAGAATTTTTTCCTTATATACTCAGAGAATTTCCCCTTAGCAGCTCTGGCTATTGCCTCTTATCCTGTTACCATGCATCTGAATGAAGAGAGTACCTTCAGCTTCTCTCTAACATTCTCTTTAGGTAATGGAAGAAGGTGATTAGATTCTCTGTAATCCTTCCATTCTAGGAACAACATTTTCCATAAATTTTTCTTTGTGAGTTAAGATCTCCAATCTTCTGATCACTTTGGTGGATACTGACTAATTTTAGCATGTCTTTGAACTCAGAGAACAAAAACTGGACACAGCATTCTTGGTGTGACTTGACAAGTGCCAAGTATTGTGGATTAATCACTTCCTTTGTTCTGGGCTTGGCTATAGTCTTGCTGATAATGCCTGCAGTTTACTTTCCTGCTGCAGAGATGGGCTGCTTACTCATGTTCTGCTAGCCTCTTCTTGGGACCATAAATTCTTTTCAGCCACAATTCACTCCCACCAGTCAATTCCCAGCTAGTATGGATGCTTGGGATTACTTTTTCCAGGATAGACTTTGAATTTATCTTTCTTAAACCTGATGCATTTTCTGTTACACTAATTTCCAAGCCTCTTGTGACCTATCTGCATGGTAGTTCTTTCTTTCAGTATTTCTACATCTCCTCTCTCTTTTGTGTCATCCACAAATCTGATGAGAGTGCTTTCAATACCATTTTCCCAACTGCTTATAAAGATACTGAGTAGTATCAGGACTGACCCTCAAGGTACTCAAATCTTGACAAGATGCTAATCTGGCCTTGAGCTGTTAACCACGACTTCCTTTGCCAGTTAGCCACCTGTAGCTGCTTCATCTGTCCAGTCCTTATCCTTCCAGGTTGTCATCAAAGATGTTTTGAGAGACCATTTTGGACACCTTGATAAGGCTAATACAGATTGGTCCTTTTGAAATCTCTTTTCACATGTCATTCTTTTTGGCAATGTAGATGCCTAAGTGATGAGCTTGGTGAAGTCATTCAGAAGTGATGTTTCATAGTCTGTCCATTACAGACGGTCATAAAGAATGGACATTGCTCCTTAGGCTTTAAAAAATCCATGAATCAACTTTAGGAAAAGCGACTTGTGTCCACTAAGCCTGCAATGCTAAGGAAAACAAAAGTCGCAAAGCTGTTATACATAGTGTTATAAATAGAAAATACTGTAGTAGCATTGGGAGTCTGTGGGTTTTTTTCCTGACATAATGATTGAGATGTTTTAATTCTCATGGGGTGGAGAGTGCTTTCATAAAATATATCAGAACTAGGTTGATGACTTTTTAAAATTTTTTTCTCAAAATGTAAACTTAATTACTTTCAATCTTTCCTTAGTTACTACAGCCTTTTGAGTTTAAATATTGCATGGGTGAAAGCAAAGCTGAAGTATTTTCTGTGGCACCTAAATGCTTTCAGAATCCAGGAAAGAGGTTGTAAGCTATTATTAAAATAAAAATCTCTATTAATGGATCTGTAATTTTTCCTTCATAGAGAAATGTCAGAATTAGCCTGGCACATTATTACTGTGCATTTATCCAATCCTGACTTGTATCATGAGGTCTGCTTCCACATACTTTGATCCTTGTTTATTCTCTCATTTATTCAACATCCTGATATGTTGTGGTCCAAAGTCCTGCTGCTCAGATATTTCTTTCCAAGCCAGTGCTCCAGGATGGAGCAGTAAGTAACACATTACTGACAATGACTCATTCTGTTTCCAGACTCATATTTATACATAACATTAGGCTATGACTAACTTAGAGCCTTTGCCATGGTTGCGTTTGTGGTCCCTGACAAGCACAGTTATCTTCCAATAATGTTTAATTTATGAATGCTGAGTATGACACTGACAGTATCCTCTGAATGTCAGTGTGAGGGCTACCATTTTATGCATTGGGTTTGATGTTGAGATGACTTTCTAGATTTGCTTAATCTTTTCATTTCCAGTTTTCCTATTAGTTAGCTCTCTTTTTTCTTCCAGTGAAATTCAAGTCATAGGCAGCTTTCTTACTACTCTGCATTGTCTCCAGCATTCCTGAGGGAACACAAGCATAGTAAATCATGTCACCACAAGTTATCTTAGACAGACATCATTTCTGGTTGATTTCAAGTTAAGTTGGATTTCCCGACAGTGGTTTCCAGTTAGATGAAACAATATGGTGAACTAACCCAGATGAAATAATACACTGTATTGATGGAGTATATAGGTTGATTAACCAGATTGATTTGCACACAGTGAAAAAAGGTGGAAACATAATGTAAATTGCAGCATCTGCTTCTAACAGTAGGAATGATACAGTCATAACCACTAGAAGCATATTAGAGTGTCATTTTCTTTAATTCAATGTCAAATGGGTTTCTGATGCTTTTGATTTTTCTGACTTCTTGATTTTCATCAACGGGTCTGCTGCATATTTTGGCAAACACAGGACAACTATCTGTGGTTATATTTTCCTAAATCAAATGATGAAGGTTTTTTAATTTAAGATTGAAAAAAACCCCTCTTCTGCATTACAAAAAAAAAAGAAAGAAACAAACAAACATAGGGTTCAAAAGTAGAATGGCATTTTTCCCTGGCATAATTTCAGCTTTCAGAGGGAGAAGAAAGTAGTGCAAAAACATTGTAATGTTTTGCCTATATGAGAAAACTGAGACATCACTGTTAACTTTACAGTGGTGAGCCATGTGCACTGATATTCTAGGTTTTGTGTTCTCTTCTAAAGTCTCATTAATCATGTGTAGAGTGTTTTAATGTTTTTGTTTTAATTATTCCAATAAATGAGCTGTTCTGTGCAGGAGCTTTCTCTGATTTTGTTGATGACCTTTTTTCTTTTCAATAGTAGCAGTGGCTTCATCCTAGCTGATTAAATCAGTCATCATAATATGAACACTCTGTTCTTTACAGGATATTGTATTTTTTTCACATGTTCTAATGACTGAGTAGAAAGCAACCATTCCCCTTGCGAATATTTTTTCATCCCGGAGTTTATTTTTTTTTCTCAACAAAAATAGAAAAATACTTATGTATTACAGTTAATTCTTTTTTTTTTTTATTGTATCTCATTTGGTTTTTTCTTTTTTTTTTTCCTTCAACATGTGTCAGCAATGTGCATGTAACCATTTACTAAAATTGTTTTCTCTGCCAATGTTTTATACCGCTCAGATTATTTGTAGTGGCTAAAATATTTACTGGGGTTAAGACTGTATGATAAAAGAATTAAATATGGGTTCTTGGTAAAATTTTACAAATACTGGAAAACGTTTATTTCCACCCTGTCTGCATTACACAGTATGTTAGATTCCTACAGACCTGATGTGTGTTGCTTGAAGTATATTATACCACAATGAAATATTAAATGCTTCCGAGAGTTAGTTGATTAAAAAGAAACACTATGAGGAGTTTGGTCATCTCTATTCACAGAATATTCTGAAGAAAAATGTTTTCCTCTTTCATTGTTACTAACATCTTTTGCAATCAGGCCCAGACTCTGTTCAGTACAATAACAATGCACATAATGCAGAGCCCTAAAATTCTTCAGTTTTGTTAGCAGTGACACTAGACTTAGTTCAAATGCTTGATTTGTTAAGTCCTCAAGCATAGTAAAAGAACTCTTGGATTCTTTCTCAGCAGGGGGAGAAAGTAGTCTCTTTTTTCTAAATAAATGTTCTTTTCATTCCACATACACTGCTAATTCTCTTTTGGGTCAGAATTTCTGGCTATCAATCAGCTGAACTTCAGAAATATTTGTAGTGTCAATCCTTGTTTAGTATTTCTACCAGAGCTGATGGCAGAAATATCTTTAAGGATGACATTAAAAGAGGAAAGACACCTTAAAAAGTCTGATAAAACTAGTGCTCACATGGTATTTACTAGGCAAAATTTAACATTACAGAACATTTTCTGATACATCTTGAGTTTGCTGTGTTATTAAACAGATGGGGAAAATGTGGTATAAAATGTTCAGTATTTCTAATACCTTCAGTTTATCCAGTCATTATGATCTCTTAAACACTGTATTTTACAAAAATGAGAGAAAGTAATTATCTTTTTAAAGATCTGCGGGTGAAAAAAAGGAAGCAACTCCTTTGTAGCTGCACAGCATCAATTTCTTCCAAACTACTGACTCCTTTGTCCCAAATTACTGGCTCCCTTCTGACCAAAACAGTTCTTTGTATTCTGGAAATATTAAATCAGAAAACACATATTAATTTTTAGGACTTCCAGTAGACAATTTCTGTAAGGCAAGCTAGCATTGTTATGACCAGAGAGTGATATTATCTCTTACCTAAAATCTTTTTCCAAGTATTTTTGTCATATATGATAGATAAAATGTTATCTTCCCTCTCCTTCACAACTTTCTCCATACACTGCCATCTGTAAGTGCTTTGATTACTTCAGATTGGCACATTGTGCATTAGGTTTTCAGAACTGTTCAGCTGAGTGATTGAAATAAGAGTGAAATTTCACTTGTGCCAGAATCCACAGATTCTCCTAAAAAACTCAACAGCATAGTTGATTATCTTTATGCTAGAGTTAAATACTTAATAGTTTTCCACTCACCTGAAGTACTTGTAGGCCTTCCTCTTGCATAAAAATATATAAGCAATAAAAACAGATCAACAACAGATATTTCACATTTGACAGTCTGTCCAGTTGTTTATTTTTACATGGAGAAGATGAGAAGTACAGGTGAGATGAAAGGCACAGGCCCCCTTAGAAAATTGCCTCGGTAAAACCTGACATATACTAAAATCTGAGAAGAGAGCAATGTGCAAACTGAGAATTTGCTTTTACTCTTATAAGCATATTATTCTCATTCATACCACACCTAATATTTGTCTTCCAGAAATCCAAAATCTCCACTTATGACAAGATGTGGGCCTTCATGAGCAGCAGGAGGCAGTCAGTACTTGTCAAAAGTAATGAAGAAGGTATCCAACGTGTGCTTACCTCTGATTACGCGTTTTTAATGGAGTCGACAACCATTGAGTTTGTCACACAGAGGAACTGTAACCTAACACAGATTGGAGGCCTGATAGACTCCAAAGGTTACGGCGTTGGAACTCCCATGGGTAGGTGATATGTCAACCACTTGTTCTCTGTTCGTTAATCTTGGTTGCTGCAGTAGCATAGGATACAGTCCGGTACACCATTCCTTTCTCTATGTTGCTAGCATTTACCTCTATTTTCTTTTTCCCAACTAGGAGAAATACATATTTTGTCAAAGTTTATGAATTTTGTTGTATTTTCCAAACAGAAAACAGTTGTTGCTTTATAAATAGTTGGATATTTTCATATGATAAATTTGCCTTACATGGTGCCCTTGATATCTTCAACAACAACAACAAAAGTGTTGTCACAGTCACAGTACTTTATTTTATAAAAAAAATTTTAAAGATGTTGATCTCTGTTTTTAGAGAATGAAGCCCTAGTAGTGGGAGAAAATGCATTAGAAAATGGGGCGGATGCTTCTAAAGTGAGAGGGCTAATCACTGAAATTGTTAAAAGAGAAGGAAAAATTCCATACCATGCCACAGACAAAACAAATTTTGATTTAGCCTTGTGGGATATGGCTTTACATATTGGCATGGAGATTCCAATCCTTTAATTGCTTTCCAGGTCAGCTTTTTTTTACTAAGTACAAAATTTTAGCTGCAAGATTAAAAGTCAACTACAGGTATTGGCTTGGTTCTAGCTTGGCTCCTAGAATGCACAAAATGGGATTAAGCAAGAACTGAGCTCCCATTGAGTACAGCTATTTTTTTAAGGACATGAGATGAAGATCTGGCTTTAGATTTCGGAACAGGTGGGAATAAAAAGGGTGTGACACAAAGACTGTGAATACCGCATAATGATTCTACTTAATACAGTAAGGTTGTTCTGCTTACTTATTTCTCAGGCAAATATATATTTGAACTTCATTTTTAACAAGAATTTATCATTTTGTGATTGATGTGGATATGTTTTTATTTTTTCTCAGGTAGCTGTTATGTTTGGTACTGTTTTTATCTGTGTTGATACCATATACTAATCATTGTAATGGAAAATTTGTGTCCAGTAATTTAAATCAAACACATGGAAAGGAATTTTAAGAAATAAAGTTTACTGGAATATCTTGGATAAAGAGGTATCTAGCATTATCAAATACAGATTTGCCTATATATGGGATATATTTACTGCTACTTCAATAACATCCTTGAAATTTTCATTATTTCAGTAATTTTCTCTGTAATGGACACCTGCTGAAGGAATTATGATTCTGTTCATTCTGTCTTCGAACAGTTAGTTGTTAGGAATCCAGTTTTGGTTCATACCAATTTTTCCACCCTGTTCTGCTGTGGCTCTTGTATTGCTGGATATATTCTGTAGACTTGTAAACAACAGAACGGACTGGACTTCAGTCCTGCTGGTCATTTTGGCATCTTGTATTTACTTATATATAAAATTTTTTGTTATTTTGAGGATGAAACCCACCTTCCATTTATCTTTAGTACGGATAAAATCAAATCTCAGGGATAGTTTATAATCTTTGAATAATCTGCATGCAAATTTGTGAAGCATCTGAAGCACGCCCCAGAAATTTAAGTGGACATTGAAATGCCAAACTGCTAGGAATGAGAGAGACCAAAGCAATCTAGAAATTATTCTGTTTATGTGTAAGTCAGAGAAGCATCATAAGCACCAGAGAAAGCAGCTTTAAAACAATGATAAATCCAGAAATAGAATTCTGAAGTTTAAGTTTAGGGGAAGAAATGCTGAATGTAAAGAGGCAAGGAAGTTAAGTAAACTTTCTGTTGGTCTTTGTCCCCTACTTCATATAGGGAGAGTAGGTACTATTTCTTCACTAACTTTGAGTCATATCAAAGACATCATTCAGCTCTTATCCACCCGCAAGATTCCAAGTAACAACAAATTATCTGTGTCAAGAAAAGTAATAGTGTTGTACAAGAGGGTATGTGAGCTGACAGTTGTCTTGAATCAAGATGAAACAAATAGAGGACATACCTGCAGGAATCAGTGATCACCAAAGGAGGGAAAATAAGAGTTGAAACAGTGTTAAACTTAAGAAGTTGAAGAAAGATTTGAAAAAAAGATGACAGCTTCATAAGGGAAAATAGAGAAGAATGTAAAACAGGATGTAAAGTAAAATTTTTCACAAAACAAATGAAGGTATAACAAAAGAGCATCTTGGGCTTTCCCAGAACAGCTAAGAATAAGAGATTAATCTAATATTTGGGCAGTATCTATAAAATGCTGTTGAGAGAGCTGACATTTATAATGGGTTTATATTCTGTGTGTTAGGTGCACAGTTTCAGAAGAAAGGGATTGTGCAACCTCTGCTAGAATGATGCATAGTTTGCACATATATATTTGAAAGGAATCCTTATGAAGAAGCAATTCCATGGTGTCTGTCAGAAAACTTTTGTTAAATATTTTGCTTTATTGAAGCTAAAAAGTATTACAGAACAGTGGAAAATGCAAAATATTCTCATGCATTATAGCTAATCTCATTTCTACAGGAAAAAATAATTCTGGAGAAGTTAAAAGAACTTATGACATGGTTATATCTATAGAAGTAGATTACATCGTTATTTAATTACTACAAAAGAAGTTTATAGACATGCAATTGAGTAATATCTTTTTAGAGTTAATAATCCTAAGAGTAGCTTGTCAAGTGCTTGGAAAACTGCGGTGTAATGGCTTCACATACAAAGTATGTGTTACTGCTTTTGCCTATTTGAGAAGCAGCTTGTCTCCAAAGCAGAACAATACAGAGCTATTTGTGTTCACAGAACCATAGAATCACAGAATCACAGAATATGCTGTTTTGGAAGGGACCCGCTGGGATCATTGAGTCCAATTCATGACCCTGAACCGGACACTCTAAAAATCACACCATGTTCCTGATTGTTCAAACACTCCTTGAATTCTGTCAGGTTTGGTGCTGTGACCACTTCCCTGGGGAGCCTGTTCCAGTTACCAACCACCCTCTAGGTAAAGAACCATTTCCTGATATCAAACCTAAAGGTCCCCTGACTCAGCTTCATAACATTCCTAGTCCTATCACTGGCCACCACAGTGAAGAGATCGGTACCTGCCCCTTTGCTTCCCCTCACGAGGAAGTTGTAGACTGCAATGAAGTCTCCCCTCAGTCTCCTCCAGGCTGAACAGACCAAGTGGCCTCAGCTGCTCCTCATATGGCTTCTCTTCCAGACCCTTCACCATCCTTGTGGCCCTCATTTAGATGCTTTCTAATATCAAAGCTGCCCCCAGCACTCGCGGTGAGTCCACCCCCGTGCAGAGCAGAGCAGGACAATCCCCTCCCTTGCCTGGCTGGCGATGCTGTGCCTGATACCCCCCAGGACACTGTTGGCCCTTTTGGCTTCCAGGGCACTGCTGACTCATGTTCAACTTGCCATTGACCAGGATCCCTAAGTCCCTTTCCATAGCATTGCTCTCCAGCCTCTCATTCCCCAGTCTGTACACACAACCAGGGTTGCCTTTTCCCAGGTTCAGAATCCAGCACTTGCCCTTTTTAAACTTTGTATGGTGTTACAGGCATGGTGTTGGGAAGATATAGATGTCATCTGCAAAATTTACAAAAAATCCAGTTTATCTCCTGGAATAGTGGCTTGAAATTGCAGAAGTATTTGCACATAAGGTTAAATTTGTAGAATACAGTTGTTACAGGTCTTATGTTGACTACAGTAGAAAGGATATGGCTACTTTTGGAGAACAGCTCCAAAGGAAGTAGGTGCAACGTATCTTGATTATTTTGAAGGTAATGGAATAATAGTGAGAACATAATTTGCTTGAGTTTAAGCTGCTACAAGAAAAAGAGCTAAAAGCTTTCCTAACAGAAAAATATGCTATCAGTTTATGACAAGATAATCACCTGGAAAATGCAACCACCCAAATATAGCACCAGTTTAGAATATTGCAGTGAAAGCTCTCTGAGGTTAATATTTTAAATTTAGAGAAAGAATGTTGCACAAGATTAGGAGAAAAAAAACCCCAGTGGATCAGGCCATAGGTTCATAGGTATCAATTCCTTCCAAAAAAATGGAGAAGCTAAATATGAGTTTATATGATTATTTTACTTCCTCTAGAAGCACTAGTGGATTAAACAAAGTTTAGATTGTTAAAATGTAACTTTGATGAAGAAAACTGGAAATCATGTACTTTTGGCATAAAATAGGATGGTCAGAATCAGCGTACATCTTTAAAATCAACAAGACACAGTGATGCTTGAAATAGATGCAAGGCAGAATTCTTTGCTGCAGTGAAATATAAAGTAGGGAGAGTGAATTTGGTAAGTTATGCATACAACCACTCATTCTCATGATTCGTATTTTTAAATTAAAGTTTCATATAAACCAGAATTCATTTTCAGTCAGCCACCTCTGGTGCTAGGCTAAAAATCTTGATGTATAATGTAAACAGAACAGACCTGGGATGAGATGTTTGATAGCAACTGATACTTTGGAGCAGATAAGATAGAACCTTGTAAGAGGTCGTGTTTGTTTTGTTTTCTATCTTTGCAACATTGTTTATAGCTTTGTAACCGAGAGTATAACACTTGCTTTGCTAGAGGACATTTGTTTGCTTCTTTTTTTTATCTTCCAGTTTGAAGATCCACACGCAAGGGGTTTTTATTTGCTTTATTCTGGTATGTTTTACCAGGAGGCACTGCTTTGCCCCTTCTGTGTTCTTCATCACTGAATCTGGCAGAGAGGAAAACTATTTGCATACAGTTTTCAACATAGTGTATAGTTGATTTCTATCTAACATATTCTAATAATATGGATATGTATCATCCACAGTTATCTATTAGAAACACACACAAATTTCTTTTAGTGGTAGGAATTTGTGTTTGTGGGGGTATTCACCTCAGCATCCAGTATTGACGTTCAAGGGAGGAAGGAGGGGAGGGAAGAAGGGAAGAAGAAAGAGAGAGAGAAAAGACACAAAAAGGAACTGAACAAAGCGGTAGTGGGAGAGGAGGAGGGAAGGATAACAAACCCTTTGGGCAGGCTAGCCAAATTATTCTTTCCATTTCAAATACTCTAAAGTGTTTATTATCATCTCTAGTAGTTTCAATTTCCCATTTCATCATCACGCCTGGTAGAAGTGTTTAAAGTTTGGTTTGTTCTTGAATAAAGCCCAGTTGGGATAAATCTACCATTGCAAAGAGTTCAAAATGTTTGTGATGCATCCACATGCTTATGGTCATACTATCAGACAGAAATTGTAGCATTTTTTTTAAGAAAACCTGGCCTATCCAAAAAATCTACCTTTTATGTCCTACTGAAACACAGTTAATGTGACTTTCCTATGGTCAACATACTGTAAAACAAAGTAATATTAAGAGACAAATGCTATTTTCCATAATGAATATTTACTAACATTGTTGCTATTGTGAAGCAAATCACATGAAAGGTTAGAAATGTAGTTTCTATGCACTTTATATTAAAGCCTTAATGGCCTGTGAAGCTACTTTTCACTTTTCTGGTGTTTTTCTTTTTTTTTTTTTTTTTTTTTTTTTTTTTTTTTTTTTTTTTTTTTTTTTTTTTTTTCTTTTTTTCCTTTTTTTTTTTTTTTTTTTTTTTTTTTTTTTTTTTTTTTTTTTTCTTTTTTTCCTTTTCTATTTTCTACTTTGCAATTGGAAGGAACATAGATGAACACATCTTTTGGAAAAACCATACTTCATATATCTGGGATGGTTTCAGGTTCTTATTTCTTTCCTAAACTCCTGTTTCTCTTCAGCATGTTTGACAGCAGGCTACTTCCCATCTGGCTTGGGCAGATTTTCTACTGAATTGCCACTTGCTTCTATGTTGAACCTGGAGCACATAGATGTCTGGCAAGTGAATATTTGGAACTGATTCCATATGAATAGATCTACTGAGCATGCACTTTTCAGATCATCTGCCTTTATGTGGCAGATGAGGACTATCCGGTCTGTATATGCCAGACAAACTCTGTATGTGTGGAGATATATGCAAAATGATGCCTTTGACATTTTGAAAATGAAAAATGGTATGTGTAAGTAATCTTTAAAAATTGCATATATTTCTTCTAGCTCTTAAGAAATACAAAATGGAAAATAGTGCTTGAGAGATACGGTGTGTAGAAGAAATTAGTCATTTCTCTAATGTTTCTCTGTGGCTGAACTGCAGAAAATTGCAGAATCAGGCTAAGAGGGGGCTTCAGTGATGTAGCAGTGATGTTCCTGTAACACCTGATAATGGTGAGGCAAAAGAAAGTTTGAGAAAAAGGTGAAATATGCATTTCTTTATCCCTTATTCCTGTGAAGTTAATACAATCAAATTCTGCTATTAATATTAATAATGCCTCAGTTGCAAAATATAATAAGAAGAATCTTTGAATCTCTTACACAATTCTCTTCACTTGTACAAGGTTTTTTGATTAACTTTTCACTTGTGATCAAGATATGACTCCTTCTTCTAGAGCATATCACTTTTTGTATCACTGGCTCTTCCATATTGATGGATTACCAAGATGCCCTGAAAAATGCTAGAAAGAGTTTAACATTCAGATCCTTGAAAGCTAATTGTTAACTCAAAAATTGTTAAAAAATAAAAAGTGCACTCCCCTGATTATATAGAGACTCTTCACTGTGCATGGGGACAAAATACATCTCTCAGAATATGAATGATGTTAAATGATATATTTTGGGGTCAACATGTCCAGCATTTCATTGCCAAGGTAAGTCTTACATAAATACCCATTATACAAAGCTACAATAACTTGCAGTAGTAACACAGACACAGGTATGAAAATTTATTCATATAAGTACATAAAATAGATCTGCACAGGGTATATTTATGAATTAAAAATAGAAAGTTGGCAAGTACTTTGATACAAGCAAGTTATACCTCACATGTCAAAAAGAAAAGTATAAGAATAAAATGAACAGCTTTCCAAGAGAGATGAATTGGCTGCAGGCCCCAGATATCATCACGTTCACTTAAGTTCAAAGTATGAAACAAAACTTCAAGGTTCTCATGTTCTATTGATTCAGAGGTGCCTTTTAAAGTGAAGTTCTCTTTTCTGTAAATTCAAATGAAATATCAAATAAAATGTCTTTTTTTAATGGACACTTTTACCTCTCACACAAAAAATTATATTTTTCACAGTGCATTGTTCTAAGAGATTCTCAAAAATGTGCCCACTCACACATGAATTCCAAAAAAATCTCTTTGGCCAACTAATGTAATGTGCACATCACTTGAATGTAGAAATTTCTTTATATACTTTTGCATAATGTAGCCAATCTTAACATTTTTAAATTTTATTTTTGTAAAATCAGAGCCAAGAGTGGGGTTAGTTTCCTTTCTTTTGTAATTTTTTGAATTTCAATCAGCTGTGTAGCATGTAATTAAAATGTTGTTTGGCGTATGTGCATTTTGAAGACAGTAAAATTAATATAATTTTATCAGATGTAGAATCTAAAAAGAGTATTTTACACTCCACTCACTTAAAATAAAGATTTCACTGCAAAAAAAAAAAGGGTTTCAGACAATAATTTATGATCTGCTACTTGATGCCTTCTCTAGGAATATGACTTCATTAATTATTTATATTTACCCAATCCATTAATAAATTAAATACAATAGTGTTGTTCCTACCTCAGTGAAAGGCTGTTGGATTCAAAGAGAATTTAAACAAATAAATAGTTTAATCAGCAAATGTATAACAATTATAATGTTGTATCCTGTAAGCATGTATAAATTCAGCTGATTTATATTGCCAGTTCTGTCTCCGGGGAGTGACCTGGAAGAAGTGTTCACAGTAAAAATTTATGTTATAATACTGAAATTTTTTAACTCACCTGACCATGTTCTTAATGCAGGTATTTTACAAAATATTTCACTATCTGCCTTTTTTTAGTGGCATGTTTCCAAATATAGAAAATTTTAAATCAGGCACAGTGGGAAATATAAATTACTGAAGACAGATCTTTTAATAGATGCTTGTAATTTCAAATATTACAATTTAATATATTAAAAATACAAACAAATAAATGATTCATTTCCTAAATATGCAACAGCAAGTGAAGAGAATAGTCTTAACTCTCCCTTTGGATTTCAGTCAGCCTCCTTCCTTTCTGCATTTATTATTCCAGACAGATTTTGCAACCTGTTTTTTTGGTAATCATCTAAAACTTAGTTTACTTTTGGGGCTTGCCTGTAAAATAAAAAGCAGATAAAATAAGAGTAAATGCCTTGTAAATGTGTGAATATCCTATAGATATGTAGGATGTTGTCCTCTATGTTTTGTCTAGCTTTTAAAAGACCAGAGCTTTGATATTTGCAATAGCATGTCTGAATAGGTTGTGTGGGAATGGTTCAAAGCTGCACCAGGAGAGGTTTAGGCTGGATATTAGGAAGCATTTCTTTCTCCAGAGGGTAGTCAAACACTGGAACATGCTTTCTAAAGAGGTGGTTGATGCCCAAAGCCTATCAATGTTTAAGAGACATTTGAACAATGTCCTTACCAATGTACTTTTACTTGGTCAGCCCTGGATTGGTCAGGCAGTTGGACTAAATGATTTTTTAGGTCAGTTTAAACTGAAATATTCTATTCTATTCCTTGGATACCACTTTTTATGCAGTTTATTTTCTCTTTTTTCCTCTTTCTCCTTCTCTTTCTCTTTCTCTTTCCTTTTTCCTTTTGTCCCTTGTCTTTTTCTTTTTCCTTTTTCTTATGTCTTTTTTTTTTTTTTTCTTTTACACTTAGAGAAGGTTACTAGATGCTCCCAAACTATTGAGTTGGAATAACTGAGTGCCTTCAGCTTACTTAGTATTCCAAATATGTTTTATTGTAGGTAATCAGACCAATCACATTACTTCAATTCTTGCCAATGTTCAGTTGTGACAGAGTTTTTTCTTCTTGGTAAGAAGATGAAGTTCTTCCTTGCTTTTCCAACTGCTTTCTGGAGACAGATTTGAAGGAAAAGACTTTTTCCTTAAAGAAATGTTTGACAAGAGACTTTTACATGCTTGATGCCGCCATTCTATGGTGCTCTTCACTGGTCCTGCAAAGGTGCACAAACATTCCTGCACATTTTCAGCCTTTTCCTCTAATTTTAATTTAATTCTATTAGAAACAACAGGGATAGCAAAGATTTATAGATCTGATTCTGTGAACCAGGTCATTTATTAAATCAAAACAAAATGAAACAAACAAACAAAAAACCCCAAAACAAAGACTCCTAGGCATAACATTTCTGTCTCTAACATATGTAAATACAAAAGTAAGACTGAAATTTCACTTTCATGTCAAACTGCCATAGGGCTGCTGCAGTTTGCAAAAACTGACAGCTATATGAGCTGGTATAGTGACCTAAAGTGCATATTTTTTTTTCATAAAATTATTTTACTTCATATTTATCTACATAGCTGCTAATGAGGCTGGAAGACAACTACTCATAGTATGAAGGAAGAAGTGATAGCAGGCAAACATGGATGTGGAAGAGAAAATGGGATTTCTGCACAGCAAGCTGTTAGGCCAAGTCTGAAGAAAATCCTGAGAGACTTTCGTGCTTTCTGATGGTTTCAAAAAGGTCTATTGTATCTCTCAGTAGCAGGAATAAAACAGTAGTTTAACAGATATGAGTAGATGCAGTGCAGAGGGGAGATGTCAAAGTGACTTTTCCATATGTTTAAATCTGTTTTTTTCCCAATATTTTCCATTCATTCTATGTCAAAGTTTGCAGAACTTGAGCGTCATCCCCTTCACATTGGTGTTTCTTTTTTTTTCCTTCTTTTTCTTTTCTCCTGGAGGTCTAGGTTAAGGATCAAAGAACATTACGGTAGCAAGAGAGGCCCAAGAAGAGATAATACTGGCTTGTATTAAATACTTTTAAAAAAGAAAGAAAAAAAAGGGATCCCATGGATCTTTTCAAAAGTAACTGTTTGGAGTTTTTAAACATTCTTTACTCTTTGAAGCTAAGTCCTTACAGTAGCTAAGTCTGCTTTTTGTCTCCTGACATAATTCTCTTTTCACACCTCCACCAAACTTAAAAAGTGACATGTTTTGAAGAGTCGTTTTGAAAACTTTCCTTAAATCTCAGGCAAGACTAGAAAACAATGCTAGTGAGGACGATGACTGAGACTTGCCGGTACATTTATTTCAACTAATGCATGTGTTTGGCAGTCAGTGATCAATACAGAACATAATTTTAGACACCTTTTTCTAGGAGACATGGGCAGGTTTTTTTTCTTAAATATTTTTGTTACTTCTCTTAAACATTAATTAAGCAATTTTCTAAAATCAGAATTATATGTTGCCTTGTTTGAAGAAATAAAAGAACACCTTAGGCTCCACAGAGACAGTTAATGAGATTTGCTTCTACTCTTCCAGTAACTCTGTTGTGTCTGACTCCGGTGGGTAAACAGAAGGTCTATTCTTTTTACACATATGTGATTAAATATATTTATGTAAAACCAGCAAAGTCACAGGTATGAATGATACAGAAACCTTTCAAAACACAGTCAGTTTCAGAAGTGAAAGGAATAAAAGGTAAATTATATATAAATTTAGTCCCCAAAGTTGTTAACGATACACTTGGCTGATGTAACTGAAAAAAAATTCTACATATCTGAAAATACTGAACAGTTCAGAAGTTTAAAATTTTCACTGTTGCAAATGTATTCCCAGATTTCTTCTGTAAAGTACTAAACCCAACAGTCAACACTGGCTGTCAGTTTAATCATTGTCGTGATTTCAGACTCTGTAGCTATTTCCTGCCGATATTGTGTGGGACACTGAGGGTATCTGAGCCATCTTTGTTACCTGCTGTAAAGTACTGTTCCTGGAGAAAAATTTCCATCTCACAATCCAGTACTCTACTTAAAAACTGTCCATATTTTTTTATGTATATGTATATATTATACACTCTTATTTAATTTCAAATTTTTTTGGCACTTTGAATATAAATACTTAACATACAAACATTTTCCCCCTGCCTGTAGTTTCCAAGATCTAAAGTAGTAGTTGTAGTAATAATAAAAGTAATAACAATAGTTCTAGGCAATAATTTGGTTTTATTGTTAAGACACCCTAGTTCTCTTGAAGCTACTTATTACCTTCAGACCATACAAATTACATATTATGAACATTTTTTACTGGTCCTTGGAGATGAGACATATAAACAAATCTGTCTCTGTAGAAATAAATAGGAAACCATGTACCAAGACAGAATACCTTTTTCTTCTGCTTGCCTTAGTCTGTAATCCTTCATACAATCTGAACTGTAATATTCATCACTTATACATGCATAAAAGTGCTGAGCTTCAGTCCTCCTGTAACTAAAACAAATTAATGCATTTGTCTTCATTAGTTGAACATAATGGGGAAAAAAAAAGAAAAAGGTGCAAATTATTTTTATGCAGGTCAAGCCATGTATTGAAACCAATTTGAGAATTTCAACTGCCTGAGCAGTTAATTTATTATTTCTGAAATGTAAGAATGTGTACCTAACAAATTTGATGAAAGAACTGTTTTTTATGGTTGCCTCAGGATTATGAGCATATTGAAGCACTATCTGGGAGGCATGCTGAGACTGAGTTTTATATCAAGGAATTGTCAAAACACTTAACATCCAGTAGTTGTTGTGAGCAGACTCTGCCTTAGAGAAGCTTCTTCTAGTAGGAATTTACGAAAAATATGTAACCAAAGCAAAGACATGATTAAAACTTCATGTTGATGTTATTGTGCCTGGGGCCATTATGTATGACATTCATATATGTCATATACATGGTCTAGGAGTAAGTCATATGAAAAGCAACTGAGGGAGCTGGGGTTGCTTAGCCTGGAGAAAATGAGGCTTAGGGGAGACCTTCAAGAAGGTCAGCCTTTCTCCCAGGTAACTAGCAACAGGACAAGGGGAAATGGCCTCATGCTGCTCCAAGAGAGGTTCAGGTTGGACATATAGAAGAATTTCTTCACTGTGAGTGTTGACAAGCATTGAAACGGGGTGCCCAGAGAAGTGGTGGAGTCACCATCCCTGAAAGTGTTCAAGAAACAGCTGGATGTTGCACTTTGTGCTATGGTTTAGTTGACAAGCTGGTGTTTCATCAAAGATTGGACTTGATGATCTTGGAGGTCTTGTCCAAACTTAATGATTCTGTGATTCCATGGGTCTATGGATTGCATTGACAAAGACTCATCTACAACTTTAAAATATCTCTGGCCTGATGCATTGCCCTCAATTAGAAAAAAATTGGTTTATTACATCCCAGCACATGATGTTTCCATGGTTTGCAGTTAGATGGACCCAAGTCCACTTCATACCTCACTTCATACTCATGATGAGACAGTTAATAGCAAGATATTAATTGTTTAGAGAATTTCCCTTTTAGCTTGCCAAAGGATTGGGGTGTTCTTCAAGAGTGTGAAATGGGTTTTCAGGTCTGGACAGTTTTGTTATGACCTTACACTTTTCTTGTCTTTCAATGTAATCTTATCTGCCTGACCAAAATCTTCACATATACCAGAAATGCTTGTAGAACTTCTTTAGGTTTCATTAATTCATGTGTTTATTGCTGGGTAGTGTTAGACAAATATTTCTTTCAGAGGAGGCTATATTTGCAAACCATTCATATGTGAGTGTCACAGATTTGCAAGGCGAATTGAAAAAAAAGAAAGCACTGTATAAATATGGAATACTTCTATCTGTGGCAAAAATAATATCATTGATTTTCTCACTAGAGGTTTCAACAAAGATATCTTCCCATTCTGCAGCTGTGAAATTCAACAGGGGTAGAGAGATAATAGTGTATGATGATTATGATCTTTTCAAATTGTCTGTGATGTCAAAATGCATGAATAGTCTATGAAAAGTGTTACTAACACTCATTTCTTTAATCTGTCTAAGAGATGTGCTTTAGAGCAGTTTATAATGATAGTTTAAGGAGGGACTCAAAAAATTAAACTATGTTGAAAACAGGAAAAAGGGAAAAATAGAATAGAGTTTAACTGGCTAATACAATAATTTAATAATGATCTGAGTATTTACAATAGTTAAAAAAATCCACAAACACCTTCTTCATTCTGTTCAATTAATTTTGGTACCACAAAAAGAAACAGAAAAATGGTGTATATTTTGTATTAAACCTGTTATCATCATATCTTATTTAAATTATTCATCGTAAGCAACCATTATCTTGTTTTGTTTTGTTTTATAATGTACTCACTGTGGAGGAGAGATGTTTCAAGCTAGTTGCAAATTAATATTTTTAAGTATGTCCCTTTCCCCGTCCTAAAACAATAAGTACTTAAGAACACGAGAATGGCTACTCTAGTTCCAACTCCCGAATATTCATCTAACTTTGTTATCAATTATTTTGCATACTTATGACTGGGAAATTAATATGTAATAAATCTCAGCTACATCATCCATCTTGGTTACATTTCAGCTTTATATACCATCATGAACTTTTAAATGATGGTTCTATAAAGAAATGACCAGAAATTAGCCTGAGCTTCGAATGGTTATGTATGGGAAGAGGTAAAAACAATTAGAGAAATTAGAGAAAGTGTTTTGATTACATTTAGCATAAAATACTGATTTTAAGTGTTTCCTGACTTACCAGCAACTTATCTTTTTCAAGCCATACATGTAGCTTGAAGATGAAATATATGTGTATATACAGATATAGATATCTATCTATATATATAAATATCTATATCTATCAATATCTATAGCTATATCTATCTATCTATCTAACTATATATATGTGTGAAGGTATAGTGAACAGCTTTGGTTTGGATTTTGTTTTGAATGTTTCCAGTTTTAATTTAGATATGGGGTAGTTTAGACTGCTGTAAACATCTACTGAGGATTTTCCATTACAGTAACTGCAACTTAATAAATATTTACTGTTTACAACATGCCTGATATTACAATATTATGATCCTAATGTAGCATGAGCTGTCTGGGTTAACAACAAGAATCTAGAAACACTGATTTTTTTTTTCACAAGAAAATAAGATTTTGAAAAGGGAGCGAGGGATTGGGAACTGAGGGAATCCCTTTTCTCACTTCATATATTTCTTGGCGATTTTAGAACCCACAGATAGGAAGAATGAACCAAGCTATGTTGACCCTTCCTTCTGTCGCTTCCTTCCCATCCCAGCTGGAGAGGTTAAAGAAGGTTAGGGAGCTGAGGTGGCTGTAACTTTTAAAACAAAAATATTTCTGTGGAGATAAAGTACTTCCCCTATACCCAGTACCTAGTACTTTCCTGTGGCATGTTGTAACTGTGACTGTCAGTCTTTGTTACTGAGTGCTGACTATACTCTAGATTCCTGGAAGGTTTTTAGGCCCAGTGATATATGAGGCTGTAGGAAATAATTTTCCATGGTTCCTCATAATCTAAACATCTACTCCACATTTATGTGTAAATGAAATACTTCCCACATTGTTTCTGTCATGCCTATGGCTGCAGTATGCATGACACTTGCAAGAAACTGAACTCCACATAGCGTGTCACCAGTTATCTCCTAGGAAGGAATGTCTATTCCAAAGGATGGAACTAAATTTTGTCTTGTAAAAGCAACAGTAACAGATGAGCAGAGATAATAGAAAAATACAAACACCAAAACTTTCAAATATGATATCACTAAGCACGCAACCAGTTTGGTGGCAGAACATTTAGTCTGTGGTTCTTGATAGGGCTAAGCTATTGGATAAGAGAGATGTTGTTAGGCTAAAACTTAAATGATTCACCCTTTCCCAGTAGTATATATGCTGTTAATCAGAATTCTTATGGAAATTTCAGGTATGCTTACACTGGGATGAGACTGTGATTACAGTTGGTTGTATTTACACAAACTAACTTTAAGATAGATAGATCAGTCTGGTGTAACCACAACAGGAATGGGTTCATGCTGAATAAACAAACTCAAAACAAATAAGCCAGAACTCTCCCATTCTGAGTTTAGTGCTTTTTCCTTTCAACTGGTAAAACTAGAACTTGAATTGGTTGTTTTGTTCAACGTATACTAGTCACATACAGCTTCAAAACCTAGATATCTCTCCTGTTGAGTGTGGTTTTCTCCTTCCAATAAATACTTTATTACTCAGAAAAGTTCTAAATTATCTAAATTTTGTACCTAGGTTCTGAATGTGAACCTTTGTCTTTTGCTTAGGCCAAGCACACAGCGTAGGATATAATGTTGCAAGATAAATAAAATGGTCTTGGGGTTATTTATAAAAAAAGAAAAAAAAATCAGGAATAAAATATGCTAACAGTGGTCTCTGTGTATTCAGAATATAATTTACTATCTAGCAAATCAGAAGTATGCAAGTGTGTCCTGTGGGCGTATTTTAAAATACTAGGCAATTCATAGTGATTCCTTTTGGTAAAATGGACCTGGCATGATGAAACCAAAAATTTCCTGGTTGAAAATTTTCTTACTGAAAGTGTTAGCAGACTGCTGTTCTTCTTTTTGATTTACTTAGGGTAAAAATATGCTCCAACTACTTTCTTATGGTAGAATGGGTAAAACAGACTAAAAGTAACCAGGCAGGAGATTTTACTAAGTCAAAATCTAGTAGGAAGCATTTTCAAGACCAGCTAGATCAGCAGAATCTCAAAATACTAATCTGTATGCAGTGAAGTCTCAATATAAAAAGCTTATGTGTTCATAATTTATGTTTAAACATATCATAATGTGCATAAATCTTTATATACTGAGACTTCAGGGCAGAAAACATATCTATGCATAGCTTCTGCAGTAACTCTGGGAGACTGTTAGTTTTGTAGAGATGCTTTAGAAAAAGGTCTTTTATGCAAATTTTCATTTTTATTTTAAATTTTCATAAGCAGGTAACTGTACTTAGAAGTTATTGCTTCCCCTCTCGAGGTTGTTGAACTTGTGCAGGAAAGTACTAAGTTTTTTCTAATCTATAACAGAAGGACTTAAAATTCTTCTGGCAGAAATTCTCATTCCTGCAAAAAGCAGCTGGAGTAGGATCAGTAAATAATGCATAGGTTTTATTCTGTAGGTCTCCAGTCCCAGTTTGTCATGGTAATATATAATCAGTTGATAGAGAAATAAAAGTGGAAGAAACAAACAAAAAAGAGGGGAGAAAAAGTCAGATATTTCCACACTGATCTTTTCCCTTTCTCTTCACTCAATGGAAGATTATATATTCAATTTTTTCCCCTGATTTTGGAAGAGAGTTTTAAAAATCCCTGTCTGCCTCCTCCCTGTCTTCTCTCCATGTACTGACTTGCAAGACTGTTTATTTTTCAACTGCTTTGTCTTTCTATTGAAGGTTGAGATGTGAACTTTCTATGTCCTCATGTTGAAGAATTTTATTCTCTGTTTCTTTTATTTTTCTTTCTTTTTTTCCTTACACTTTATTACTTCACTCTTATTCATTCTATATGTATTTTGCAAATTCATTCATATGTATTTTTTGTGAGTCTTAAAGTTTCTATTTTCTTTTCATGGCTTTTTTGTTTTTGTTTTGAACAGTAAATTCTCTTAAATGAGAATTTAAATAAAATTATATTAAACACTTTAGGTTTAAAAACATAAAAAACAGGACTTGGCCGTCTTGCAACACCTCATGGCAGGGCTCAAGTCATCTTTCAGTCATGTAATGAGAGTAATAGCGAAAATTACCCATAAATGTCAGAAATCTTTTGCATTTACTTGCTAACATTTTTCAGTTCTACAGGGAAAACAGCTGTTACATCCAGGGTGTAATATGGGGGCCTTGACCATATTCTCTATTTATTGTTTTTTCTTTTTTTTATGCTACCTTTGTAATCCACAGATCAGACTGTGATACTTTTAGCCACTTCAGGTGCTTCTCGGTGGATTTTCCATTGCTGGGACTTGCAGTCCAGTCTGTAAGAGAAAAAAAGCTAAGAGAAAATCTAGTCTGAGGAAATAATATTGTTCATATGCTTCCTTTGTTCTCTTAATAGCTACTTGAATCAGTATAAACAGCATTAAAAATTCCTTTTTTTGAAGTATCAGATCATTATGTGTACTTGGTATTTGCTGCAAAATGTAAAGCTATGAACTTACAACATTTGAAGTCTTTCAGAAATAGAATAGAACTACAGCATTCAGTGCTCGTTTTTTCACGGGCATAAATTTTTAAATGCTTGATTTAACAGCAGCAATATATAATGTTGGTCATTCCACATTGATCCTTACTTGTGACAGGATCACTTCTTAGACAGGATAATAAGGTATAACAAATATAAACATTGCAGTAGAGACACCAAAGGCCCTGTAATATGTCCATTCCACAACTATTTATGCAAAATTTTGCAAACCACCGACAGAAAGTAATACAAATCCTGTTGAACTAAATCACTCTTAGCTGTGTGTTTCTAATGCAACCCTCATAAACTTAACTAATTTTAGACTGTATTAGCCCATGCTTTATTGTTCTGTCTATGAATTCCTCAGTTAATTTTTTAACTGCTTCAAACAGACTACAATTGTAAGTGAACAAATCTGATCCCCAGAAAAATATAAATAATACATGAAGAATAGATGGTACTCACTATATTTAGGCCCACAGAAAGTGTGGAAACAAAATGCAAATCAGTTTAATTGGAAAGCAGCCTGTCAGATCAGAAGACAGCTTAAACTGGGTCCAAGACTATTTCTCTGAATCTAATGTTATTTAAGTTGTTGTTGTTAAATATTGATATGCAGTGCAATGTTGAAAATATCCCCAAGAGATTACAGAATGCACTTACACTTCCCCAGGCTCTTCTGGACTAATCACTTTCTTTCTTCCATCTGACTGAAGCAATGTGTCAAGTATAGGGTTTTGCGCAGTTCCAGCATCATCAGGATGGTCTGAAATGATGTAGCTTAGGCCCTTGCATGCACGAGAGAGTAGAAAAGAGTTTGTTTTCCTTTCTTTCTGCTTCCTATATAGTCCTGTGCAAACACAGTTTGCCTCCTAGCACAGAACATAATCATTTTCTAAACATAGACAATAAATGCACAAGTCCTTGCAATTTAAATACTTTGAGGATGGCTCTTCCCACTTTTTATTCTTGAATAAAGGAAAAGGTGCTTTTGTAATTAGCAGTCCTTTCTATGTTCTATACTGGCACAGCAGCTCTTTGTTATAAGGTTTCTTCTCAGCATAAGTTCTAGGTATGTAAAAAGAATTTGAAGAAATATGGAATAAGTTAAAAGAAATTAAAAAAAATAATATCTATGTTTTCCAACAGTTTAAAGACTATAAAACATCCTATCCATGCATTTCTTCAGCTCCTTCACAGTTGATCACAGTACATTAAACAGTTAAACAGGCAGCATCTCCCTAGCTGATACAGAGGATTTTTTTAAAATGTTAACAAGTTAATGAAAATGTATTTTATTACTCAGCTGAAAGAAACCCTAAAAACTATAGCCAGTAAGTAACATTATTATGATAGAAAGATAAGGGGCGGTCTTAATTCTAGAATTGCATTCATATCAACTGAAAGAGGGGATGCCATGCCTTTTCATCTACTCTTTTTCTTTCTTTCCTGAGATTTCTTAACCACTTTAATGAAGAATCTTTTGTTCCTGTTTTCGAAGGAGGACAAGAAAAATGATGGCTTTGTTCTCTACTTAAACATTGCACAAGTCTTAACAGAGAAAGCACTTCTAACTGACATGATTTACTCTCTAACATTAAGAAAATAAAAGCTTTCTCCATTGCCATTATTCAATTATCAATGTAGATTTTAAAATACTATTTGAAAAGCCCTTATGCACAATGTAAAGAAAAAGACAGCAGATTATATACAAAGATATGACACCAGCCTTTGAACTGCCTCTTGAAATACTGAAATGTTCAAAAGCTACGAAATTATCGTGTCATTTTAAAATACTGAAATATGAGAAAGAGATACATCAAAATATGATAATTTAATTCCCTGTTATCCAAACACACTTAACCCTATTTTTTCTGAATGTATTGATACCTGGTACTGTTAATAAGTAAGTGCATGTTGAAAGGTATTTTAAGTGCCTGACAATATATCAAATAGAGACTTTTGTGGGTTGGTCCTGAAACATAAATTATTTTTCCCTCTTTTCATAAAATAATAGGATAAAGTGTTCATTAAATATCAGACCTTGTATTAGCTTTAGAGTAACAAGATATGAAGCAACAGCCTGTAGATCTATGTATATTGGACAAAATCTACTGAAGCACATTTAAACACTTATTGAGAAAAATAATTGAAAAAATTGGAAGAAGAATACTGTTTGGCTGAATATAATAGTTGGACATGAAGACATTTGAGACCATGGGACTAAATGTGATAGGAATTGTTGCATCAAGTGGCCTGGCTTACTGGCAACACCAGCTGGCTCAAGATTTATAGATACATATTTGTGTGAGCAAGAGGGTTTGTATTTATGTGACCAGTGTGACTTTGTTGAGAATCAAATGGCTTTTTGATTAATATTATGGCTGTTAAAGATATAGTTTTTCATGAGATATTATTTATTCTTATTTGGAATAACTAACATTTCGTGTAATAAATTCCATGTGATATTTCTTCCCTGTGGTCTCTTCAGGTTCTCCATATAGAGACAAGATCACTATAGCAATTCTTCAGCTGCAGGAAGAAGGCAAGCTCCACATGATGAAAGAGAAATGGTGGAGAGGCAATGGTTGCCCAGAAGAGGAAAGTAAAGAGGCCAGTGCTTTGGGAGTTCAAAATATTGGAGGAATCTTCATCGTGCTGGCAGCAGGATTGGTGCTTTCTGTCTTTGTGGCAGTGGGGGAGTTTTTGTATAAATCAAAAAAAAATGCCCAGTTGGAAAAGGTAAATATTGTTATTACCAGTTTATTTTTTATTTATGGTTTATTTAAATAATTCTTTAATCATTTAGTGATGTTTAGTGAAATATAGGTGATGCATATTTACTGTTTATTCTTATAATAAAGTATTTGTATAACAAAGGATGACAGCAAAATATCCAAAGTTTTACATTTACGGCTTTTAATTTTTCTTCAATGTGTTTAATTGTAGCCAGATTTCAGGACAAGTGACTATTTCTCCTCTTATTCAAGCCTGAAAAAAGACAGCTTTTTACTCCTGGAAGTTCACTGCAGTTAATTTTATGGATGAAGAAGAAATCTGAAACTGTAATGGGAAACAAATTAATCTTCTACTGATAATTCTGATTTTTAAAAGACAAACTGTCTGTAGCTCAACGCAAAAATCTAAAAATGTCTCTATAGAAATGTTCTTTATAGGAGTTTATACTTGCAAAGTTGTCCTGGTAACATCTGGAAAAGATTACATGATTCTTTTTTTGCTGGGTTTACTACTGATATGATGTCCTGTAATTTCAAACTGACCCAATTTTGAAAATCCTATTGTTAACTTGTTCTGTATTTGCAATTTATACAACCAGAATACTGTAATTGTGCTAAGACTAGTAATATATTGAAAAATTTGTAGTTGAAATTATCACTTTTGCAAAATAATTAAATAAATCTTTCTATATGTATGTGCCCATGTCTAAACCTAAACTAAAACAGTGTATTTTATTGCTATGGCAAATTCTGAATTTTAAACCTTGAGAGAAACAGTTGGATTTTTCTAGGTCTTTTTATTTTTGCCTTTTTTTTTTCTTTTTTGCTTTTGAGGAGATTGTGACCTATGACATTTTTTAAATTTATGTTTATAAATTTAATTTAATAAAATCAGTAGTAAATCCAAAAGATATATTTATATTGGTATTTTTCCAGATGATGCTAGTGAGCTTTTATAACTTGAATCATTACTCAGAAAATTTACTATTTGTTTTCACTTCTTTTGAGGCAACCTTTTGGTACTCAAGTTTCCTGTTATAAATATACTGTTAATTTTTTTTTTCTAACACACACTAAGACAGTGTGAGGTTTCAAGGTCCTAAACACTGTTTGAACATGGGTACATTCATTTAATTGTTAAAGGACCCTTTAGGTCCTCTTCTTTACAATACTGCAGGGTAATTCCTTCTGTTAACATACTATTGGAATGTTATGTTTCTGAAATGAATTTGTAAGGAAAAATATACCGGTTACTTAAGAAACCTGTGTAAATATCAATAATTTTTATCCATTCCTAAAATGGATATGGATCTCATATGAAAATCAGTAAAATTTGGTTTAACTTTTCTGGATTTTTAGCAAGCACTCAATTAGAAAAATAGGATGATTTTGATAATTTTGTTACATGAGTTCAGTATTTTATAGGGTGTAAATACATATCTTATGTGATAATAACAGCATGTTGGAAATTGTGAGAGGAAGCAAACAGAAATTTTCTAATTAAGGATTTGTTTCCTTAAGTCCTTCAGTTTTGGTGGGGGAGAATGTGTTTATGTTTGTTTGGTTTGGGTTTTTTTTGGTTTTGTGGTTTTTTATTTATTTTTTCCTTTGTTTTTGCTTTTTTCCATTTGTTTGTTTATACGTGTTGGATAGAGATAGCAGTGACTTGAGGAATGTGACCTTTCAACAGCATTTGTTCCAGAAATGTTTCATCATCAAGTATTTAGGTATCTAAAAAGTCAGGAATAAATGTGAAGCAGTTGAGTTGAGTTGAATCAGGCCTCTCTCCTCTCTCTCCTCCTTGCCTCCAATCACTTACCTTCCATCTCCTGACTGCTACTCCCCAATACCCTGATATCAGCAGACCATTGAAATTTCAGTGCAATTTTATTTATGGAATGAACTTAAGAGGAAGATGATGCTCGTGTCCCTACACTTGGCCTACCCCAGCATCCCCTCACCCACTCCTCTTGCAGCACCCAAAGACCTTCAGAAAACGTCTTTCAATCTCTCCAAGTGTAGCAGATCCCCTTTGCCTAGGACAGGGAGTAACAGCAGCCTGGAGAGAGATGAGAAATCCTATAATTTGTCTCCAGTCTCTACAAATCCTCTGCTGAGAGGAGTAAACCATGCAAATAATCCTGCTTTGGATAACCCATGGGGAGAGAGGAGGCACTTATTTTTAGTACCATTTGTGGTTTCATCCCTTTGAAATCAGAGTATCATTCTGTCATAGTGTTTGTCAGTATTTGGAAACAGGGAAGATCAAAGGTCATATTAAGAGCCAAGGAAACAAAACGAATCAGATAAATTCAGCTGCTGAGTGCATAGAGTATCCTGAGATAAAAGTGGGCATGAGTGTTTGCTTTTTAATGTGTACAAAACATTCGTTGTACTTCCAGCAGGGAGGCAATACAGATTGAAACTGTATAATATAGATATGGGTTTTAGAATTTTTTATGTCACCCTGCTCTTGGAGCTTACACATAAACAGTGATATTGGCTGGTGTGAACCTTTTTGGAGGAGTGAAATCTTGAAAGGAATCAAGCTCAGAAAAGCAGCCGACAAAATGGTGTTATTTGCTAAAATAAAAAATGTTGCATCATGTAAACAAAGTGGTTCAGAACATCTATGCCCCTGATGTGTTTAAAAGTCCAAAGGAACCATATGGTACTCCTGAGATTTTCTGGTGAAGAAAATAGATGATTTTATGCCACCACAACACTTTCCAGACAGATAGAAATTCCTCTTTTATTGACATCTTTCAAAAGCAAAGATAAGCCTGGATGTTATCACAGTTAGACTGCCAGTCACTGACGCTTACTAAAGCTAGCTTGCCTGACAAATAAGTATCCTAAATTACTATTTTCTAGAAAATCCAGAAATTATGAATGTGAGAACAGCTGTATATGGTTTAAATTCTATCATTTCTAGCTGTTCCAAACTCATTGAGCCTTCAGCAGGTTGGAACTAGATATGCTTGTGTAAAAATAACAGATGTAAATTTTACTAATTTTGAACTGTTAAGTACTTCAAATAATGTGAAATGAGACACATACCTTAACTATTTGTTAAGAGATGAGGTCATACACTTCCTATAGTGAAAAATTCTAGATTAAATCTTATACTGAAACAGTAACACCAACAAAATATTTCTGGAGTTATACAATCAAATCATAACATAAACATCAATTACATTAACCTCTCTTAAATATTTATTTATAGTTTATTATAAGACCAATAAAAACAATAACTACATTAATACTTGTTTATATTTCACATACATTTACAGGGAAGAAAAAAGCTATTGAAATTTCCATGTTAAATGATTCACTGCTCAGCTGCACAATTGAGTTGAGAAAGATCAGTGTGGATAATTTATCTCACAAGGCACTATGACTGAGCACTTGGCGGGACTGGGCCCAAAGCAGAGATCAGTAGCTAGGAATATACATGTGTTACATATAAAACTGTTCTACTTACAACTGTAGATTCCATTTAACAAGAAATTCTGAATGCTGAGCTGTGACCCATATATGAGACTATGTCTTTGGAGATGGCTCAAATTTATCTGGATGACTCTTGCCTGAAATGAATTGCCTACAATAATTTAGAATACTTTCTGCAAAATGCTAAAACCATGCTTTTGTAATGTAAGGATAGCAGGAACAGGAGTTTCTGGTCTTAACTGGCGCAAAAATTCATGCAGCTTTAATGAGCTGCAGAGTCTTTAGGTTATGGTACAATTTGATCTTAGACTTATTAGAAATTAAATGTGGTTCTGCTATGATTGGTAGTAATTCTGAATTTTCTACCTCACACACATGTTTTGATAATGCGATAACCTGGAGTGTATTTTGGACTAGATAACTCTTCTAGTCTTGCATAGTACATAGTCTCATTGTTTCCTTCAGAGCAAGTGCTGGGAATGACAGAGCACTGTCCTTGTCTATGGTAGAATACTGACATTCCAGTTGGTGCAGTGCAAAGGGGTAGGAGGAGATGGTAGGTCA
>NW_008239110.1:4102416-4106576 GCF_000691975.1 Corvus brachyrhynchos
ATTCCTGCAGAGCAACCACAAGATGGTGCCTTCTAATTTCTGAGAGGGAATTTAATTGTCACTTTTTAATAAAATTTATGTCACAATGCTTACCTATAATTGCAGCCTTTCTAAAAATGCTAAAGGCTCGTATTATTTCCCATTGTTTATGATACAAACATCTAATTATGTCATCTACTTGGAAACATGTTATTATCAGACCTTTTTTATCTAGCCAATCTTGACAATAAATGCTCAGTCATTTGCATTTTATAATTGCTTTTGCTGCTGAATGACCTGCTCCCTTATTTTAACAGGTACTCAGAGGGCAGTGAATAAGCAAGGTTAGAAACAGAAGCCATTTAAAACAATTACTATGTCTTTTTTTTTCTTTTTTTTCTTTAATTGATGTGCATCAACGCATTATGGCTCTATGTCCATTTCACGCATTTAGTTTTGTTTAGTTCATATTATTATCATATAGGCCAGGGAAAACATTGACCTTGAAGACCATTAATATTCAGCATAATATATTGATAATTCTCAGTTTGAGAATTTATTGACCTTTCCTTTGATTTTGTGTGTTGGGGTTTTTTTTTAAGTTTTCTCTGAGATTATTTCCATTTTCTTACGACTTTTACACAGTAATTAGATACTACTGTAAGTGTCAGCTGTGTGATAGAAACTACACGTGCACTGCTGAAAACATTAGGATGAAATTCACAGTATTGATGAAGGCAGTGCCACAGACATATCAATCATTCCTTGTTGTCACCCTTGTAAATTGTTGTCCTTGTGCCTATCCCGGTCAGGGTTTCTTTGGAGAGGGTGGCATTGGCTGGAGAAGTTATCTGCAAACCTGGCTTTATTAATGCAGTGGTCCCACAACTTTCTCAAGAGGAAAGGAAGGGCCAAGAGCTGATAGGCTGAAACAGCTGTTGCGCTGTTCCATATGCAGTTACACATCATCCTGATTTTTCTTCTCTCAAATATGATTTAACTGTTCCCGATTTGTTTACATGGAGTCAGTAGAAATGTTAATAAGAGGTTCTTTTCCAAGGTCCTTCTGTGATCTATTTGTACCAGGATAAGTTTCATTAATTATGTCATACAGTGCTTCTTTTTAGAATTGATGTGAGCAAAGTGCAATATATAGCTTGTCCTATATGGGTAGGACTTACAGGAAGAAGTTGATAATTACTGGAATATTGTGATGCTTCTTTGTCAGCAGAATGTGTAGAAAGTAAATATTTTAATCATTGTTGTAATTGTTATCTTACCAACAGTGCAAAACCAAATTTCAACAGTTTCACATGAAAAAATGAAAATGTTTTAGGATCCTTCTTGTTTTACCATAATATTTCATGGTATGGTGGTTTGGGTTACTTTTCCAAATTTTATTAAATTAGTGTTCACTAAAGTATTTTTCTTTACTTTCTCAAAAAAATGCAGTTATGTCAGTTTTTCTGGATTTCAAAAATATTCCTAAGAGTTTAATATCAAAAGCCTTTGAATCTGGGACAGTAATTTATAGTAGTTTTGGAACAATACCAAAGTAAATCTCAGCCTAGTGATTTCTTTCCAGAGGGAGACAAGTTCAAAAGATTTTAAAGTTGAAAAGCCTGTTCCTCAGGCTACGAGAAACAAAAGAATATGGGCATTCTTGGTAAATTGAAGTAAAAGTTTTGGGATTTATATCCCAAGTAGCTTTTATACAATCTACAGTCAGTGATGTAGTCTGTATTCTTGTGTCACATTTTTTAATGGAGTAACCTCAGAAATTTTAATTTTGGCTGGGAAAAGCAGCAGCTGGGACAGGTAATGAAAGAAAACATATTTCCAACATTAGCACACTGCATTCTGCAGATATGCCATTGTAAAATTGGGAACTTCTATCATCCTGTAGTCCCCTGAACACTGTA
Organism: Corvus brachyrhynchos; assembly: GCF_000691975.1. NCBI lineage: Eukaryota > Metazoa > Chordata > Aves > Passeriformes > Corvidae > Corvus > Corvus brachyrhynchos. The sequence goes on from NW_008239110.1 coordinate 4,104,318, forward strand.
AGAGTGTGTACAAACTTGTATGGGTAATTTGTGCATAAGCGTAGAGATTACCTGAATTTCAGGTATTAATTTGAATTAAATGCCCTCTTGGAAACCATGTAAGTATATATTAGAGGATATTTTCTAAAGGGAGGAACTGTTGCAAAACCCAACAAATCAAAACAAAACTCTCCAAAACCAAAATCAAATCGACAGCCTACACCTCCAAACACCTTTAACAGAAGAAAAAAAAAAAAAAAAGGAAAAAAGCAAGTTACCAACTGTGGCATTTTAAAGTAATTTTCAAACAATAAAACACTAAAACCAAGACTCTATTTTGATTTTTGATTGCCGTAACTAGTATCTATATGGTAATAGACCTTTTTTCTGAGGTATTTTTAATATCTTAATTTGTGTCTTTCAAAAAACAACAGAAAATTTAGAAGTGTATGTAAAGTTGACCATTACACGAGTACCTAAGTATACAAGTACAGGAGGTTCACTATAGTTCCATAGTCATTCAGTCAAAGATCAGAGCTTAAATCATAGGTCTGAGTTGTGGAATATTTTAAGTTTGACAAGAATTTGAAGTTGTATAAAAAAAAATTTGGAAACCCCTGCATTTTGCTTACTTTATAGCAAATACAGTTCACTTTCACTCATCAGTAGAAAGAACCATGCACATTATATAATTATTTTCTCCTCTGATAAAAATATTTTCTTCATTCTAATGAAAAAAATCAGATCATACAACATTTGTGTCTTTCTAATAATTTTTCATTGTCTTCTTCTAAATATTACTTTAGCATATAATATTTTAATATAGAACATTATACTTTCAGTTTTGAATTGATGAGCTATACTGTAGTTAAGTGTAGTAGCAAATACAATTTAGTTCAGCTGATTTATTTACTTTGACTTTTGTATAGGTCAGCAAAGTAACAACAAGCACTTCCAACTACCTTTTAGATTGAGAAAATGTCAGGTGAAACCATATAATTGTAGAGAAATGGCTGCTAAACCTTTTGAGATTATGCACTGCAATATGACTATAATAGTGTTTCCAAAACAGTAGAAAACCTTGGCATTAAGTTAATACTAATAGTCTCTCTCTGTTCAATATGATTTGAGGCCATGGCAAATTTTTTTAGTTCATACTATCACACTGAGCTATAAAAATAGTATAAATTTTTGCAATGAATAATGTACAGAGCACTTAAGCTGAGCAAAATTTGAAAAAAGGTGTTTAGAATTCAGGTAAGAAAGATTATATTTATTTTCTAAAATGTCTCTGTAAAATTAACTATTTATTTACAAATTATGCTATACAAAGCATTTTAATCCAGATAGATTGGTACTACAAAGCATCAATTACATATCATCATCATTTCCTTTCACCATGCCTGGTGATCAACAAACCTGACATTCCTTGGACAATAAGAATGAATTTAGATGTAGGATCAAAGATCATTCAACAAGTGAATGAACTTTCACATCCCATGGCTGAGAATACAAGATCTTAGGGGATTGACTCAGTGCAACCAGGATCACCTCTGCTGAAAGGCAGAGAATTATCCTGCGCAGCTGTGATTGCAAAATACAGACCCATTAACATTGCAATGGATGTTGTTCTAAACCAGTTAGGCAGTGCCAGATATTCTGTTATTTATTTTCTCAGTGGCAGCTGCATGGCTGAGGTAGTATTAATTGCTCTCAGTCCTTATTAAACACCTGTGAGTCATGTGCAGCCATTGTCCAGGGACATGAGACAGCAGTACTATGTTCTGGAAGAAGATCTGGACTGGTGTGACACGGTTTACGTCAGTGGAAATTATTGCCTCTGACTGAAACACTAATGACAAAAAGCAAAAAATCTTTCCATTTGAAAACACAGACCCAAACCTGGAGAAATGTGAGACTGTCAGCCTCTTCCAGAAGAGGTTGAACTGACAAACAAGGACAGAAGATATCTTCTGAGTGCTTGCCTTTACCTGTCCAACACAGAACCTGTCTCCCAGGGATTAAACTGCCATCACCCCCCTATATCAGCCAGGCACTGGAAGCTCAAAATGACTGCACCATCCTGGTCTGACAGTAGAGTAGAACTGTGTATCATCTGCGTGTCAATGACACCACAGCCCAAATTATTTCATTATCTCCTCAGTGGCCTCATATACATGTTGAAAGGAGAGATGACAGGATGAAACCTTGTGGAATCCTGCATGAGAGAGAGCCCTCGGGGCTGATGAGCAATTGCCCTATGCCATCCTCTGGGATTTC
>NW_008239110.1:4106597-4289848 GCF_000691975.1 Corvus brachyrhynchos
AGTGCAATCCCTTCTGCCCCAGCCTAGGTCCACAGGTGAGTCAGAAAAATATCATGGTCAGTGTAATGGCCAGAAAGGCTGCTGGCAGAGCTAAACAAAACCACTTTGAAAAAGCTTTCTGCTATAATAGAAGTTCCCCACCAACCACAGAAAGAAGGGTAGTTGTCAGGATGGAAACAAGGAAAATAGCTTCAGAAGACTTTAAATGAACTCAAGTGATGCTTTCCTGGAAGTCTCTGTCATGCACCAGAGTGCATTTTGTTCTGTTAGGAGAGTGGTTGAATTGTTTTTTGGTGGGTTTTGTTTGTTTGTTTGTTTGTTTTATGTGGGTTTTTCTGACACCAGTTGATAATTTATTTAAGGCAAGCTGGAATTTTATTGTCCCACTGGGAGACACAATAAACACTAGAAGTGGCCTGCAATGAGGTCCTGTATGTCATCCAAGTTCATCTCATAACTCTAAAACTCAGCAAGCACTTCAGCCTGTGGAAAATTGTTTCAGTGTTGTTTTGTTATAGGAAGGGTCAGTCCCATCAGACTTTTGTTGATCCTCTCCATCAAATAGCTACGAAAGTCCTTGAAACAGCCAGCATTCAGTCACAGGGTAAAGCACCTCATGCTACATCAAGACGTCTGCAACTACTCTACTGGTCGTGACTTTGTAGATACTATGGTGAAAGCAAAGCTTGATCTGTGGAATTAAAATTTTCACTTTGCTTGATATTATTGTCTTCATTTGAGTGGGCAGTGAAATTTGTGTTTCATACAAGTGACATCTATTTTGGTCTGAAAATAACTACCTAAAATGGTTGCTCATTCTATTTCTACCAAGAAACCAAATAATTGTTAAATCTAAAATTGAGAATATACTGGTGATATGTTTAGGTAATCGGTGTGGATTTAGTCTGAAGTGTACTTGTGCATTATGCTTGCTATGGATTGAAACTGTACTGCATCAGAAAAGTCAGTGGCAAAATATTTTTAATGTAACTATATTATGCATATATAGATATGTATAGCATGCACATATATGTGCAACCTTTGATCTACAGTCATGCTTAAGAATAGGTATATAACTAAACAACCTAAAAATCTGATCATTACAAGTACACTTCAACTTCGAAATGCTTGTACTTTAACTACCATGATATGTGATTTTACTTTTCTGAGGTTATTTTCTCTTCTTTAATTGTTCATCTCTTTGTGATCTTAAGCCAATATTCTGATAGGATTTGTTTTTCTGTCTAGAGAGTTTAAGACTGACAGGTTTTCCATATACATATTTAAAAGCCCTGAAGGAGTGGCATAGGAATCAGAAACTGATTAGGAGGGAGAGTCAGGGTAGGACTGCGCATTCATTCTCAGCTAACTTCAAGACAAAAAGCAGTTTGATTGATATGTCCTCCTAGATACTAGAAAAATGACCCATAACACAACAAGACAGTGCAGGATTACTGCTGTTACTGCTTTAAGATAATTGAACAAATTTCCAAATAATGTCTGACAGATAAGACTAGAAGTAATGAACTTCTCAGTAAATCTTAAATATTTCTATTGAATGTTGAGAGTCAGCTTTATATTATCTGCATCAAAGAAGGGAAAAACATAAACCAGTGATTGGAGATTTTTTTATTTAAAACACAGTGACTCTTAACCACTTAAATCAGAATGTTTAGACGGGTGCAGACATGCTGTTCTGTCTTCCTGTTGCTCTTTTTAGGCTGTTAAAAGAAAAATCTATGATGATAGTCTCATAATTCTGTGTCTAACAAATGCTATTATGATTTCTAAATACTTTTCTAAATTCCCATAAAGCAAAATAATGAAAGCAGCGTAAGTATTATCTACCTTTCACATTAATACACTTGCAAAAATACATTTTTTTTCTCATGCAGTAAAGCCATGCATAAGCTGTCTAAACAGCTTGTAAGAAGCGGTAACATTTTGCAAAATTCTCATCTTGATTCTTCATGACTTATGAGATGTCAGCTGTGGCAAAGAATGTCAGATGTGTCAGTTACTTCTTTATTTATCTTAAGGAGATTAACTTTTTCATAATTGTTTTGTGTTAGAAAGCTAAGAACTACAGTTCTGATTAAAATTATCTTTTGTACACTTTTTTTGTAATGTTTTATCATGATATGTTGCAAAAAAAACAGATGCACTTATGTGCACTTGGTTTAGAGAGCTGTATGCTGTCCTTAAATTCTAGCATTTGATTATACTTGATGACTTGGAAGCAGCATTTACTTTCTGGTAGCATTTAAGAAGACAACTTATGATTTTGTAAGGGTTAGTGAAAAATCGATAATAACTGATGTTCTTGTAACATGCCTGCAGTGTGGAAGGTAAGTTGGGAGCAACAGGTTATTTTCTTTGAATTAAGTGGAGAGTCTTGTAATATATACTAAAGTGCTCAATTCCATGACGGACAACAGTTTTGAAATGTAGTCTTTCAGTTCTGTAAACATTTTGCTGTTTTTCCCTAGCAATTGAATTCAGGATCAAGATATTGGATTATCTTTTCTAAAATCATATCTGAAAATGTCTTCTACCTGTCACCAAAAAAATATTCTACAGCTGCTTCTTGTTTTCATGTCTTATTATTCCAAAAATTGTATCCTACCAGTGAAAGAACACAAAGTTAACTGTATAGAAAATGGAGACTACAGAGATTGGAATTGAAATTAGACAAAAAAATTGATGATTTCAATTTTAAAAAGTAAACCATAATGTAATCCTTTCTGAAATTTATTGAATATGACTTTTGTAATATGTGTGAGAACTCTTCCTTTTATTTCTCAGAGAGAACCCAAAGAAGAAAAAAGATCTGCGTCATGAACTCTAACATAGCCTTGAAATAATATTTTTTAAATACATGAGTATTTCAGTGTGTGAAATTTGAAACAAACAAACAAACAAAAGATGTGTAACAATACTCTTCATTGGAAACAATATTTTTATTACTGTATGTGAATAAAAGTTCCCATAAACAATTTATTAAAAATAATTTGAAAATATAGAATGGAAGAATATTCTATATAAAATGATTCTCTCAAAGTTGTGGCATCTGCCTTATTAAGACTGTCACTCATTTCAACATTACTCTTTTAATGAGTTTTTATAGCCAGGTAAAATTCTCAGATAAACTGTGTTGGCAAGTTATTTGAGGTCTCATTTTCAGGGTATTTCAGAATGTTGACATGTATTTCCTTACTTCTTGAATGTTGGTTGCAATCAATTTCCTACTGATATTACCTAAAAATGTACACCCTTTGCAGATTTTTGCAAAGGTTTTGGTGGATTGATGCCTCTTGAAAAGTATTCGTTCTAATTTGGCACTCTTCTTAGACATCTTGGCAAAAAAAAAGACAAGACACACAACCTTGAAAGTTTTAAGTGCTAATGCATCATTTTAAAATTTAGAGAGATTTTGTTCATCATAATATATCAGTTAGGTCTTTAATTCCAAAGGTGAGAGCCATATAATGGCTACAAGTGGTGTAGTGCTGAGTTGCACCATTTACCTCTTAATGGATTCCCTATGAAATTCCTGAGTTATATGCTAGGTTCCTCACATAGCAGAAATTCCAAGATCTTCAAGCCTTAGCAATTTAGCCTGTAAGGCACTAGGGAATACTAAATTTAATCTTGTCCATTTAAAATATTTCAGGGTTAATTTCAATTTTGTAATCATAATGACAGTTTTGATGTCAAGCAACAGCTCTTTATTAGAAAAAAGGGAAAGTCTAAGAGAATTGAATATTTTCTTTCAAAGTATAGCTGGATAAGGAGGTACAGTTTTCTGCTTTCTACAAAATGCTCAGCAAAGATACCTTATGCTTTAAGAGCTGACATATTAAATTCAGACCATTCAATTAGGAATTTTAGCCACCTCATTCACACAAAGAAAGCTGTCTTGGATGTCAACCAAGCGCACATTGCAGAGCTCACTTCAGCCAGAAACGCCAAACTTTCACCTCTCAAGGACAAGTACTTGACTCTGAACCAGAGAGGTATACCTCCTTCTCCTTCGGACTCACAACTTATTTTCTTAGTTGTAGGTGTTAAAACCCTTTCTGTTGTAAGTTGAATAGGCATTATTCCTTTCTTTCAAACTCAGCAGGAGAAAGAAATGCTTCAAAGGAAGAGTATCACAGACAGAGCAAGACTGTCCTTTCCTTCGCTTCCCACCTTCCTGTATCCTGATTCACGCAAAGGATTAGGGAAGGGTGCATTTGTTCAGGATCTGATGAATTCATGTTCAGTTCTAACTCATGAATAAGAAAAATCATGTTTGCAGTCTTCTGCACAAAACAGAATTTTATGTAATACTATTGAACTCCTCAGTGAAACAAGAACTACCACTGAAGCCCTTCCTCTGCTGCTGTCTGCTCTCCTTCCTTACCACAGAACAGTACACATTTTCCTGTCCCCCTTTCTCTCTCTCTGCCTCCATTAACTGCTACTGTGCCAAGTGGAACAGGATTGTAGGCCCCAACTGCAAGTGAATTTACCTTGGAATGGTCTAATACCTGTAGGTTATAGCTGTTTACTGAGACACTGAAGCTTAAATTTCTCTGGTAGAAGATGCTGTTATACTGACACTCTTAAATGTGAGTCACGTTCAGCTCTAATGCTCCAGCTGATGACTGGCTGCACAGAAGAAAAGGATATCTGCCTCATATTCTTCTTTAGCAGTTGCCACATTTTTTAAGGAACATGGTTTGTTAGGTCCTCTCAGAGCATAACTATTGTGTTGATAACCGTGTGTAGAGAACTGGAATGTGAATTCTGATAGGATCCGGGACTGAGCCAAGCACCAGTGTGTTTCACAGAATTTCTACTACTGCCAAATGACCTAGCTGTAAAATGTAATGTGGAAAACTGAGTGCTTTCAGCCCTGGAGGTTGGAAGCTGAATGCAGACTTTTATAAATACAGATTCAATCTAGATTCCCAAAGAACTAGGTAGGGTAAGGTGCTTAAATACTTTTTGGATCTAACCTCCAAGCTTCAGATTTGTATGAACAATGAAGATATAACAGATCAGAAATAAAGCAGGATTTTTATTTGAAAGGTAAAGGAGACAATTATATATTGACTACCACTAATTAAGCAAAATAAAAAAAAAGATCATGAGATAGTTACAGTAATTCTAGGTGCTTTGACTTTTTTGGTTCTTGTTTGATAGGTTGCTTGTTTGTTTTTCATTTGTTAATTTACCTTTTTTCCTGATCATCTTCCTGGCATGGAAATTAATTATTAAGAGAGAAAAATGCAAAGGGTCACACCTCAAATTTATTTTGGGTGAGGGCAATTGTCAGAGGCTTGGCTTAACATCTCAGCTTCTGGGATGTGTTATTTAGTTGTACATTTGTCCATTAGCTGGAAAACGTTTAAGTTAAACTCTATGATGCAGAGCCCGAAAGTGAGACTTTTTTTCCTTACTACCATATGTCATTCCATACTCCAATTCTCACACTGAGACAAGTCTAATTGCTCAGCACACTATTAGCAGTTGAAAATTCAGTGAGACTGATGGAATAGGGAGATTTTACTTTACTTTTCAAATTGCTTGCACTGCAAAATGGAAAAAGGGCTTTGAGGATTTGACGGAAATTTTAATAAACTTTTTCTAATAATATGCTTTTCATAAAGATCAACAAAACTGAATTCTTGGGGTTTTTTTTTGCCAACACATACTCCATAAGTGATAATCACTAGTGGGAAAAGTGTTTATGTACGGAAGATATTATAAATAACAGAGTAAATATTAGTTTTCAGTAATGGATCTGGATTTTAACAGTGTTTAAACATGAATTCAGGTAAACTTCTTATACTAAACCTTAATGTTTTGTTGAAGAATACTTATTTTAGTCACATAGAAATGCAATTATTATTTTGAAATATGCTTAAGGGGATTTTACTGAATGCCTAATATACATATTACATTCAGATACTGTACTGTAAGTCTAACTTGTTGACAGAAAATCTGCTTGAAATAATTATATGTAGCATATACATCCACAGTCATACCTGCCATAAAAATAATTGTAGAGGCAAGGTGATTTTTACACTGAGTCATCACAGTTCGATAAGTAATTTTGATTATTATGTGATGCATATTGTAAAGACAACAGCTTGTTTTGAGCTTCAGACTGAGACAAAGAAAAGACTGACAAGGCTGTGCCAGTACAGTAAATCTGCTTCTAGGCATTGCAGTTAGTAATTTCTTACAGCTGTTTTGTTTTTTTTCTTTCTTGTTTCTCTCTTTCCTTCTGTAGAGGTCCTTCTGTAGTGCCATGGTAGAGGAGCTAAGGATGTCTCTGAAGTGTCAGCGTCGATTAAAACACAAGCCACAGGCCCCTGTTATTGTGAAAACAGAAGAAGTTATCAACATGCACACGTTTAACGACAGAAGGTTGCCAGGTAAAGAAACCATGGCATAGAGCTGGGAAGGCAAATACCCCAAGCACAAACTGTCGTCTTTTTTCCAAACAACCTTGCAAGAATGTTTCCTGTGGAAATATGCAACAAGTGCAAAATAAAATGAGTTACCTCATGCCGCTGTGTCTATGAACTAGAGACTCTGTGATCTCAGCAGTTGCAATGGCCAGACTCGAATCACAAGCATCATGGATCAACCAAGTTATGCAGGGTTAACACTGTTTGTCATGGGTTTCCACCATCTGAATGAATGAATGTTCCATGTGAGTTTTGTGGCTGGTTTCAAATGCAGTCTCAGTGAGAAGTTACAGGTTCCTTTAGAAGTTCAACGGTTGCCAGGAAAGGGAGAATAAATGTCCAAGATGATACAAACCACAGAAGGAGTCTAGTAAAAGTAATGTCTCAGAACTGTAGTGGAACAAGAAACCATATGTTTTTCTGAACTTCCCAGCACAGAAAAGTTGGTAACTGCTGGTAGACTGAAACTACCATCTGGACCAAGCAATATGAGCTTCCTGGATGGAAGAAATGTTAAAAGTGAAGAAACATGAATCCCATGAATAGAAGAATGAATACAAGGATGTTCACCTGCTTTTGTTTGGACTGTTTGTGACACTGAAATAAGTAAATAAATAATAATTACAAAAAAAGGTAACTTAAATTTAACTGGGTTGGAACGTTGATCTAAAAAATGAACAAAAATATTTCCATAATTTTGACCCAATTTTTAGATGAATGAAAGTTTCCTTAGTACAAAGGAATGTATCTTACAACTTTTAGATATAAGCGATTAATTTTTTTTTCTATAATTGTGAAAAGAGGGAGGGGGGTGGGAAGCAGTGTATTTCACACATAGAGGGCTTGCATTTTAGCCTGAATAGGTTTTGAAACACTTGTTCCTGCTACTAATTGAACTCAATGGAGCCTGTGTAATTCTCGCTAATGTTGGAAGTGGGATGGGTCACCTAAAAGAAGTGAATGTCAAGAACTTAAAGGAGGACTGCATTTTTCAATACAGTCGCAGTACTAAATGAACAAAATTCTTGAGCAGTTTTTTTTTTCCAAAAAAAAAAAAAATGTTCAGGTTTATTTGTGGAAATGCAAGATTTCTATGAAAATAGTTTTTGTATGGAAATTTTTGTAATACTTTTTATCAACAAAATAAGAACATGTGTTTCTGTCAGGGGTGTGATGCCAAGCATGAGTGGTAGTGCGTGCGCACCACCAACGTTTGGTGAAAACTATTTTTATCATGAAAAAGGAATCTTAGAAGAGACATATTTTCAAGTTATATAATATAAAAAAATAGGTGCACTACCACCACTGCTTACCATGCTACACCCCTGGTTTCCACTAAGCTGATAACATGCTGTCATGAACAATTATGTGTAAATGGTAAAAGACACAGACCTCTTGACTACATTGTGATAGAAGTTAAAATGCACTCAGTTTGCTGTTTGAATTCAATGCACAAAATTAAAAAAAAAAAAAAAAGGAAAGAAAGCATTAAATTTATGTCAGTTTTAGTTGATTTGGTTTTGCTGTGTGATTTGAGCAACATATGTGCAGTACTTTGTATCAGTACTGGTACTTAGCTTCAGCTTAGTGCCCTATCCTGACGATTCTTGCCACTAAATTTGTGGCAAGAGAGTTTGCTGGGATTTCTGACAGAAGCCATTACAGTACATTGTGATAATATTTGCAGGATTTGGCTCTTAGCTGCTTCAAAGTTAATTTATATGTCCTGTCTGTGGTGAGTTCCTGGACATAACATTTTGAAATACTGCCCTAACGCTGCTGAATCTTGCACCTCTGTCTGCTGTAAATTTATTTGTATCTCAACAAGAAATGTATAGTATGGACTATGTAGGAATGTTATGTCAACCAAACAAAGAATTATGAAGATGGTCTTTACATGGAAAAAAATTAATTTGACTAATTAGGAAAACCCCCAAAAAACCATTGAAATAATCATAGATAATAAGTCATTGGTAAGTAATGAGAGTGGTTGTTTACTCAGGCTTAATTTAATCTTATCATTATCCTTATGGCACAGAAATATAAGATATATCATCCAAACTGTAGAAATTATATAATGAAATTTGGGGGTAAATGGGAGGTTTGTGTCTACTACCCAGTTATCATAAATCTTCATAGAGACTGAGCTGGCCATTTCCATTGTGAGCAGGGACTGAGAAAGCAAATTCTCTTATATTTGTGAGTTTCATCCCCATTTATGTGATAACAAAGAACAGGTTATCTTTGTCTGAAGTATAAAGAAGATAAAAACCCTTTTAGGAATTTTTCTGGAAATGAGTATACTTACATAATTTATATTTAAGTTAATTCTTTAAAACACAAAGGGGAAAAGAGTAACTGTCATATAACACAATGAAAACTCCTAATTATGATGGCTTGGAATGGATAAAATTGGCTATTGCATTTGATTGATGATTTACAATAAAATTTGTAAAATCATGTAATAAAATGCTGTATTATATTCAAACACACCGTTCTTTTCTCCATTGAGGATGTTGAAATAAGCAGGATTTCATTCTCATCATGATGCAGAAGACTAATTCTCATCAATCTTTATGTGACCCAAAGTAAGAGAGAATGCAGAATATGTCCCAAATATTTTATTGGGTCAAAGTTCCCCAAGGAACAGAACTTCTATCACAGAGGTATTGTGGCTTAATTAAGATTTTGGTCAGAATTTCAGCCTTCCACTATTGAGGGAGATATGCAAAGTAACTGGAGATTTGTGTTAAAGATCAAGACTAGAAGTGCATGGCTCCACAGATTCGTAGTAGGATAATGGGGTTTTTTCCAACAATCATACACTAACTCATGTTGTTACTTTGTTGTGCATTAGTAATTATTTCTGTATTAAGACATTTACAGAAAATTGACTAACACATGACCCCCAAAAGAGTAGAAAATACTACTGATAGTTTTGTACTTGAAAAAGCTCAATTTCTTACAATTTCTTCAAAAACTTCATTTTCTTTTCACTGCTGTGAAAAAAGCACCGCTGCTTCCTCAATTCTGAAGAAAAATTCCTTGTTTTGAAGAGCCTCTGAAAGACTTATCGAAAAATTCCCAAATTCTCATGCTGTATGAGTTTCTATATTGTCATTAAAATTGATGGAACATCCCAGCAAAAAATCAAGTAAATATCTGGCCCACGAAGATAAGGAATCAATATATAACTTCTTTATGTGGTTTCATATAACAGCTTAATTAGCCTGCTCATTTCTCAGGACAGGAGGATGGGTGCTTCTCGGATTGACCTCAAATGTCACTCTAGAGAAGAATTTTAAAGCAGTTATATCTCAAGTGAAATGGTGCTGCCTGGTGGATGACAATTGGAGGTAAAAATTGAACAGGAATTTATTTTTTCTCTGTGTCTGCTTCAATTAGAATAGACATCTATAATCTTTAAGACACAAAAGACACACCATTTAGATCTTCAGGTTGCCTCGGCATGGTCGTATAGCAATAGATAACTAGAAAAAAGGTCAAAACTGCTTTTATGTTGTTGATAAATGCCATTTGTGAAGGACTGGTAGTGAAAATTATAAGGAAAATAGTTTGATGAAGTCAAGAGATCTCTGGTGCTTTATAGTTAATGAAGATTTGTCCAATTAGAGACATCAGGAGGCTTTTTTAATGGTATTCTCCTTTTATATAAACATAAGTACAGACATATACAGGGAGTATCTGGCAGATTATATATGTGATATTTCTTTCTGAAATTTCTGTCTCAATTTTCAGTTGAAGAATTCAATATAGATTTGAAATAACCTTTTCTTTCGTTTTATTATTAATTGAGTCTCTGCATTAATCCTTTCTGATTTCATGCATAAAGTGTTCATAACCCCCAAAATAACACAGTTTAGTCCTAATACACTAGCTAGTTAATATTTCAGAATTGAAAAAACATAATTTATGAGGGGGAAAAAATGTTGTGCCAAAATCCAAAGCCGCAAATAGGAGAAATGCCCTAATATTCTACAAAATAAAAATATTTTCAGGGAAAAGGGATCATGAGCAGAGGTAGTATCATAGTAAGAGGTAAAAGATAATGCTATAAAATAATTTTTTATTGTTTTTATATTAAGGATATTAGAAAAATATTTGAAGTACTTCAGACAGAGCTTCACTTAGTCTCCAAATACATTGATAAACACAAATAATGATGACTGAAATACTACTTTGAAAGAAGTGTCAAGACTTCTACTTAAGAGGAATCAAGATTTTATCCAATATAGCCCCAAATATGTACTGACATAATATTTAAGGCAAAAATAGGTGTACAGAAGGGATTGTTTTTGTCAGAATTTCAAGGATGTATAGGAAAACCAAGGGTCACTGAGGTTGGCTTGTCTGACTTAGAAGATCACTGCTTTCCAACCTCAAACATGCTACTGTCCTGTTCCCTTCCAGTCTTGCCTCTCTGCCTTCCTACAAGCACCTCTGACACTATGAAATTTGTTTTCAAAGCCCTTTTCTTCTGGTTTTCCTTTAAATATAGTTCTAATTTAAAATAAAGTTACTCAAACACCTCATCTCCCCAGTTTGTATCCACCAAGATAAAAACATTAGCTTTTCATGTGACTGTAATCTAATTGTCTTTCTTTTCATTTACTACCCCTCTCTGTCCCCTTCCTGTGTTATCTTCTCTTGTTGTTCTTGTACTTGCCTAGACTGTAAGCTCTTAGGGGGCAGGGAATCTGTCTTTGATTTGTTCTATGTAGCACCATGAACTATGGAGCTATATAAATAATAAAAAATGTAGATCTTCTTAAATGATGTTTGAAGTGATAGTGATCTGATTGACTACCAGTCTAGTAATATATTGTTTTAGCTCATTGCCTGAAATCCTAATCACTGCAGCAATAGAATAATCAAAAAATAAAAACAATAAAACCAACCCAAAGGAGATAAAAAAAAAAAAAAAAGTAGATTAACACAGATATACAGGATGAGATTTGTAAAAAGATCTTTTGATTGGTTGAAGTTTCCAAAAGTTATGATTAAGAGATTTGTTAAGCTGAACACCAGGAACTTTTCCTTCCTTCGTCTTATCTTCCCACTTAGAGCAACAAACCTCTCATTGCTGAAATCTATAGCAATCCTGTTTTAGTAATTATTTTATGTATATAATTAGAGATTTTCTACAAAATATAATTCTAAACAAAATTAAAGAAAGACTCTCTTTTGCTTCTATTCAAGAACACTATCCTTCTATGACTGCTGGAATGAAAAATTTTGGGAATTCAAGAAAAATGCTAGCTATAAATGAAAGGAAACAATGCAACTGGCCTTGAGGACAAACTTTTCAGCTTTCTCTTTTATCTCTTTCTTCTTCAAGGAATTCTGTATCACTGAACTTAGTTCTTCTGAATGTTGAAGTATATACTGGCAATTATACATGGATCTGTCTTTCAAGGGTTCTCAGAGCCAAGACAAGCCTTTTTTTCCTCATCACACAACATATTGTTTTTCCAGATACTTAGGAAGTCTAGTCCAAGCTGAAAATAATAGCAAAATCCTAGTGTTTCCTCTTTGCCATGACTGTAGGAGTTTTTTCTTGGTGGAAATAGGATATATTACATTAAATTCACCTGAAAAAATTGTATGAAAACATTGAAAATTGGTAAAGGATCTGTAGTCAGTGTTCCTTGGGCAGCACTGTCCACCACAGACCAAATCTGTAGTGATTTGGTTTTGAAGGTACAGGTTCAATTTATGATGGACTTATGCCAAAGATTGTCTTATGACAGTTTCCCCACAAGTAGACTGCTGGCCCAGGAAATGAAAAGCAGCCTAACAGAGTGGTAACCATTATCATTTTCTTTTATCTTTTCTTTACACGGACTGGCTGGGACATTTAGGCTGAGGTAGATCAACAGAAATTTCTGATATGTACACCTACTAAACAATTTTATGTATTAGCAGCTATGTTGAAAACGCTAATTTAGCATAAGTACAGCTGGCCTGTGGGCTTATCATAGAAGAATCATATCACAGAATCATGGAGGTTTTGAATTGCTGAGTCCAATGTCTTTGGGTGGAAGGGCCTTCTGGAGACTCTTGAGTACAATGTCTCTGTACAAAGAAAGGTTAGCTAGAGAAATTTGTCCAGGGATGGAGACTCTCCAGCCCCTCTCTTTCCAGTGTACAATTATGCTTACAGTGAGGAATATTTTCTTTTGCTCACATTTAAAGGTACTTTATTGCATTTCATTTTGTACTGACAGCCTCTTATCCCCTCACTGGCCACCACTAAGAATCTGGATTCATTTTCCCCCTGTCAGATTGTGCTGAACTTTCTCTTCTCCAGCTGAGTGGTCCCAGGTATCTCAGCCTCTCCCTGTATGACAGATGCTCAAACCCTTAATCGTCTTTGTGGCCAGTCGCTAGGGGCCCTATTCTGTTAAGTCCTTGTCTCTCTCATACTGTGGAGAGCACAATTGGACCCAGCACTCCAGATGTGTTTCGCCAGAAGAGGAAAGATTACAATCCCTGAACTCTTGGGAACGTTCTTCCTAATGCAATCAAGGCTAAGTTGCTTTTCTTAGCTGAAGGGACACACTGCTGGCTCAAGCTCAGTTTGCTGTCTACCAGGACCCCCACTACCTTCTCTGTAAAGCTGCTTTCTACTTGGTTGGCTCCCAGCCTCGGCTGGTACATGGACTTATTCTTCCCCAGGTGCAGGACTTGTCATTTCTCTTTGTTTAGCTTCATGTCCTTCCTGTTGGCCCCTTCCTGTTGTTGAAGTCCTTCTGAATGGCAGCACAATCTTCTTTATCAAACACAGCTCCTTAATGCAATGTTGATAACTTGCTGAGGATGCACACTGTTCTATCATATACATAATTAATGAAGTTATTAAGCAATATGAGACCCTTTGGATATATCTCTAGTTACTGGCCTGTGTCTGGACTTGCTGGCACTGATTACAGTCCTTTTACCTGACAGGTGAGTTTTCAATTTACCTTCTTTTCCACTGATCTAGTTCATATATCCAAAGTCTGTTGGTGAGGTTTTTATGGGGGATAACGCTAAGAACCTTGCTAAAGTAAAAATAAACAACATCCACTGTTCTTCCCTCTTCCACAAAGCTAGTCTTCTCATTATAAAAGGCTATTATGTTGGCCAAAGATTATTTCCTCTCTGCAGATACATGCTGACTCTTATCAGGCACTTCCTAGACCTCAGTGCTTGCAAACAATTTCCAGAATGATGATCTCCATCATCTTCACAGAGAGGGAGATGAGGCTAACAAACGTGCAGTTTTCCACATCCTCCTTATTGCCCTTCATGAAAGGAGGAGTGACACTGGCTTTCTTCCAAACCTCAGGTATCTCTGCCAACCAACATAAGCTTTCAAAGACTATCAAGAATGACCTCACAATGATATCAGTCAGCTCCCCCATACTTTGCAGGTGCATCTCCTCAATTCTCATCGACTTATATATGCCCAGTTTGTTTAAATGTTCTCTAACATGATCCTTTTCCACCAAGGGTAAGTCTTCTTTTCTCCAGACTTTTGCACAGATCTCAGGAACCTCACTCTTCTGTGGGCTTTCCCAAAAAGACCTAAATTGAAGAAGATTCTGAGTACTTGGCCTTCTCCATGTCCTTCATCAGTTCTCCACCCCCACTCCTGCAACCATCCCATGATTTCCCTAGTCTTCTTTCTCCTGCTGATATATCTGTAGAAACCCTTTTTGTTTCCTTCACAATGATTGCTGGATTCAGTCCAGATGGATTTTGGCATTTGTAAAACTGTGACTGCATTCCATGACTGCTTTTCTTAGGATTCTTTCAAGCAGGTCTTGGAATGCCAAAGGCCAAATTCTGTTTTTCGGCAATCTAGGGTTATGATTCAACTTGTCTTGACCCTCTTCCTTCAGAATCCTGAAATTGATCACCTGCAGCCAATACTGTCTCTCACCCTGATTCTTCCATGTTTGTAAGCATGAGATCAAGCAGACAAAGCCTCTCTTGTCTCTTCCAACACCCCTGTCAGGAAATTATCGTCAAACCACTGTGAAAATCTCCTGGGCTGGTTGTGCCTTGATTTGTTGTCTCTTCAGCAGGTACCACGGTTCTTCAAGGCCCCATGAGGACTTGAAGACTGTGAGAACAGGAAGCTTCTTCCAGTCATCTGAAAACATAATCTGCCTGAAATTTGCAACATGCAAGACAAATTTTGTACTATACATCAGGCTATAAATATCCCTTCATCTTCATTTGCAGTATAATTTCATCTTCATTCTCTTGGCACTCTCATCCAATAATATTAAAAAAAATTCTCTCTGTTTAGAGAATAATAAAAAATAAGGGGATTTTTCATATTTATTGTTATTTTCTGAATATTATTGTTATTTTTTCTGAGTATTTCTGAACATTGCCAAGCGGACCATGACTAAACATTTCTCCAACTGGACTCCAATTTTTAGTGAGTTGCCTGATGAGCTGTAAAAAATTTCATTTCTGCATATGTGATGGACAACAGTCACTATCTTAGAGTGAGCAGAAAGGTGACTGTAGGCAGTTTCTGTTGTTCTATTTTGAAACATTTCAGACAGTACAGTTGCTTCAAAATGAAGAGATATTTTCAGCATAACTTATTAATTGGCATGTTTTCATCTTGCTCTCTGAAAGTTTTGAAGCAAATTTGCCTAATGATGAAAAAAAAGAAGAAAGAAGAAAGACAAAAAAAGAAAGAAACAAACAAACATAAAGAAACAAAACCTATTTGTGTTCAAGGTTTGTAAGACTGAGCAGTTATTTCTAGACTATGATACTGTAATATACTTAGTAAGTTTTCAGATAGCAGGATTTTAAATCACAGACTCATCTCAACTTGGTAACTGCAGAAGCACGTGTATTGCTTTCAAATTTCCAGAAGATTAAATAGCTACCATTGTTAGTAGTACAATCAGTCCTAGATTCAGAAGAAAGTGTCCAAGAAACATGTCTGCAGTACAGCCAAATATTTATCTCCATTTGGTAAACTTTTTCAGGCTTTTCAATTTTAGCTTTTATCTTAAACTCAAATCTATCACTAACTATTTGCTCCGGACTCTTGCTTCTGTTTATATATTTTAGGGTCAGTACAGAGTTCTAACAGACAGATGATCTTTGGCCAGAATCTAGCCTGAGGGAGACAAAATGTGGCCCTTAAAATCAAAGGAACCCAATTATAACCAGGCTATCGATACTGTCGGTTGTTCACATTTCACCTCAAATACTCTTTTCTGGTGATAGGTATTCTGATTTCTAGACTTATTTTCTTTTTCCTTTTCTTTATTTCAGTTTTACGTGGATTCACATTATAGTGATAACTACTCTAACATCATATACCAGAAATTGCTTACAAAGCTAGGGATCATTTTAGTTTCTACAAAACTGTGAGCCAACTCAGATTCTACTTGTGAACCTGTGAGAGGTCATATTAGCAGACTGAGTTTCATGATAACAGCTTCATTTTTCTTGTAAATTCATTAAATTTTCTCTACCTTTCAGTTTTTGTCCTGGTAACGAATTTGTTTGGCTGGTTTGCTTTGGTTTTAACCTTTGTGTTCATGTAAAGTGACTGCAAAAAAAGATAATGCTCTCAAAATGCAAACAATATGTTACAGAAGAAGAACAAAAAATTTAAGTTGTTTCTCAGATTGGTATCCATCTGGCCTCCAAGATATTCTGGTTCAAGATGTTTATGTGATGAAATCACATTAACTTGGGCTAAGGACCCACTTCCAGGAAAGAAGTTGTTCAACTCTTCTTAATGTGTTTGGACTATCTACAATGTAAAAAATCTGTACCACTAGCATCATTTTGACAAGACCAAGTTACACCATGCTGTGGATCAACAATACATCTCATGTCTTTTTCTAATTACAGAACAAAATTAATGTGATAAGACTATGGAGATTCTAGGACTTCAGTTTCTCTACACACTTAGCCTGTGGGCCCACCAGGATTTCCCTAGAAGCTGGAAAAACTAGTTTTATAAATCAAAAAACTATTCCTAAATTGTGACTTTGAAAAAATACTGCAAGATGCCATTATATTTTAAATGAAGTACTGTCTTTGTAACAAGCTATCCATGTATTAATATATACTAGAAGAACTAAAGGACTATTGTTCTAGAATAGAATTGAATGACCCAATTTTTCATTTGTTTGTTAGGATGTCAAGATCTTAACGCATTATAATTAATATTGACATCTTTGACACTAAAAACTGAACAGTGTGAACTTTGCTTGAAGGTTCTAAATTTGGCAGATCTTTGAATTTATCCAAGTTTATGTATCTCACTTGTCAAGAAAAGGTTATGAGAACTACATAACTGATCCTGAGTCCTGTGTTTTTCACCCCATTGGTGGTACAGATTAGTTTTTAACATGGATGCTGTCCGTTGTCAGACATTTTCATAGCAACTCATTATGAAAGTAAGTGAGTGTGCTATAATTGTGCCACTTACCTAAAATCCTGCCCAGTATAATGAAATTAATGGGAATTTTACAGAATATTTGGACTGGTAAAATATGGGAATTGATATATATTAGTCCACACTTGCCAGTGTTCCTCAAGGCTTACTTATATGTGATATGGTGGGTTTTTTTCATGAACTCCATGTATCGATCCACTGAATGATACATGAAGCTTACTTTCTTGGCCTCCTAGTCACATCAATGTAAAAATTTTGCTGCCTCTTTTTAAAGCAACAAATGGTTTTGTCAAGATAAATAGAATAAGCAAATGCAGCTTAAGTTATTTATTTTGAAACATATTAGGCAATGGACCTTAAAATTTTAAATATGGCATGAAAATGAAAACATTAATTAATCCATTGAAGAGTCAACATTGAGGTATTCTTTAAAATTCTGTGTATAAAAAAGCAAGATAAGATTGCCTATTCTCGAGTGAAGCTTTTTTTTTGCTTCTCATTAGTAATCTTGAATCCTATTTCTAAACTTGTTTCAGGCTCTCTTTAAACCTGACAGATAACCAGCAAATGACTGATAAGAGATTTCATCATTTAATGCTCTAAATTTCTTTTCAATAAACTAGATGATTCATAGTTACAATTGACTCCATTTTTGTCTGCTAGCTTAATTATGAAATCTTAGCAGTGTGTCAGTTTCTGTAAAGATTTTCAGATAACTAAATTATAGATAATTTTTGTTGTAATTCTGAAATAATTGCTTAAAATTAAGGGTATTTTAAAATTTCTCAAAGATGTATCCAATGTCCTTTCTTTTTTCATCTTGGAGACTGTTAAAACAGCTTGTGGTTAAATTTACTTATATATTTTTATCCCCATCTGTTGGAGACACAGATATTTTCTTTGTGTACCTCAATGACTGTAAACAAAATTTTTAGTTTAACTTTATTTGTAATGATTCTATTTAGTATATGTTTCCAGTAAGGATCTTCATTACAGTGTTTGATTTCCTAACAGGCATTAATACTTACATCCTCATAAAGAACTCAAAGAGTATTGCTTTCCAGTTTACAGAATGGCATAAATGACAGAATGGAAAACGAGTTGCCTAAAATTAGATGAAGGTCCATACTTGCAGTCTCATGACCATTTGAATGCAGCATAAATCCAGGCTGCTGCCAAAAGGATAGATTATTTTCTTTCTTTTCTCTCTCTGTTTTCTAGTCTATAAACGTCTTTGAGCCATCATTTATTTATTTATTTATTTATTTGTTTATTTAGACCATATGATGAGAAGAATCTCTCCTAAACTAACTGAAGGCAATTATAGCCATCTAGTGTTCCCTTAAGAAAGAATCATGTTTCCCCCACAAGCTGAGAGAGAAATAGCTCAATAGCACATTTCAGTACTTGAAGGGAATTGGAAAGCGATGTTGGGTTGTGTCTATTCTAGTGCAACTTCAGTAACAGGAGGCCTGACCTTGTCATTACAGGCTGAGGTGCCTGTCCAACTTGGATGCTGCCAATCCTCTTATGGGTTTTAGATGTTTTGAGAAGGGCAGTTCTACAGCAGGTGTGGCCCCCAGCATCCCTGCTAGCGAGGACCCAGTGTTGCTCTGCACACTTCCCCTGCTGGATGGGTATCAGGTGCTCAAGCCAACCAAGTCCTAGTTTCCAGCTCCAGTCAGTGAGAGGACTCAGCTCTCCCTCTGACTTTTTTGCAGCTGGAGCACTGCAAATGGACTGAGAAGACTGCAACATAAAATGGAGAAACCCATCATACTTATTTTGAGACAAAAAAAGGACCAACACTGAAAGCATCACCACTTTGGAATGTTTTGAATCAGAATTTTCCTTCTCTGAAACACCTCAAATGTAATGCTATTTTCCAAAGCAGTGTTTATTTCTTAGTAACTTAATTCACACTTTGCGTAGTGAAATATGGATATCTACAAGTACAAATTATGAACAGTCATTGGGAGAAGAAACAAGAATGTCAGTGCCCAGAAAATATGCTGTTAAATGACTTGGAGGTGCATTTTTTTCAGATCTTGTTTTATTTTTTATTGTTGTGGTTTTATCTCTCTTTTACCCTGGTATTTATTTTCTTACTTTATCACTTTAGAAGAGAAATATGAGCTGTGGAAAGCTTACTTTTATTCCATATCCTTTATTTTTTGTTATCTTCAGATTCTGATATTCAGACACTCTCTGGGACAGAAATGCAGCATTACTTACTTTTGTTCAGTACAGACCAGATGCCTCTCTTGAGTTTAAATTGTTTTCCCTACTATTCTCCCAGCTTGAAGACCACTTTTGGATGCTAACATGGATAGTCTTAGCATTTCAGAACCTACATCCGAGCTAATGCATAACAATACTAAAACACATAATATTAATTCAGTTTCCAGACAGAAAGAAATAATTTTGTCTCATTTATGTAAAAAAAGGAGACAAAATAGTGACAACTTCTGCAACAGAAACATAAAGTGAAAATCATTTTGCAGATGTCCTTATGAGAAAGTGGGAGTGTTAATCTGTTACTGTAGTTCAGCTTCTGTGTACAGAAATAATGAAACCAATAATGATAAGAATAAATCTCAAGGAAACACATAATTAGCCAAACCAATTCTCCTGACATTGCAGATGCATCAGACGCTGACCAAAATTGTGTTCACTCCACCCAAATCTGCCTGATGGTGTGATCAACCACATACTATTCCACTTCAAAAATCTTGATGCTAATTCACTTTACACCAAAGTTTCATCATAGGATGGAAACCAGCTTTGAGGCCTTCCCCACCAGTCTTCTTTTCCTCTTTCTTATTTTCTTACTTTTTTTTTTTTATCATTTTCTTTTACTTTGATTTCTTTTTTTTTTCTTCCCCTGCCTTTTTGCTTTTTTTTTGTGGGGGTGTTTTTGTTTTTGGGGAGTGTTTGTTTTTGTTTGGTTTTCCTTAAGAAAAAAGTTGGTTAGCACAGGAGAACTGTATAATTCTCTATGGTGTATCAGTCTGTCTGTATTGATGTCTATTTGCAGGCTGCATTGTGCCATTTGTAGCTTTTCCTCTTTAGCCTGGGCTGCTTGTGCTTCCTCTACTGTGAAGAACATTACATTCACGGAACATTTATTTTGGACTGTGAAGAGAGATTTGTGTAGCTGTTGTGCAGAGTAGGAGGTAGAAAATGAAAACTAGAATCAGTGTCTAATAGTCTGTCTTTGTCTTCTGTTAGATCAATTCTGTGTAAGTATTGTCTGGGGAAGGTAATAAGTGAGAAAACATGCCATCAAGGGATTTCCTGCAGGAGGGCTTATTACATGATCAAAGGCTCATTAGTGAATAAGGCTGGCTTCATGCTATTTTTGTACTTACTCTCTAAAACTCTGCCCATTTTAGTGGTGGGGTAATCAAAGCACTGAACTGCATCTGGTAGTTTTAGAGAAGTCTAACTTACACATTAGGTATAGCTTTATATTTTCATTTTGCTCAGCAAGGTAGGAACAGATATAATGGACTCTCTTATAAGACCTTCAGATGCTGAACATGGGGTCCTCCTAATCAGTGATCCTGAGAAAACTTTTAGATGTGTACTGAAGTGATAATCTCAAACAGCAGAGGAAGCTGATGTTGGACATAGGATTGCAACATGGGGAGTTCTGGTTTAGCTTGTAGTGGATAACACTGCTCTTAGTGAGAGAATTACCACAGGAAAACATGCTGAAAGAATTTAAGCTCTGACTTTAATGATATTAACAGCACTTAAAAACCTGTTCTTAACCTTCATTCCCCAAATATAAAGCAGCAAAGATTAGGAAGGTGATTTTTAACAGATTATTTATTCAAATATTCTCAGCCCCATTTTTAACCATCTGTTGTTTGAACTGTAGGCAATCCTAAGGATGAGCCTTAAGACCAAACATTACTTTTGTTTTTTTCTTAGCTTTTAACAACATAATTAATATAGTGTTATGAAGACAATATTTTGCATTATACTCTTGAAATTTTGTAAGTATAAATCATTCAAGGTTTACCTTGTCATTGACATTTTAGCTCTCTGAAATATTTCTAGAATATTCCTTTTAGAAAGAAGGGGCTGGTAATTTTGTTTATAATGCTTGTTCTGAGAAGACAGTTTTCTTCTGTGAAGATTCCAACAAGACAGGAAAAGGCTAATGAAATTGTGGCACTGAAGCTGCAGAACAGATGCCTTTTTTGGGGGAATGATGGTGCACTGTAGTGCAGTGAGATGATAACTGTGGCAAAATTTCAGTGAAGAACATTTTTTTTTTTAGCATTAGGAAATTCAGCGTCCAAATCCATAAGAAAACAGAAAAAAAAAAAAGGAAAGAGAAAAGAGACATTCACCTTATGTTGTTTTTTAACTTTCCAGAACAAACACTGTATAGCAGTGGATGTATTCCATGAACACATGGATGACTGGCCATAATCCTGCCTTTTTCCCAGACTGGTGAGAATTATCTCACTCTTTATATAGAGTGGTTTATTGCTGCCTCTGCAAGCCAACTACTGTAACCAGCACACAGAAGTCTTGTGTTCTTCCATTCACTTGTTCTCTTTGCATCTTTGAAGAATGTAAAGGTAGAATAAATCGTGTTCTTTGCTCTCCTAAGGGATTTGGCCTCTTGTTCATCCAAGACAGCACAGTAACAGTATTACCATAATCATCACCCTGACAAATGTATCTTCACAGAAGCAGAATAAATATGGCACAGTTGTGTTCATATTTAAAGATGGACCCAAACCCCCATTTTACTAGTCCTAAATATTCTTTTATCTAAGTGAGAGATAAAAAATGGCTCAACTTTGCCAATCTTTTAGTCTACTTGGAATTTGTTAGCTGAGGTTCATAAAAAGGATGAGACGGGTAGGTGACAAAGGGACGCCTCTTAGAATAGAAGAGCCTGACAAGCTGGGTTTACAGAGTCTGATATAAAAATCATGGTTACAGCACTGAATCAACCTACAAGCAATTTAACAGGGAAATAAGAGGGAATACAGGCTTTGTGAGCATCTGAGATTATTAGAGATTTAAAGATATCCTATAGACTCTGAAAACCCTGTCAACACTGCAGCAAACCTAAATATGAACTATGCTAGTGAAGCTGTAAATTGAAAACTAAATTGGCAACAATGATATAAAGAGTTTTGGGATTAAATATTTATGTTGTTTACAGACTCAACCCTCTGCTAGGTATTTTAAAGAATATTTAACAGACATGACATTTTCCTTTACTGCATCCTCCCCCTCCATTTTCCTTGCCTATCATTGTCACCAGAGCTTTAGAAAAGGAAGATATGACAGAACTTGCTATTTTTTTCTATCTCAGAACTCCAGTGTGTATTCCAGTGTATATAAAAGTATCATTGGAAGAATAATTAAACAGTTAGAGCAAGACACCTGTTTGTTAAAAGGTTTTATTTACTTTTGTGTGCGGCATATAAATGCACATGTTTTTAGACCACAGGTATTTGCAGGAGTCATCTTCTAGCTATTCCATTTACATTCAATTATGCCTTTTGTGGACTTCACAAAAACAATTACCATAACACAGGGAACAGTCTTTTAGGCAGCTACACAAAAACATGTTATTATCTTTCACTGTTAACAGAGGCAAGCTGAGAAAACTACCACAAAAACAGCACAACCTACTCTTGCGACTTTGTTTGTGGAGGTACTGTTTAAAGGCTCCCTTCTGTGAAGGTTATTTGCTAACAAAGTTCCAGATCATCAGGAAAGTAAGGGAAGAGATGACACAGCTGGTGGTTACTCTTGGATAGTTAAAAAAATTGGACAGACATACACACAAAATAAGGTGGAGGGTGCCACAAGGCAGCTGCAGTCTTGGAAGGTTTTTTTTGCTTGATACCATGAGCCAGACTTTACATGACATACACAGCCCACTGAACTCATGAAGCTGTAAAACTTCAGCCTTGTTAATTACAGGTTTAAAGCTGCAATGATTTAAACAAGAAACAGTGAGAACGTGACACACAGTGTGATACCCTTTTTGCTCCAATTTCCCTTCGCTTTGAAATAAAGAAAATGTGAGAAAACAAAAGAAGGCAAACTGTCTGAACTGCATTTAACACACGTGTGGCAATTTGGACTGTTCTGAGATGTATCCCCTGTGAGGATGAGTAACACGTTCTGATGTTTACAGACTGCTGACAGCAACTGTACCATAACACACATCCTCCCCTTTTCCTGATTGGGCTTCTGTAGCTTTGTTGTACAGGTATACAGCACTAACCTAGTGATTGTTTTGACTTTCCATGCTCTTTTTCATCATATAAATGCAGCAAGGTAACTAAAACATGTTAATATTTGAGGATTCGATGTGTTGAAAGAAACAGTGAAAATTGTTGTTATCTGCAGCAAAGAGTGAATAAGAACATTTGGTTCTTTGGAGCTGCATATTTTCTTTCTAAGGGTCAAACACTGAATCCTATTACACAGTTAGAACTGTTGCATTTTACTTCAGTCCCTGTAAACCTCAATGAAGCAGCAGAGGAAGATAAAGGATATATTTTAACTCTTGCTTTAAGAGGAACAAGACACAGAATAACTGTCTATTGGTTAGATAGCCATAGAAAGACTGTAGAAAGACAGTGTCAGCTCTGCAATGAAATACAGCTGCTCTCATTAAGGGCATACTAAACAACAAATATTTTTATGGATTGGTGTGGGCTTTTTTTGTTGTTGTTTTGGGTTTTTTGGTTTGTTTTAATGAAATGCATCAAACAGAGTTAAAGGTGGTCTTTTAATGGCTTTCCTAGTAATTACTTTGCCTGTGTGGCTAACCATGTTGACCTATACTAAAAATCCCTGCCAAGTGCTATAGATGCTCCTACTTTGGTTCAGTTGGTGGTCACACAACCTGTCCCCCAATAGATTGTATCCCTCCCAAAGCCACTGTGTCCCTGAGGTATCAGCTAGCCAGAGAAAGGCTCTCTTTCTGCAATAACTCTAGCTCTTGTCTTCTGGTAAAAGAATAACTAAGGAAATCCTGTTATGCAGAAATATTTCCCAGGGCTGTAGGAGCTCTGTGAGCCTTCTAGTGATGCAGGTGGGAGAATCCCCATCTATGGACAGTCTGTGACATCAGTTCTCATCTGTGTCTGCTCTCTGGTTAGAGGAGAAATAGAAGTGAGATCTAGCAGGAGATAAGGGGAAAGGGAAGTCTATTTACATAGGTCTCCCTTTACTAATAAAGTTACATTACAGAAGGTTTACAGAACTCCTTAAAATACCTGCAAATACTGTCTTTCAGATGAAAATAAATCATCTTTTTATTTCATCTATTAGCACACATAATTTGAGATGTTCTGAAAAATTCTTGAAGGACAAATGAAATAAAGCTGAAATTTTAATAATGAAATTTAGTCTCTGGTAGAGAACTTTAGGAAGTTATACACATTTTAAACATTCAAGGCATTGTAAGATGTTAATTTGTGTTAATGCTGGAAGAAAGAATTGGTAATTTATAAACCTAATATATAATTCTGACACAATTAAAATTATCTGTCACTTATGTGAGTTTCCCTCTGCATATGTAAAAAGGATTGAAGGTCTACAGACATCAGAAACATTGACTACCATCTTTGAATTATAAGTTAAATAAAATACAAGTAATTTCCTATTACCCATGAGAAAAGAAAAATATTTTTTTTTTAAAAAAGGCATAATGATAGATAGGATTAAATGTATAATAAGAGTAAATATTGGAATATTCCTAAGTATAAGCTGTGACATACTATGTGAAGAAACAAATATCAGTAGTTCTGTAAATATGAGTACACTACCGCTCCACAGTATAGGGAGAGAAGGTTACCATGAAGGTTGTAATGCAATCTCTTTTAGTTTATATCTTGTACTGAAGTCTTTATATCTAGTACTGAAGTCTTTAGTACTGAAGTCAGACCTAAGGACAATGAATTTCAGCAGAACAAAGTTTGGAACTATGCAAGAAACAATGGGTGAAATTGAATGATTTTGAGTAATAGAGAGAAAATTAAAGTGTTTAGAGATAAATTTCTTTGGCACAGAGATTTTGCATGCCACCTAGTAATAAATATAGTAAGAGGTATTATTCTGTTCTTTTTTTTTTTTTATAACCAATAGGGAAATGAAAAAAATGACCAGTGGTAAGAAAAAAGTGCATACAGTATGGTAAAGAAAATGTAGGAAATTGTTAGAACACTTCAATTGCTTTAGAAAAGAACAGAAGTTAGGACAGAAATTGAACCCCAATTGAGAGTTTTAGGTATTTGAATTGTCTTAGATATATAGAATTCACAGGGTTTTACCTGAATATGAACATGCTAGTGAATAATTGCTACTATGTTGCAAAGCCATTGCAATAGCCTGTGCTATCATTCTGAGTATTTCTAGGCATTCAAAGCAAAAGGATTTCACTTATCTGGTAAAGAGCTGATTTCAGTGCTTTCAATGTTGTTGGTAAAGCAGTACTATTTTCCATTCCCAGGAGATGATACAAGTCCCAAATCTCTCAGTGCATAGACACAAGACTACATAATCATTCTTTCCCTTGTTCTTATTGTTTTATTTGAATGAATAATATTGATTTTTTAAACTTTTTTTCTCTTTAGAGCTTTAGCTGAGTAAAAAAGGGATGGGACTGAAGAGGCTGAAGAGGGCTACCTTCATGTTGCACTATTTTTCCATCTAGACTATACTATATTCAGGGATTAAGTGTGTCTTTGTCTTACATTTTTGAATCAGAAACTTAGAAACAGAATTCAATAAGTTAAAGAGTGTGCTAATTCAGTTTTCCTGTAGAACATTCGTATTAAGTGCCTAAAATAGTAAGCTAGTTTATATTTATCCCTTAAGGTAAGACAGGCTCATGTTCTCTTTGGTTCTTTCTCTAGGATCAAAGCATTTTCTTCTCCTTAGTGCATTTAGATGAGATATATTTCCTTTTTTTTTCCCCTATTCATTTTTATTCTGATATATGGATGGTTTTGGCTTGTTCATTGGAACGTGATTTAATTTACTTGCAAAGGACTTTATGTTACTTTGCTGACGAAGTATTATCTCACAAGTTCAGCAGTGCTACTGATGCAATATATTTCCTTAGGAAAGATTTATTTTCAACTAACACTATATGACAGTGCTATTGATAGCCATGCCTGAACTAGTCATCCAATCCTCTTCTGAAAGCAATTTTTCCATAGAAGTAATAGGGTTTAAAAGGAGAGTAGGCTTACTAGTCCAAACAAAGCTGTCTACACACTGCCAATAAAAACAGCTGATTGTCAGGTGCCTTTCATAGTGACCCCTCACTTTTCTTGATGATGCAAGGTGAGAACATATGATACATCATAGGACCCATGTGCCATGCTGTGGAACAAAGAGCAAGAGATAAAAAACAAAGGAAAAAGAAATCTATTCTCAAGTTAATTCAGCAGATATGGTAAATGACAGAGTAGGGAAATTCAGGAAGCAGAAGGACAAGATGATACTTGGCACTTAAGCAAGATGAAACTTAACTCTTAAAAAACTCTGAAGACTAAATATAGTTCAATTAAAAAGTTACTTTCTCTAGGTTTGTGTGCAAAAGTTAAAAAAAAAAAGATCAGTATTGCTGAAGAAGTGTCCTGACATGAATTGTATTATTTTGGAGCTATTCTATGCCTCTTTTTATGGAGCCCTGAAAGACAGCAACAGACAATGAAGATATATAAATAAACAAAGCACAACCCCTCACAAATTAAAGTGTATAGACCCATTCATCAGACCTGTATGGATATCGTGACTAATATGTATTTTCCTCCTGTGAAAAAGAGCACCTCAAGACATTGACAATGTAGCATTCTGAGGTTGAACAACTCATCTTACATTAAGACATTAAATACCAATTTACATGCAAGGCATGTAACTGCCATGAGTTGTCAAAATATATCTGAGTAAACTAACTAAACTCCATATCTAAATATCTTTCCCAGACTTTTTACAATACTTACTTTGCTATATCTTTTTAAATCACCTAAATGTCTGAGACATAAAGTTTTAGATTTTAAGGAGTTTCATGTTATTCACTATATTGTGAAGAAGTATGATATAATCAGATACAGTAACTGTTCAAGAACTTTGGAAATTCTAGCATTGGATGGGAGTTGAGAATATTTCAAAACCTACCTTGAGGTGTATTTGATAGCTTTTATACCAAATAGGTGACCAATACATTTTTAAAGAATTCTGGTAGTTGCTTGGTTGACTTTCATCTCCAGAGCTATTTCACTGCTCAAAATATTAAAAATAGAGAAAAAAGTTCAACTTACATTTTGCACATTGTAATTAATTTATTTATAGGCATCTTAATTAAATGATTAACACTTAACATCCCAAAGGAATTTTATTATTTTTCTATTTTATTAGACTGTATGGCATGCTTTATAGACAGAGATTTTGTTTCCAGATATTTCAAGATGTGTTAAAATTGGATCCTTTGGCTATATTCATACCAGTAAGTTAAACAGGTGATTTCTGGACACACTAGAATAGAAAGTTCCCTGGCTCTTTATAGTGATTTGCATGGTCTTCTAACCGTTCCCTCCACCCCACCACACAAAAAAAGAAAAAATAAAATTCTGGTCTAGGTTTAGGACTAAGGACAGGTTCTGGCACAAGGTGGTTTAGCTGGGCTATCTTCTTTTAATGGGAAAGAGCTCTCTGTGATGGATGGCCTTAGTGTCATGACCTGTGTCATCACATTTAATTTACCGGTATACCAAGACTTGGGGACTAATTGGATTAATTAAGGTGGTGTGCAGTTTTACATCCTACAATATTATTCACAGTGATGTGGGAATGCAAGTTAAAGTTGTATTACAGCCATCTAAATCTTGAAAAACTGGCAGGTTTAGAATAAAATCTCCAAAACTGTTGATATTCCTAACACATTCAATGCATTCTGCTCTTTCAGTAGTGGATATTATTACATTGATATTATTACACAGAAAGAAAAAGCCCAGACTGCATAGTGAGCTCCCTTCCATGCTTTTCCCCAATCTAAGAAGCAATGCAGAACATGGAAGAGTTAAATTCACATACCCTTTCCCTCTGAGGATTTGTTTTCCTAGACAAAGGAGGAAGCCATGAGGCTATAGGTAACTCAGGGTTCTCTGAGACTATTGTGTTGAAAATTTTCAGTTCAAGTTACCATAACAGTAATAACTAGAACCACACTGAATGCCCTGCCTACTGACTCCCACTTCAGAATGTTAATTATCTGATGAGGCAGAATGAATGACAGAAGTAGGAGAGAGAAAGGGAAAATTTCTGCTTTAGTCCTGTACAGCACTGCTTCAAAAACAAGTCCTCCTCACTCCATGTTAAGGCCCTAAAAAAGTGGTACTTTGGATAAAGTGGTGCAGAAAAAGATTAGGTGGGTTTGTACAAATACTTTTGAAAATTCTTGTCAAATATCTAGTCCTATAAACAAAAAAAATTTACTAACTCCAAGCTTTATAGTGCTGCCGTTCTGCAAGCTATGGGATAGAGATAGTATGTGTATACGTTGTGTTGTAGATTTACAAAGGGTGAAGGCAAAACTGAACAATAGCTGCTGGATTTGTCTGTCTAACTGACTGTGCACTGTTATTAATATAACTCTTAGTAGCTGAAGCTTCACTAAAAGTCAGTGGAACATAGGATGGTAGGCAAACCTTCTTACTGGATTTAGGTTCACAAAATGATAACAATGAAATTCAGACATCAGAAGGAACGCAGGCAGGCTCAAGTTGTTATTTGAAATGCTTATGCTGTTTTGTAGTTCTGTTAGAGATATATTTTATTGTGGCATGTTTGAACAAATAATGCTTTCAAGAGATGATGTATCCTTCTACTACTCTTTTTTATGGTTAACTGCCATAATAAAGTCCCAAAGGCTAAAGGTAAAGCTTTAATAATGCATATTGTGAATAAAGTAATCCTCTGTCTTTATTTTTCTATAATGATTATTTTAAACAGGTCGCATAGCTTGAATAGAAAGGACATCTTAACAGTTTAGAATTTACATTGTTACTACAAGTGCAATTACTTTGATTTGTGTAATACAGGCATTAAATTAGACAATTAAGTTTCAAATTAATAGCATTAGGGTTATAGTATTAGAGTTATTATTGATGCTGATGGTGATATTGTTATTAGTACCATTTAACTTTGAAAGGGTCTTTTCTGAGAATTTTTCCTGTGCTTTTTTATCCTATGTCTCTAGATTTTATGTTAAAACTCACATTGAGCTAAACATCCTTAAAATGGGTGTATTTCAATAAAGTCACAATGATACTTATTTGCATTTCTTGTAAAATTTGGCTTTCTTGTGAACACTTTCCTTTCTTGTAAAATTTTACAATTCCTGCATAAGACTACTGTGTATTTTTCATAGATGCAAATGTCTCCATAATAATGTAATAAATTTATGTACAAGATCTACTCATCGGGTTTTCTTACAGATTTGATCATGGAAGAGAAGGAAGTATATTAAATGTCTGTGAATCTAGCAGGTTTTTTGGCTACCTATGGCTGGATATATATGCAACAAACTTATATGAGAACAAATAATTAATATTGCAAAAGTATTGAAAAAACATGACATCCTAAGTTTATAAGAAAGTCAGGGAAGTTGTCTTTCATTAGATGTTGAAAAAATGGTTCTATTTTTGAAAAGTGGTCTATTTTCTTCAGCTGTATTCCAACTTGGTATAGAAATAAAGATGTGAAAAGAGCTATATAGAATTTTCTGGGTAGCTGGCATGTAACATAACAATTTTCCTTTGACACTTCTAAGAAAATGTCACAATTTTTGGTAACTGGTGTTTACTGGTCCTGAGAGTCCCATTTTCAAACAGTATACCTTTTTCTCTTTACAAATACAAAGTTATTGTCTTCACCTTCTGCTACCTTTAGGAGATTCCTGAATGTCATTTATGTTTGTTTTTAAGTAGGCATAGCCTGGCAAGAAAACCCCAAACAACCAAAACCCGAAAACAACCCTGTTTCTTGAGTCAGGAAAAAAAAATCCAACCAAAACCAAAAATCCCCAAAAGGAAACATGAGAACCATTCATTAAAAATACAAATTTAAAGGTTTGTTAAAATAAATATTTAGGTGTTCTGAAATTCAGTGACTAATGAAGTATTTTCATAAAATCACTGGGAATAAAAGATGTATAAGATCCTCTTAGCACACTTAGTTCACCTTCTAATCCAGACATGAATCAAGTAGACATTTTCATTTCTGAATTTATGTCATATGTTCACACACAAATGAGAGTTCATCTCACAGCTTTTATACATGACATTGTATTTCAGTGCAAAAAAAGTATCAAGTTTGTTAATTTACAAATGTTCTCTGTTCTGCATAGTCAGAATGACTAAACTTGTTTGAGGTCAAAGAAAAACACCCTCCCTGGTTTGGATACGCCATTTGCCTCAAAAACTCCCACCTAGTGTCAATCAAACCTATTATTCACTTATTTTTGTAACACTGATCTTTATGGCACTTAATGCTTTTTAGCTACACCTACAACAAATTTAATTTCTGACTTTTAATATGGCAGAAGCAAAAAATATGTCTAAAAGAATATTAAAGGTGCAAAAAATATTTTACCACAATTTCTATCAGGTTTATCTATGTATAAAGGAAACAACCATGACAAGCTCAAATGCAGCAGACAGTAAAAAGCCACTTTCTTCCTCTTTTAGGCCAAAATATTCTGCAAAGAATATTACTAAATATTATTTCTCAAGAGAAATGAGTTGGATAAGACATTAGAGAAGATTCAACTTTGCTCTTCAATCCCAAAGATTTTAATTTTAATTGAAAGAAGAAAACCCACTTATCTATAACAAAACACACAAAATATCCCAACCAACCAACCAACCAAAAAAACCAACCAAAAAAAAACCCCAATAAACCCACCAACTACAAACAGTGTGCCAAGGGTGGAAATTCTTCTACAAATGTAACAAATTCAACTAAAAGGTTTGTCAAACAAGCATATTAAAAGTGTCCTGGAACTACTGAGAATTAAAAATTTAGATTATGAGTTAGAAGACTGTGGATTGTGTAGAATGTTTTTGCAGTCTTCTTGAGAAGGTTCCTCATCTAAATATCTACAGAAGTACAAACCTGCCCTTTCTCTGAATGCCATACCCATAAGAGCTCTCATATTATATAGCATCTAAAAGTGTATTCACAATGTTTGATGTATTTGTGGAACTGATTGTCACTAAAATGATAAGACGATTTTGGATTTCATAATTAGAACATATTGCCTTTAGAGAGAAAGAAAGATCCTCAGAAGTACATGGGCTTTTTGCTAACCTTTTGCCCCAGTCTTTTGTTGCTTTTTTTTACTTTTTGTTTAACCACCCATACATATACACATATACAGACATCCCTATATGCAAAATTAAGTAATGCCCAAACAGGAAAATCTCTGTCTCTTGCAGATATTCAAGCCATAAAAACTGGGAATATTACATATTGAAAAAGTAGAAATAGTTCAGAACATATGTACAATTTAGGACTTCTCACACTTCATATATGGAGTCCCATAAGTGGTGGTTAAAGCATACAGGTGGCAAAGTAGAGGCAGCTGACTTGTTTGTAGTCACCTTAAAAATAATGTAGATACATACAATTTATTCCAAATATATCTCTGTAAGAGACCATATTGTTTAACAGAAGATGCCAACTTTTATTAGCAATTTATTTTCAGCAATATGCCATGTTAAAAAAGTAAGAATTTGAAGAGTACTTTTGTGGACAATTTTAATAGTGCAGGACAGTGTTAATCATTTGAGTTAAGAAATGACATACAAAATCAAAGATCTAAATTATTGACATTAAAATAATGGGTCAGATTCTTCCAGACTTAGGATTTACTGCATACAACACTAAATTTAATGAGAGTACCTCTCCGTTTAGGAGAGAACTTCATGGAATTGTTACATTAATTGCACCAGTGTATTCAGTGCAGTTATTATGGAATTATTCCAGAATTACATGTATGCAGACAAAAATAAAATGAGAAATCTTCATCTTTTGGGAAAGAAGCTTACTAAAACATTAGTGTTTTTGCCATTTCATGTACTTAAAAGGCTCAAGCAAGTGACAAGCTGGTCTTTTTTCGAAGGCCAAATAATCCCTGAATATAATTTCCCTCAATATGAAAATTTCAATTCATAGTTATTTTTCTCTATAACAAATCACAGAATCACAGAATATGCTGAGTTGAAAGGGACCCATCAGGATCATTGAGTCCAATGCCTGGCCCTGCACAGAACCATCCCCAAGAGTCACACCATGAGAGTGCCCAAGGGCATTGTCCAAATACTTCTTGAGCTCAGTCAGGCTGGTGCTGTGACCACTTCCCTGGGGAGCCTGTTCCAGTGCCCAGTTACTCTCTGAGTGAAGAACTTCTTTTTAATATCCAACCTAACCCTCCCCTAACACAACTTCAGGCCCTTCCCTTGGGTCCTGTCACTGGGCACCTGAGAGAAGAGATCACTGTCTGCCTCTGCTCTTCCCTTCACAAGAAAGCTGTAGACCGCAATGAGGTTTCCCCTCATTTTCCTCTTCTCCAGGCTGAACAGACCAAGTGCCTCAGCTGCTCCTCGTACGGCTTCCTCTCAAGGCCCTTCACCATCTTTGTAGCCCTCCTTTGGACACTCTCTAATAGCTTTGTATCCTTATATTGTGGCCCCCAAAACTGCGCACGGCACTTGAGGTGAGTCCACCCCAGTGCAGAGCAGAGCAGGACAATCCCCTCCCTTGCCTGGCTGGCAATGTTGTGCCTGATGCCCCCCAGGACATTGTTGGCCCTCCTGGCTGCCAGGGCACTGCTGACTCATGTTCAACTTGCCATTGACCAGGATTCCCAGGTCCCATTCCACAGTGCTGCTTTCCAACATCTCATTCCCCAGTCTGTCCTTGCATCCATGGTCGCCCCATCCCACGTGCAGAATCCAGCACTTTCCCTTGTTCCCTTCACGTGGTTGGTGCCCTAATCTTCGAGGTTTCTGTGCAGGGCTTCCATCTCTGTGAGGGAGTCATCAGCTCCTCCCAGTTTTGTATTGTCTGTGAACTTGCCCAGTATCCCTTCCAGTCCTGTGTCTAAGTCATTTAAATGTATGTGTATTCTCTGAAGTCACACTGAATTAAATGTTTTGAAAATAATAAATTATCAGATACAGAATAACCATCAAACTGCACTGTGGTACACATACTATGTGCTTTTAATTAGATGACTAATAGAGGAGTCCAGTGCAGTGACTTCATATTACTGGGTTACTCCTCCTCTTCCTTTGTCATATTACATTTGAAAATGCTTCAGGATCTCTTCAGGTTTTTCTCAGTGTGTTTTTATTGATTAAATGAAAAAAGCAGGAGATGTGGGAAATAAGAATACCTTTGTTAAATTTATTAAATTTGTTAAATTCTGTTCACTGAAAAGCACTCTGGGAAGGCCTTGGCTGTGGGTTGCACTGTCGGTTGAGACGGGGTTGAGTCGCCTCATGTGTGAGGCCGTGATAGGTTGAGGAGATGCGTGGGCACCATATGAACAGAGAGCTGATTGGATAAAGGGATGAGTGAACAATGACACCACAGTGGCAGGCAGCCAATGAGTGCTTGTTTTGGTTAGGTTTTGGTGAGTTCTGTTAAGGTTTGGTGAAGTTCTGTGGAGTTTAGAGTATAAAAAAAGACTTGGTTTGTTACATTAAATGATCTTTGGAGGTACAAGGAGGTCCATGTGTCTTTGTTCCCCATTGCTACAACTTTAAAGAGAATATTTTGGTTTCAGTCCGCTTACGCATACAACTGAATGAACAGAGAAAATGGCTGAAGTTATGCATATAATTCTGATATTATTGAATCTGTAAAATATACCCTAGTTTTGAATCAGAAGCAAACAGCAAGACTTTGAAATTAGAAAATTTGGTTTCTATATGTAGCTTTGTAGGTGTTCAGACTATTACTGATTAATAATCCAATAGAAACTAAATCTCTAGCAACTGCAAACAAGAACGATATGCTGGCTGGAAGAATACCACTTTATTAAAATATATTCCTGAACTCTGTTCCTCCATTGTTATGTATTTTCCTTTTTTGTTAGAGTACATTTTCTGGCTTCACATCTGCCAAGGTTTTGATAGACATGACAGTTTTTTTGGATGAGTTTGAAACTTCTATGTCTGAATTATTTGTCTCCTTGCAATCTAACTGCTCATTTGAAAATGATCACAGATTATTTCTTTAATTAAAAATTCCTGTAATTTATTTGCTCTAGATTGACTGTTTGATTGATTGATTGATTGTTTGATTTCAGGAATTGATTAAATGTCTTCTTTCAAAGGAAGAAAAAGGGTTCTTAACTAAAACAGAATTCAGCACTTTGAAGTATTTCATTCAGTCTAGTACATGAAAAGCCAATGTAAAAGAATATAATTTTCAATAATATTTAATAAAAATGTCAATGATCTGAAGTGTCTGAAATGTTTATGATTAGGCATTTTTCGTGATGTATAAATTTTGACTCTATGTTATTGGATTAGGCTTGTGTAGCCAAGTAGTAAAGTGCC
Source organism: Corvus brachyrhynchos (assembly GCF_000691975.1). Classification (NCBI taxonomy): domain Eukaryota; kingdom Metazoa; phylum Chordata; class Aves; order Passeriformes; family Corvidae; genus Corvus; species Corvus brachyrhynchos. Next base: position 4,141,151 of record NW_008239110.1, read on the forward strand.
CTCATTTATTTGATTTCCTATTTTGCTATATCTCCAAAAAGGAAACAAAACTGTTTTCTTAAGGTGCAAAAGCATAAATTTGTTTCTTCTATTTAAATAAATACAAAAAGCGAGCCTCTATATTTAAAGACCTATTTTGTGAAGATCCACGTGATAATCCTTATTCAGCAACCTACTTAATTATTAAAGCTTTCTGTTTTCTTTTAAATCTTGTGTAAGTACAAAATAAGTTAATCCGACTTCTCCATTAAGTATACAAATTCATAGATGAATGGATTTAAATATGTGATCAAAATTAAAATGAAGTATTTAATTGAAGACAAGCCTCTCCTCTCCTCTTGGAAATGGAAAATATATTTGGAATTCATTGTATGTTCTGAAGCAGGAAATTTTTGAAGGAACTGACAGTAAGAAAATAGAATTTCTTGAACATTTTCCTGCATCAAACAATATAGTACATTTTTGTGGATTTTTTTCTCTCTTTTCTTACTGTCCATTACCATTTATCTTTCCCATTACTAATAGTACTAGGCATATTAACATCTCCATTTTTATATATTCAGTTGAGGTAATGACATAATTTGTCCTTCGACATCCCTGTCTTGCTACAGAACAAAATAATTCTTTTTGAAACTACTATAAAATAAGATCTGCCACTCTGTGCTTGTTAATATTCTAAAACTAAGTACACTTTTAGAAGCCAGAATAAATTCTAGTGTCAAACACAAGATGGTTATTCGCATTGAAAATGTTAATTCACAATTTATAATACTGAAAATTTTTAGGTGTGACAGTCTCATAGTTATTTTTTGGACAGTAAAATGCACATGGAAGTATGTATTTTGGAAAATAAGGGAAGTTTTGATAATGAAGACTTCTGATAAAGAGTGTGAACTCTGTAGACAATATGCTTTCAAGTTTGAATGGACATGTCTCTAGAAATGGAAATACTCTTTGTGCTTTATGGACATTTGTAGCAGCAAGACACCTCAAAAAATTTCTGATCCAATCCAGCCAACAGCAAAAAAACAATCATTAAAAGGTTTTTCAAAAGACTCACATTCTTACATTTTGGTGGAATGTTACTGTCAATTAAATTATTTTAAGAATGTTCATACTTTGTATGTGTGTGCTATACAATGCAGATTTCCTGCAAGAGAACAATATGATTGAGAAAAAATGGTTGGACAGATCAAAAATTCTTTTATTCATAAGGGAGTGGTCCTGAAATATTTCCCTTGGCTTTCGTAGACCTTGACCTTTTCCTTAGGACTGCAAAGAAATATGGATCATGCCTGGGGTCCTGTCTTTCTCACTTTACTGACAAATCTATCCATTGTCTTTTCTGCTGGTCATGGCTTTCCTAATTTGCAGCTGGCTAAATGCTGGTCAGATTTATCCGTAGTTTCTCACAGTGATTGGAAACAACAGTTTGAAAAATGACTCTTTTCTTTTTACTGATGCTGCTCATAACATAACCATCAACATAAAATGTCAAAATTCTCACAGAGTGTAGTACTTTAACCTTAACATGCTTGTTGTGACCAGTCTATCCCACACATGAAATAGAAGTAACATTTACAATCTATTTCTTTTTTGAAAAAAGTTAAATTGTTTTAAGTCAGGCTTGTGTCTTGCAGGCATATGCTCGTAATTTGGAATATGAGTTTCACAGTACTGAAAGAATTAGATAAAATGAACTCTGATGCTAGAAAAAGCCATAGGCAACAGTAAAAGGAAACTGAAGAGCTTTTCATAAAGAGAGAAACTGGGTAGAAAAATCTAATATTTATGATTTAATAGACAGGAAGAACTGGATGCAGACAGAATAAGAACTTTTTTTTGTTTTTAATTTGTAACCAGAATTTTAATGGAAAGGAGCAGACAGGATACGTTCAGGTTTTTTTCACACTTACATTATCCCTGGCCTATTCATCTGGGCAATATTTTTTTTAAAAAGTGGCTTTGATTTAATTTTTTTTTGGTAGGGAGCTTGAGGTTTGAAGTACCTAAGTAACATTAGCTAGGATTTCAGGTACTAGCCTTGCAAAACAATTTTGTCTTCTTACCTGTAAGCACAATGTATCTCAAAGAGAGTTGCAAACCTAGTAGACAACAGTAAGCTTCACAGTTCCGAAACCTGTTTCTTTTTGAATACCAGTATATATTTAAAATTTCTGGATATTTTCCTCTCTGTTCTTTTCCTTTTTTTATCCTGATGCACTTGCTTAACAACTCAATAATATGTGACATCTCTGTAGTGGGCTTTCAAATTTGTTTTAGTCAAAAATGACAATTTAAGGATCTCTGTAGTAAACTATGGTTTCACTCTTGTAATAAATGCTTTGTTTGAAAACATAAAGTTTCTGCAAGTTATTATTTTATAATAATCTCTGGCTATTCTGCTTAAAAATTATTTCTTTTCATCTCATTTAACATCCTTGTTTAGCTTCAGTCAACAGTGACTTATGTTACTTCCAGATCAAATTTCATTTTTAGCTTCTATCTGATGTCTTCCAAAGGAGGCTTTCAATTCCTTATCCAAATAATTTCATACTGGGTTAAAGGTTTATGTCTGGGTCATCTATATAATTTACTTGTATTTCAGAAGAAATCTGAGGGCCTACTAAACCAAAGCCTTTCCAACTAGGAAAGCTTCATCAATTTTCATCATAGTTTCCCTGCTGCTGTTAGGACAGTATTCAAGAAATGTTTTATAAATCCCGTTCCATGACTCATTACATTTGTAAAGGATCTCTGTTTCTTGTAGACGCATTGGCTGATGTGAATAACTAACAGTGAAGATGGATTTGGGGAACTGAGTATGAAGAGGTTTTATGATGGGTTTCTGTGTGTTGGTTTTATGTCTGAATGAATTCTTACTCTCAGTTCACTTTGATGATAGCAATTAGGAGTAGCTATTATCTTCTTTGTTCCCAGTTAATTTTGTAGATATATTTTACACAGAAAAAGCTAAATATCCATAGGTAAGAGAGTTTTATGTGAAATACCATGGCTAAAAGTGCAACACCCAGAGAACTATTACATGCATTAATCAATTGACTATCAATTAACAAACTGTTAGTTTTCTAGTGCCCATTTTGTATTTCATAATTTGATAGAGCTTCAGAAAACTGCTTCATCTATTTTTATGACTCAGCCTTTCTGAAACTGTTATATTAATTACACTATCTTTGAAAATATTTGGGAAGAATCTGCGATAAGGCAAAATAAAATTACTTTTTTTATTTCTGAACACAGCTGCTATGAGTACCTTGCAGTCCATCAGAAAGAAAGGTATAATTTAAGTGTGCTTAAAATAGCCGAAGATTTCTATCAGGTCTTAGTTACAGCTCATACTCTTGTTATTTAACATTGGAATGCCTCAGGCTGGAGTCAGGAATTAATTTTGTTACACTGAAAGTACAGATACTATTTTTGAGGGATTTCAGTTACTTCTCTGAAGTAGTCTAGAGGTAAAATGAAAGAGGTGGCTGTTTTAAAACTTGAGTGGTACTGAAGATAAATTTTTCCTTTTCACTCACTTTTGGTCTTTGACATTTTGCACTATTATGGGAAATGCTTCTCATATAAAAACCAAAGAACATCTTTGGAAGTAGTGGAATCTGTCAAATAGATGAAAGAGAGTCTCTTAAGCCTGCTGAAAAAGGAATGCCTTGTCCATGCTTCTTTCCTCCCATTTTCATGAAAAATAGGTGAAAACTATGAATAAATTTTGATTTCAATTCAGGTAAAACCAAGTAAAAGCTGGATTCTAAAAGTAACTTGTTGCTAAGTTTCCACTTTCATTCCTGAGCATCTAATAGGCACACTAATATTTTATCAGAGCACTTAATAGCAAGGCTTTTTTCCACTTGGGAAGGCAGGCAAACAGCTGCTTCTGCAACTGATGTTTTCGCTTCTTCTAGGCTGGAGAGGCTTTTATCCAAGATGGCTGACTCAGTCACCTTTTCAGTTGAGTGCATCTTATCCATAACCCTCAGACTTTCTGACAGCTCACATGCTTCATTTAAATGTTCTCCAAATACAGTTTCCTCCCTCCCCCAAAAAATTATTATTTTTCTTTTGTGATGAATGATATCTGAATTATGTCTGTGCACTAATTTTTTTCTTCTGTACAACTTTGTGAAAAATCATAGAACAGTAAACACCAGCTGAAAGGGACCTCAAAAGATCATCTAATCCAACCTTAAAAAAACCCAACCAACATAAACCCCCTCAGTTTAAGGTCTGACAGTTATTATCACATTACAGTAAAGCATCCATAATGATTGGACAGTAACTATGCAGTAGGAAAATTTTTATGGATTAAGATCACAGATCTCAACATCTCTGGACTCATTGAGTACTGTCCTGTTTAGGGATCAGTGTAAATATTGTGTCTTTCAAAATAAATTGCAATCTTAAAATTACATCAATGTGTTAAATGAAATCACAGACAACAACAGTATAAATATATGAGGGATTCTTTTGGAATTTTAATTTTTTTTTAAACAAGCTTAAACATTTCATACAAAATACTGATACCTGTAGACACAACATTTTTCTTTTGGTATCATTAATTAAGAAATCTCTGAAGGAGTCCACTTTAAAGTCACTGATGTTTTTGCTTGAATGGTCACTGTCAGAAGTATGTTTTTCCACCTGGGACAGGGCTGGAGTAAGTTGTTCTTATACAGTGTAAGAGTGTTCAGGATTCAAGAATTTGAGCAAATATTTTGGAGCAACATTTTTTTAAAAAAGCTTAATCCATAACTTTTTGTCTTTCTTAAAGTTATCCTCGACATATAAATGGGAAATAAACCAACCAAACAACATAGAAATTTAAATCAAATTGGTTTGAATAGAGCATGTCACACACGGATGAATAAGCATAAACACAGGTAGAGATTTTTCAATACAAAATATATATAAGGTAGGTTCTGCAGCATCCTCATAGGTTAGACCTTTGAGTTACTGCATAGCCACTCTACTGATTCTTCTGTCTTAAATTATAATGCTGGAAAGCTAAAAATACAATACAAGTCACAACTCCAGGAAATATACCTAACATGTTCCAGTAAATTTAGTGCTGAAAAACAAGATACTTTATTCTTTGCCTTAGGCTTAAGTTTACATCGTGAAGATAGTGCACCAAGAAATTTTTGGTTATTGCAAAATATAATAGTTTCAGTTTACTTTTTTCTCTCCTGATCCTTAAAGCAAAGAGCTGGTAGGCATAATAACCTGTTTTCATAGCTGAATGACTTTCAATTCTATCAAAAACAGTCTTTGGGCATTTTAGTAAAAATATTACTAACTCCTGCAATTGACTGATCGACTAACTTTAATACCAAAGTTGTTATCCTGAGCTTACATTCAAGAGATAGAGCTCTAATTGTGAGAGTCATGACATTCACTTTGTACTGTCAGTTAACACTTTCTCTCTATACCATGATAACAGCAAATTCCAGTCCCCCAGTTTTTATTAAAGAGCTTTAAGGCAATTTTCTGCAACAAGTCCTCAATAATCTCATGACATGGCCCTTCAGGAGCTGAGAGCAATGAAAATGTTGTCAAGATGGAAAACCTGCAGATTAACTAACAGAGCACCACCAACATTTGTGCTGAGACCTCATGTGTTACAAATATATACTAAGAGAAAATTAAGATCAAACTTACGGAGGTCATATTTAGAAATTTTCTTGAGACATTACATTGATAAGTTTAATACAGAGACATAATATAAAAATACTCTGGGCTCTGGGATGGTACAGGTATAGCTATGAAAAAGTAATTTACCCACAACCTTGTATTTCCTCAATGTCTTTAAGTCTTAGAACAGAAAGTTCCTCTGATGCCTGAGCAACAATATTTAGTAAATGCTGACAATTGTTGAAAATATTGGAATAATCTATTCTGAAAAAAAATTAAGCTTGTGGTTTTGTTTTGTTTTTTTAAATTACTTTTATAATAAAGGAAATAATGACTTTCCTTTGCTGATGAACTCTTTTTGATAGCAGCAGGCAGTCCAAACCTCTGGACTTCATTAATAAGAAGGGCTCCTGGCACTATTGACTTTATTAAAAAGAAAAGTAGGAATAGAGCAATATCTGTATTAAGAATTTCCCTTTTCACTTGTTTGCTTTTGAAAGGCAGTGTTTAATTCGTTATTTTAAATGTTCAAAGGAATTTGGATTAAAGCATACTCAAAAATTAGGACCTAGTCTCCTGGAGCTTTTTCCAAAAGTCAGGTTTAGTACTGGCAGAATTCATATTAACTTTACAGATGAGAAATTGACAAAAAGGGATGTGAAATGACTTACCATGAGTTGCCTGGGCTTGCAACAAGCTGCCCAGTACAAAGTTAGATACAGAAATATAATGGTGTGGGGAGGGTTTAATATTCTTTACTCCTCAATGCTGCCTGTGCACTACTCTGTATTCTCTTATTTATGCTATTATTCCTAAACTCTTGAATCATAATGACATTATCTATTTATCAAGACAAATTTTCATTTGCTAGATTTCGAAGTTTGTTGGGTTTTTTTTCTCTCTTACCCCTTGGAACAGCATTGTGATATCTTTGTCACAATGAGAATGAAAATCCTTCCTTACATTTTATTTGGGTTTAAATATAGTCTCCTTATACTATAGTAAAATTTTACAATGAACACTCTCTATTCCATTTTTCAAATGACATATCCCTCTATAATGACTTAAACCTCAAGAAACAGTCTTCATTACTTCTGCTGCATTCATTGCTTCGGCTCCCCATGCAGATCACTTTTTTATACAGTAAGATGATATCTGGAATAATTTGTTTCCGACCTATTATTTAACAGCTGAGATACTTAAAAATGAAAACAACAATGAACTTCCATTTATTGTCACTTTGCCAGCGTGTCAACTGTTGTCAGTGGGGGGCATTATTCTTTTCCATAAGAACGTGTTTGAATAGAGAAGTAGCAAAATATTGCACTATGAAAGAACTTGCTCTGTAAATTAAAGTCCATAAAGTTTTACCAAGATTTTTGTTCTGTGATCTTGACACATAGAAATAGTCCATATTCTAGTGTCTCTAACAAGTGTAGCTTCTTTGTTCACAATAAAAATCACAATTGTAACTTGCCTTTTCTATGGAGTAGAGTGCAGCTCAGTGCTGGAATGAAGCTCCCCTGTACTTCCCTATTCCAGGAAGCTCCACAATGGAGAGGACCAGAAATGTTGCACTTGTGAAGATTCACAGGAGAGAGCACACAGGGAGAAGGCAGTTTTGTCTCCTCCCTACAATATGTCAATTGCTTCAAGTGTGTATGAGAATCTTTTCCACCGAAGGTGGTGATAGTTTACGCCTGCCCTGAAGTTACATTGTAATCAGAGAGAAAACTAAAATAATGTCAGAGGTCAATCTTCTGTATTTTCATGGAGCAGTAGACTGGTTTTATGTTTTCAAAGGCAGAGGTTAATGCAGTTTTACCATTCTTAGCTACCTGATTTCATCACACACACACACACATATATATGAAGGGTTTTCTCTTTGATGTTTTTCTTGTCCAGGAGAGCTGATCTACACAAAAGTAAGCAGACCAATATACTTTTCTGTACTAAAAATAGCAAAAACTAAAAGCCAGAGAGAGAGCTGGCAGAAAAGCACTTACCAAGTCTGTAACCCTCTTTCTTTCAGTAATATTAACAGTCTAAATAGCGTAGCAAAAATAAATAGAACTGTGTAAAAAATTAGAAGAAAATCAATTTTCTTAAAGCAGAATAAAACCTCTTAAAATATTCTGGTCAAGCAAACTATTATAGATAAGATATGAGCAACCTTATCAACTCACTGAGTTGAAACATATTAATAAATGATATATAGACTTCTAAAGCCAAAGATGATTAAGGCCATTTCATCCATTAAATAATTTTCTCTTATTAATAGGATTCTTTTTTTTTTTTAAATGAGAAGTTAAATTATGTGCCTTTGTCATTATTGGTAATTATAGTACTGAGTAGTTATTCATGTAATAATATTGAGATAAAACAGTTCATTAGTTCACATAAAGTTAGCATCCAATAATATGTCCCACTGAACAATTCACGGCAATTTTCACCCTTATAAATTCTCTTTCTATGGAAAAGTGTTTGAGAGATTTATTCTTTGAAATATTTCAGGACAATTCAGCTTTTGTGTTTTAAGCTCAGTATTTAGAGTAAAAACTAAACTAAAAGAGGCACAAAAATCAGTTTTACGTTAAATTACTTTGGTTTTTAATTAATTTCTTACAAATATTTTAAAAAGCTGTTTGCCTCACTGTCTTTAATTAGTTCTCTGAAAGGTCACGCAATTGATAGGAGGAAAATGATAAAACATTGCATTTATTTCCTATTAAACAGACTTTTAGAATTTTCTTCTCATTTTCAATTGCCTTGTTCCACAGCCATTTTGTTCAACATCTAGAGAGGGAGTACTTGTGAACCTTGCTTTTCAGTACAACACAGTAGTAGACTTTGTCTACTGTCTAGAGACTAATTCAAAAGTTTCCCCCCTGTCTGTTCATCCAAGTAATAACTAAGTAGCACACATGATTTAAAATACTAGGCACTGCTGAGTGAAAACCCAGAGCAATAACTATTTTTCAGATTTAGTTTTGAACAAGGAATGACTTTTGAATCTTACCAAATTTGTAAAGAAAACTAGACATTAATATTTCAATCTTTGGACAATTCAAACAGCTTAAATTTTGAGAGCATAGTGTTCCAATCTTCCTAATTAAAGTTTACCAAGGGCTCTTTTTCTGCCTGCTTTTAGCATTTTCACTCCTGAATATTCAGTCTGAAATTTTGCTTTCTTCTAGTGTTGTTGGAGGTGAAGACAAATGATTTTATGAAAAATGTGGAAAAGGAAAATATTTTTCCTAAGAATTATGGTTTTATGCTTTTCAAAGCCTAAAGTCACTGTTATACAGTACTTTGTTTTTCTTGGTGCCCTTGTGAAAACAACAGAACTATTAGCAGATCATTAATTATACCTTAAAAGAGAACTGTGAAGGAATAAATGTTTCCCATGTTATTGACAAATAACAACTGACACAAAGAGGCCTTGTGGGGTGATTTATTTCTGTGAAGAGTCTTTCATAACACAGTTGCTTATATACTTTTTGTTTTACCTCACTTCTGTGAGGTCTCATTTCCTCTTTATATTATTAGATAAAGAGGTTTTTTTTAAGTGTCATCCAATCAAAATGTAATAATGGACAGTATAAATCATTGCAGAGATATAATAGTTTTATAGACTGACTGGTCAAAGATTTGTTGTATTTACTGCTACTCACAAATGACAGCGGTAGAAAAGAATATATATTTCATATCTAAAAAAACCCCGTGTTACTTTTCATGGGGCGGAAAGATTTTCAAGCAGCTGCAAGTTTCATGAGAACAACTTTATCCACTGTTTTTCCCATGAAAATTATCAAAAGCTGACAGTGTCTGTTCTAAAGAGTATGTTCATTCTATCACTGCAGTTTCAAGGTATGAAGCTCTGAGTGGTTTCTGAGACAACTGTCAGTATTCCTTCAGGAAAAATCTTTCCAGAAAGTCTGGTAGCCATTAAATCACCAAAACAGTACATGATGTGTGATGAGTAAATATACTGTGCACTTAAAAGAATTTAGGTCTGAAACTGCTTCTGTAACTGCCTGGGACTCTTTTCTATTTGTTTGTTCATCTGATATGCAGGAGTGGAATAAATGGTCCATTAATACATGACTGACACATGGTTTGGAGACTCATTAATGGTAAAAAGAAGAAAACATTTTACTATGATGAAGCTGTTATTTCCATGATTGCTAAGAGAAATAAATTTTTTGCATTCAAAAATCATCAACTCTAGCTCCTGGATTAAGCTTCTTGGGGTAAAGTCATGCTCATGCCAGAACCTCCATTTTATTTAATTTTAACTTTTTTCCCCTAGAAGTTAGATTTTTGGGACCTTTTCTGGAAAACCGTGTTTAAAGAGGCAGTTCAAGGTATTGCTTAAAGAAATGTGAAGAGGGCATACATGGTTAATAAGGCTTACTGTAACTGACCACTGTACCAAAAAAATTAAGAAGCACATATCAAAATACAATGCTTGCTGATAGGACAGCTTCCTATCATTTTAAGCCTGACAAAGCATTTTAAAATCATTTGTCTTGGGTAAGAAATTCTCTATCTAAGACATTACATTTTTTGTGTGTTCTTGCACTGAGAATGGGCTTTAAACATAGCATATTATCTGATTATCTGTCTCTGGTCTCTTGCCAACTTCATAATCTATTAGTTAGAGAAGACAAGCCCCATTCTGCTCCCACGCTTGTTCATTATTTCATGTTTCTTCATTATATACCTTGGTATATAGTCTGCTCCATGACCACACATGCCAAAGAGGACTAGTAGCCCTAACATGCAATTAATTGGCAAAGAGCATGAAGGTGTCATAGCATTTCCTCCTCAAGTGACAAAATGACGTATGACGTTCACCATGTGAATCTAAATGATATTCATACACCCCTCCACATCACCAGAAGGGCGTGAGAGACTTCAGAAGTCTGGAAGGGAATGTGTAGAACAATAGCTCTGTCTGTTTTATGACTGGATTGTTAAGTAAAAAAGACTTGTGAAAATTTCTGTTGTATTTTTTACTTGTTTCTTTAAATTGCTTTTCCATAACTGTGAAAGATAAACCTTTGTCTTTTTCCTGGAAACTTTCACAGTTGAAGAGGTGAGACCTATCACAGTTCAGACATGCTGTAAGTAATTCTCATACCATTACTGTGTATGCCATATAACAGACATTGTGCAACATAGGGTGAAGCTTTTCATCTGCTCTGTGACATCTCCATCTCATGCAATTTGTTTTTAGGTCTCTTTATAGTCCAGGTAGACAGCCTTGGCTGTTATGAATCATGATTGCCTACACAAAAAGAAAAGAAAAAAGAATTGACCAAACCATGTTATTGTGACCAATATCATCTTCATTACTAATACTAGATAATGCTGAAGTATACCCTAAGACTTCTAGAAGGGGCAAAAATTATGTATTAACTGTTAGAAATTAAAAAAAAAAAAAAAGGAACCAACCCAACCAAAAAAAGGAAACAAAGACTTTTAATCTCTTTCTTATTCTGCTACCAACCCAGATTTTTGACAAATCTTTTCAAGATTGTCTATGATCTAAAAAAGAGACTAAGAAAAAGAAATAACTCAATTGCAGTTTGAGCTCTGTCATCTCTAACATCTGTTAAAAATACAGGCTTGTAGGGTGCAGAAGGAAATGAACATTCATCTTGTCGCTTTTTAATGGACCTCTGATTTGAATGTACCAGTCTCTGTGTATCAGTATAGAGATCTGGCTTTGTTTCTGAACGTGAAATATGTTTAACTGACTCCTATTGGTATTAAAAAAGAGTAATTTCAAATTTATGACATATATGAGAAGGTTATGAATTGCTAATATAAGTATCCTATAGATTCACCAGCTTCTTGGTGTTTGCTATATATAAAATATGAAACATTAAGAATTGTATTTACTTTAAATAATCTAAAATGTGAACTTGAACATACACCACACATTATTCTCCTGGATGTAAAAGGCAAACAGGACAACTGTGATTGCTTTTCTGATCCGTGTAATGTAACCATCAATTCTTGCCCTGTAACTAGCTCATAAATAGAAGTATAACTGTGAAAAAAAAGACACTGGTCTTCATTCAAGCTTGCTGGTTCCACCCTATGTGGAGACTACTTTGAGATTTAGGGAAAATGGTATCATCGTGACTACAGCTAACTCAAACATATGTTATGACTGCACAGAGATAGACAAGATGTATGTCAAATACAAGCAAGAAGACATGGTGTATAGTGGAACGCTCTATATTCTTCAATCTGTTATTCTTGGTCCGTCTTCAATCCATCCCTGCAACTGACTCCACCACCTCTCAGCAAGAGGGAGCGATGGCAGCTGTCATTAGATTTATGCTTTTAGATAATTTTTCCAGATGGTGCACAGTAAGCTGAACAAAAATTCTTACAGTACAGCTGAATAGCTGAACGGGAGAACCACACAGACATGCTGAGATCACTCCAAGGGAGCAACTTTCAGAACTAGTACAGCCAGAGCGATAATCATGATAAATTAGCTGGATGTGAGTTTGGCTATTCCTTCAAGGACCAATTATGTCATGGTATAACAGTTCAGGACAAAGAACAATCCACAGAAATAAGAAAAATCACAGGATATCTAAAGATACAAGACAATATCAAAGTTTTATTTGGAACTTTTGAATTTTAGACTATGACTATTAATTTTCTATGACTCTTTAGTTCTGTGCTTTTAAGGTATGCTCTCTGTTTTTTGTTTGCTTGTTTGTTTGCTTCTTTAGCACTGAAAAAAGTAATTTAGTATTGTAGATGTTCCCCAGTGCTAAAATAAGTCTGGTATTTTCTATGCCTTTTTCACAGACAACTAGAATTTGCAATTTCTTTGTTGTCTGATGGAAAACAAGTAGATTTACATAAATATACATACTGTTTCTGTTTGGAAAATATACCATTTTATTTTGTTTGTTCATATAAAGCCTGACTAAACCTAGTAGTTTCAGTTTGAGGTATATACAAATGTCTTTTAGACTAGCATGAGGAAAAAAATTCCTTTCAAGTAAGATTTCCTGCATTCTTTACCTCTTGACATTTTAAAGACAGTGTGCTGCATTGCTCAGCAGCACCATTGCACGCAGAAATAGCTGGCAGTACAAACAAAATATATAAGGGAAAAATGAGGCAAAACAAATATACATCCCTGAGCAGATAGAAGAAGGAGGTAGGAGGCAGGTGGAATATTTCAGAGAGATTATAATCCAGAAAGTAAGAAATTGATTTAGTGTAATAGATTTTTCTAAGAATACAGATTCCAAATATTCTTAGTGGTCTGATCAGTCTGGTTGCTGAGGAGCTGTGCTGGCAGTGTGGCAGGAAACTAATCAAGTTTATTTGTATTTTGAAAGCTATTTAAATTTTGGAGAGTAAGCAAACTGTGGTGAGATCAACACTGTGGAAAACACTCTGACTAAAACTACTCACAGGTATTTCCCCAGCCTTTATTCTAAGAAAGTACTGGCTGGTGTGTAATTTTGTGTAGCACAGTTAACCTGGAAAGATGATTGCTTTTCTTGCCCATATCAATTCTTTAGATTTTTAAAGCTTTGTTTTTTCAGGTCCAAAACAACTCCAAAACAAACAGCCAAAGACCCTTCCTTGTTAATTCAATGAACAAGCCGAAATGCTATGTACCTGTTCCACTTTAAAACAACAAAGGAAAAAAGTACATTTTATTTTACTCATCTCAGCTTTTGAGTGGCTCAATTGTTCAAATACTATTCCAAATATCACCAAATGCTAAAAAAATAAAAAAATGTGTCTTTCCTTGACAACAGTGATGACTTATTTCCTCACACTCTTGACCACACTTTCAGAAGTTGAGATACCGAGAGTTAAAAGGTAAAAAGCCAGTTACAAGACCAAAAAAAAAAAAAATCTGTGATAATTCTGAAATCAAAATAACATATTATCAAATGATCATTTGATTCCAGAAAATCCATTTAGGTGTATTTTCTACTGGAATGAACTTGACCCCATCTGCTTTGCACCACTCCTTCAGGTATTTTAGTGAATTGATAAGATCCCCCCGAGGTTTCTTTTCTCCAGGTTGAACAGTCCCAGCTCTCTCAGCATTTCCTCACAGGAGGGAATCTCCAGTCCCTTAATCATCTTCATGACTATTTGCTGGATTCTCTGTGCTATGCCTATGTCTGTCTTGCACTTGAGAACCAAGAACAGGATCCAGAAGTCTGGATGTGGCCTCACCAGTTCTGAGTAGAAGGAAAGGTTCATCTCCTTCAACCTGCTGTCAACACTCCCAAATTATGCAGCCTAGGATAACATCCTTTTTTTCTGTGAAGGTAAATTGCTGATTGTTTAATTTGATGCCCACCAGGGGCCTCAAAGCTTTTCTGCAAAGCTGCTTCCCAGAATACCAGACCTCAGAATATACAGGTGCATTGGGTGGCCCCTCCCCAGGTGTAGGAGTTTGCACTTCCAGTTACAGGATGTTTCTGTGATCCAATTGGCAGTATTAAATTGTATATAAACATCAAGACAAGTTATGAAATCAGAAGAGGGACTTGCATGTTCAGAGGTATGTTATTTGTTTCCAACAATTCTACAAATAGAGTAATAATAACTAAACCCATGTGTTTTCACAGATGCCTTGGAAATTAATTCCATGCTAAATCCACTCTGAGGCCTCCCTGTTAAAACATTTTTATGACCTTTTCAATTTTCATTTATTTTGCTTCTCTAAACCAAGGTTACAGCTTTTGTTCATGTGATCCCAGCTACATTTCCCTTGCAATCTTCTTCTCCATGTGACCCTTTAAAGAACAGCTTTTGACTTGGACAAGCTGTGTTTGAATGTATGGCTGTTTAAATAATACATGGCTCCCAGTTTAGTTCAAAGGTACAAGCCTTATCTCACTTGAAATTTTTTGCTGAATTTTGATCCTAAACTTAAATGTGAAATTCCAGCACTTTATTGCTAGCATTTCAGTACTTCTTGTCAGAATAAATGTATCTAAAGGAGCAAACCATGTAGAAAATAACTTCTAGCATTTTTTTCATTATTGAAACAAATATAATTGATTCCAGTGCTCAGCCCCAAGCAGAGATGATATCTGCCTTTAAAAATAGCTACTTCAAAGAAGTTCAGATCAAATTTGCATAAGCCAGTTGTCAGATTGGTTATGTCTAGTTCAAGGAAAAGAAAATTAGTTGTAAAATGCCATGTAGGGAATTTTTTCATATGTTATCCATGGGGATGAACAACTTCATAACTTGGCTTTTACAAAGAATGGTTCAAAGGACAAATTTCAAAATAATGTTTCCACTCCCACTAGGGTTAAGTACATAGGCACATCTCAATGGAGAACAAATTGCTTTTGTTTGTTTAAATTTTGCTAATAAGACTTCTCCAGAAGGAGTGTATGTTTAGAGAAATTAGACAGTGGGCTCCTGTGGTGGTAAATGGAACATATAGCAGAGGAAAAGTCTGTGTTTCAAGGCATTGAATTAGAGGCACATATCAGATATGTACCAAGTGAGATTCATTGAAAATAAAAATAACTCCTCATCTATTTTTCAAGCCTCAGACTCTAGTTTTCTATATTGTCAAATTGCCTTTTTTTAATTTAAACTGTTTATTGTCCCATAACAATGCAGATATCCTGTCTAAGAGGTTAGAGAGCTTAATATATTGATAAGTCCATGGCATTCCATTCCAGTTGCCCTTAACATTAAAAAGCAGACCTCGTTATATTGAATTTATTAGTATAAATCTAAGGACAGAGGGTCAGAAACATGGATCAGGCCTATGTACTGCAGGTTTGCCGTGACCTTTTAATCTCATCTACTGTCAAGGCATAAATTGCCTAATGGATTATAGTCTAAATCTATTCCTCAGATGATTCAAAGTTAAGCTGCAATGAAAAATCAGCTGAAAATCAGTGCAGCATGACATGCAGATGGACAAATTAGAAAGTCAGTTATACTTTTGAACAGGCAGTTTCTGTACACAGAGTTCCAAAATATTTTCATGAGCAATTTAAAGTTATTGGCTTAGAGGATTTCGAATATTTTAAAATTGTTTTTAGTTTTTTTCTATAATTTCCCAAAAACTATCCTTCTTCCTTTCCTGTAATTTCTTTCACTTGTTCTTCAGTCTGGCAGATTATATTTGAACAAGATAAGATTTGATATATTTTAAAAGTTAACTTCTTGACAAGCCATTGTAGCTGAATAGTTTCTGTCCTATATCACTATAAAGAGGGGAAGGGAAGGGAAGGGAAGGGAAGGGAAGGGAAGGGAAGGGAAGGGAAGGGAAGGGAAGGGAGGGGGAGTGAGGCAGAAATTTAATTTAGATTGGAAACATGAAAGTCCAGACACTTCTCTGCTAATATCTATGAAAATCAGAGATGTCTAGGACAGGCGTTTGCCTAAAATATTATATTAGGTAGGATGGACCATATGTTTGTCACTGTTCTGGTGTCTCTTAGGCTATAATTTGCTCTAAGACATAAAACAAATGTCATATGCTTTCATGAATAAATTGAAATTTCCCTGGAAAGCCTTTGTGCTGCAGCTTACAACAGAGACTACCATCCATTTTATTGCTGAACAGAACATCGCTGCAAAAACTCTGAAAAAAGTGAATGTGAATACGTATACATTTAGGTTTTCTTCAAATTCTCCAGTACTCAGGAAAGTAGGTATATACCTTCTGTCTTTTAAAAAAATGGCACACCACTTTCTTCATAACATTCTTTTTATCTGGAATGGACAAAAAGATGAAAGAAAATATTCTTTTTTTAAAAAGATGAAATAATTGTTTTAACACAGGCAATAAGATGACGTGTTTCAACTATTGATCAATAGTGAAAAGGTGTGTGAAGATGCATAGGGAAACTAGGGTCTTTTTGTTTACCTAAACAAACTGGTGGTTTTTGGTTTTGTTATGTTTTTTTTAATCTGTTACAATTGTAATTATCCTTTTCATAAACTTTTTCTCCCTAAAATTATATAGAACTATTTCAACTTCCTTAATGAAGGCAGTAAGTTCAAATTAGAAATTTGATCTCTTAACAGCTACAGAATTAGTGTCTTAGCTGTTGAACTCAGGCTTTAGAGGAAGTTTTGAATCATTTTTGTAAATTGGGCAGTACATGATGTGTATCATAATGTCTCCTCATGTAATGAAGCTCTTATCATGAACAAGATGACAAAATTCAGCTGTATGAAACAGAATTAGCATATTATTTAACTTTTGTAGACACATACAGTCACTGTGTATCATTTATGTTATAAAAATAATTTTTCTTTTAGGTCAATAAGATATAAAACTTGAAGTTGCAAAATCATTAATCTTTTTAGGATTTTTGTGGCTGTGCAAAGAGGTTCTCCACTTAATCTCTTTCACTAGTGCTGCTGCTGCTCACAATCTGTAGATCTCAAACACGAGTAAATTACTAGAGGCACAGTTCATAAACTACTAGTGTAGCAAAGCAAAAAGGGAGGACTTTTGAAAGCCTCTGGCTTGTGTTTGCAGAAAAGATATGGGCACCATGATAGACAATGTGAGACCTAGCAATTTTTTCTGGGAAAAAAATTGGAAGTGGCCCTCAATAAATGCAAAAAGCAAAGTATATGTGATGGTTTCATAGCAAGACGAAAATAACTACTGTAGGATGAAAAGTAAAACACAAATGTAGAAGGTAAATGTTAATGAAAAGATTCATATCAATATTATTTTAGATAAGATCAACCAATAATGATCAAAGAACAAACAACCGAACTCACATGTGTTTACTCATCTGTCAAAATTAGACTGTAGCTGTAACCCAGGGCAAAATTACATTTCTGTGCATGTCTGCCAACATCTAGTTGGTTCTTCATTTTGCAGCTGTCTGTGATGCCCTACAGTGATAAATCAATACTGGCGTGTTAAATTGGAAGTGCAGAAAACTGCAACATTTAAGAAAAAATTAATAAATAATGATAGCCTTAAAAATTGTCCAATATAAAAATTGTATAAGATCTGCAGCCTATAGTTGCAATGATTAGCCTCCTTTTTTTTCCAATAGTTGTATTTTGAAAGCATATCAACTAAACATTAGCACTGTTATTTTTTGTAAATGACACGTTTTCCTTCCCTAAATTTGCATCTAATGTTAACTCCCTAATATGGCTTCAAATTTAGCAGTTTTTCAGACATATAAAAATTATCACTGGCCTTCTTGAAATAAAGGGCATCTTTACACCTCATAAATGTGTGTTACCCAAGACCATGAAAGTCTGCCATGTGATGTGCTAATGGCTTTTCTTGAAGGCAGAATCATTTATACAACATGGTGAAGAGAGTCCTTAGGATGGAATATATTTTGTCAGCTGTCAAGCTCAAAATCATAAGGTTGCTTGCATATTGATGTAAAAGGCCAAAGGTGAATCTTGAGTGTTGCTTTTATTGGCTTTTATAAGACTGTACGAGGCAGGACTGCTGGGGTATGACTGATCATTGCTTTTGAGTCTCAAGTTATTCATCATAGGATATTAACTTCTTCTAATTACTTAGTGGTTACAGTGTTTCCTTTAAAGCATAGTGTCAGTTATTCTTTCTTGGCTCAGTGACAGTATTGAGAACAGATATGTAAATTTAACTAAGCATTTAATTTAGTCTGAAATGTTTTATCAAAAACCACATCTGGGTCATTGTAGTGGTTCTGGGTTCCTGAGTAGAAGTGACACAAGGACATACATACTGCAGTAAATCCACCAAAAGGCCAGATAAAGGCTTTGAGTATCTGTCACACAGTGAAATGATGAGAGAGAGAGCTGGGGTTGTGCAGCCTGAAGAAGAGAAGGCTCACACACAAATGAGCAATTTGTATAAGTACCTCATCATGGAAAGTAAAGAAGATGGAGCCAGGATTTTTTAAATGATGTTCAGCAGATGAACAAGAGACATTGGCACCAAGATGAAATACAAGAAATTCTGCTTAAATATAAGAAAATTCTTTTCCACTGTTAGAATGGCCGAACACTGAAACTGTTCATCCAAAGAGGTTGTGGAGTCTCCATCCTTGGACATATTCAAAACTGGACAATGTCCTAAGTAATGTTTGTCTTCTCTTGAGCAGGGCATTGGACTTAGGTGATTTCCAGCAGTCCTATGCAATCCCAGCGATTCTGTGATTCTGCAGATGTGTGCAGCATTTTGTCAATTTTTTCTTTTGTAAAATGGAATAAGAAATGTCAGACTAAGCAGTAGCTTTCTGTAGAATTAATGTCCATCTTGAAAAGCAAAGTATACATTATTGATGTCTCCCATTATATTTGTCTCCCATGCCAGTGAAGAAAAAGAAGGCATTTGTAAGGTAATTATCTGTAAGTTTTTAAATATTTACCCTAGGATAGCATTAATCACAGTCTGAAACTGGCATGTTCTCTCCTGTAGTGATAAAAGCATAGGTTTTCTTGCTTAGTAGTAGAAATGTGGAAATTCATATTTGGTCAAACAAATTTGACTTAGAATTTTCAAACTGAAAATAGTTTTCACTACCTAATATACTGAAAAGAAGTTGTTCATTCTGAGGAAATAGCATAGGACTTTCTCATTACTATTTTTTTTCAACTCACTTTTCTAGTCTAGAATGTAATATTTCAATATGCAGATGGACAGAAAAAGTCTATTAAACCATAACATCATTATTTTCTGTCTTAGGAATCTCTGGATAAATCCATAGTGCACTGTATGACTGCTGAATATGTTTCTTGTAAATTAAGTTTCAGTACTGATTCTTAGGGACTGAATGAAGTCTTATTGTATACTTATGATAAGTATACAGGCAAGTCCCATTATAGCATAATTGTATACAAAAATTTAAAAATTATTTTATGGCTGTGAAATCATCATAAACAAATCTGTCGCTGCACCAGTGTTCCAATAATGAAGTTTAATTTTTAATTTATTTCAATGTGAAATTAGTTTTGAGTGATGTTCTTTTGATAAGAATGGATACTGATTTGGTATATGCAGCAAATACTGAAAATCACTGGTGAAACAGGGAGTCTTTGACATCTTCTGCTATGATAAGGACAGAGGAATTTTACAGCTTTATGTCAGTTCTACTTAAATAAAATCTTGAAAGTTAGCTCCACAGAGGAAAGCTCAAATAGATTCAGAAAGCAGCATAATCCCAAAATTCAAGAAAGTGTGGATCTGGTTGCCAAGAATCAGAAAAATTATAGACTAAAGAGGAGGAACTTGGTTTGTTTTTGTTTTTTTTTCTAATTAGTATTATTTTATGGATCATTAACCCATTAAATTATTTTTTTCCCCCAAGATAAAACACCTAATGAGTTTAGATATCTTCAATTTCTGTAGAAACAAAAACTCATATTCTAGGAGCTGGACTAGTAAACTAATAAAGAAGACAGAAAAATTAAATTAAATAAATAAAATAAAATAAAAATAAAAAAATTAAATATTCATTTAACATAAAATTTTCAAGGACTGAGTTAATCAAAGAGCCATGAGATGTGTAAAATAAAAATTTTTTTGCAGTTTGTTTTGTAAATTTCTGATATCTTTGTTCTAGAGATTTTGCTAAGAAATTAATAACATTCGAATTGCAATCACCATATACGCTACTGCTCCCCACCTCCCCAATCATATTTTTATTGATTATCTCACCTTAAAAACTACTAGATATGATCTGACAGTGTGTGAGCTAACAATATGTGTTCTATTGTAAAACAGGAAGTAATGTGACACAATTATGAATAGAGGATCTGTATGAACACGAGGCGGTCTATCTTCAGAAGAAAATTTTGAAAAAGTGGTGACAGATAATCTTCTTAACATGAATATCCAGTACAGTGCTATGGCAGGCAAAGATAATCTACTTGTTCTATTTTTTTTCTCGTTTTACAAATAAGTGGGAAAATTTAATAGGAGCAAGAAAAGTTATAATATTAGTGTCATCGTGTGATTTATTTGAATCCTATAATTCAGATGATGACTCTGCAGGAAGGATATTGAAACGGTTAAAAAGGTTTTAGAGAAGAGCAGGGAAAGTGATTAAGCATTGGAAAATGTGCCAAAACCCAGTCTGATTACTGAATAGATCATCACCAGAAGGATATGATGACGTTAATTAAGCACCTGTATGGATGTAGGAATCTGAGTAAACTGCAGCTGACCATAACTTTAAACAATATTTCTTCTACTGTATCTTTGTCTTAAATGTCATGTACTTAACAAAAGAAGAATAATAAACTGTCTTTCCTTCGATGAGGTAGTCATTTAAAAAAAGAATTTTAAATTACTGAGTAGCTATTTTTAAAGTGAAGAAGAGAACGACTTTGCCAGTGCTGAAGAATTTTCCCGGGAAGTTACCCGGGAGTTGGATTTTCAGCTGTGATATTTATTCAGCCATTTAAAAACAAAAGCTATTTATTACTTGAAAAGTTGAAACCCTGTTCCGGTCTGGCCAAATTTAGAAATATATATATACTCTGAGAGAAGGCACAACCACCCCTCCCCCCACCAGGTTCGGGAAAAAAAATAAATTTTCCTCGAAGGAAAGTGAAGAAGATAAAACTATTTATTTAACAAGCACACGGGAAAGGAAAATAATGTTAAATGGTAAAATCTTTTGCTGTAGAGGAAAAACCTGAGAAAGTGTTCAAGTCCTCCCTTTGGTCTCCTCGGAGCTGTGGCTTGGCCCAGGGCCAGGCCCTCTGTGCCCGGTGAAAAGTCCTCCCGATGTGCTCTGGTGTTACAGCAATCAGGCAGTCCAGTAGAAAAGGGAGAAAATCCGACATTCCAGAGAAGGAAAAGTTCAGCTCTCAGCCTCTCTCCAGAGAACAAGGAACTGCAAAAAAACTGGCCAAAAGCTGACTGGAAAAGCTGCCAGCCGGGTGCTTCCTCGCTCCCCCCTGCCCCAGCTGAAAAAAAAAAAACCTGCTATCTTTATGTGACCTTGAACAAGTTTCAAACTGCTTTGAGAAAGTTTTGCTCAGTTTTTTCTTCCCCCTCTCAGGCTCAGTTCAGAGGCATAGAAAGGCCAATAATTAATTTCTGGGCATAGGCAGCGATATGGGATACACATCATAAGGTCACCCCAAGACAAACCCCAAATTAGAGATCATAATTTTTCATCTGAGAAAAACAAGCTAAACAAAAAACTCTAACTAAAACACATACCAGAACAACACAAAAACCATAAGAAAAGGAAGAACACAGGAAAGATACTGGAAAGATTTTGCATTACTTCAAAAAAATTGAGTCAGTTGTAATAGGAAAAATGAGGAAGAGAATTACCTCAAAGTGATATTTATTTTGTTGAGTTATGGACAAATAATTTAATTTCTAGAAATTCATCCAAGGTGGAGCTTAGCTTTGC
The DNA here is from genome assembly GCF_000691975.1 of Corvus brachyrhynchos. NCBI lineage: Eukaryota > Metazoa > Chordata > Aves > Passeriformes > Corvidae > Corvus > Corvus brachyrhynchos. The sequence continues at coordinate 4,163,197 of NW_008239110.1, forward strand.
TTTTGCAGTACAACTTTTCTAGCCTGATGCATTGTAATTTTGAACAGAAGGTCTGAAAGAAGTTACTCTGATGCAACTAAGGAGACCAGCAAAGACTCCCTGGTCACAGAGATAATTCTCAGGGAATGCTCCAGGTGAGATGTTGTGCCAGTAGAGCTAGAGATGGCTGTTGCACACTAATCTGTCACCACAATAGCTTAGTAAGCAAGTGTGAAAATTCAATCCCACCTTGTATTTGAAAACTAATTCTCAAGAAGGCAGCTAGTACTGAGATTAGGGAATGATTTTGTTCCTGCCTGTGAAGAAAACAGAAGTCTGGCTTGTGCATAAAATAAAGAAATATAACAGTTTCAAAGGCTGGAAATTAAACTTAACCATATTGGGCTACTGATAATATGTGCTAGCAGGGGTGATAAATAATCTTTCAAACAATTCCCAATTGCTACAGGATATTCTTGATGACTAAATTTTAATCAGGGAGTTGTGTATATCTAGTAGTTAAGCTTTTTAAAACTCTAGTCAGTGGAGTGAAGCAAACTGCAAGAAAAATTATGGCCATGAATCCTATGCTACTCTTCTGCTTTGTCTGCTCTGACAGTGCAGTCCATTAGGAGCCAAATCACTCAAGCTGCCTAGTCCGATTTGTGAAAATGCTGATAGAAAGACTAGATAATTGACATTTGAACTTTTAAGTGAGAATGTGGCTCATCTATCTTGTCAAGTAAGACTATTTTCAGAACAATATTGGGACAACAATTTTGAACATTTGAGCTACCAATTATTGATTAGTAATGGCCTGTGTTCCTTATTAGTATTTCCTGTAATAACCAATCAAACGATCCATATATTATCCTCCTGTACAAAATTTCAGTAGGGAAAATAATTATTAGATATACTGCTTGCATGAAGAGCAAAGTTCTTTTGCATTTGAAGTCCATTATAATATGATTTGGTAGTGACCTCTGGCACTGGTGAAATAATCTCTGGGTATTGCTTGCCTCTTTTATTTTTCTTTTATTTTTTAATATTACTTGCAGTGTTTTAAAAATTGTTGCCATTCCAACAACTTTAGCAATACAGTTTGATGTATATTTTAATGCTCATCCTAGCCAAATACAAGTTATTTTTATAATATGTAACTGATTGTGAAAGTACAACAGTGTAAACACAAACTTGTCATGAGCTTTTGACACCAAAAAGTTAAATAGATTTCTCAGTATGATCCCACAGTAATTCTGAACATCCCTTCTTCCTCCATCTTCCCTGCAGTTTTATTGCTCAGTAGGATGTTATATGTTGTGGAATATCCCTTTGGTCAGTTTAGGTCAGCTGTCCCAATTGTGTACTCCTCAAATTTATGTGCACCTTCAGCCAACTCAGGGCAGTGTGAGAAGCAGAAAAGACTTTGATGCTGTGCTAGCACTGTTCAGCAGCTAAAAAATTAATGTGCTATCAACACTGTTTTGGACACAAAACCACAATGTAACACCATAGTAGCTTGCTACTCCAGAAAAAAAAATTAACTCTATCCCAGCCGAAATGATTATATTTAGTGAGTCAGAATCATCAGAACACGATTTGCTTCAGCTCTGTCAATATAGTGCAAGGTTTTTATTTCTTTTTGCTGATGTTCACAGACCTAAATCTGTAGTAGAAATTAAATTCATGACAAAGCAGGTGTTGCAGGAGCACCTGGTTCATGGATGTATAGAACCCTGTGGTGAACTGGCTTGGTTGTTGCTCTGGCTACCAGATGGTTCCCTCCTGCTCTGCAGTGGAACGATACTTTGTTGCTCCTGCAATTTGGGATAGACAGCTAGTTCTACTTCAATTGAATTTGCACGTGACAACATGTGATGAAGGCAAAGGCCTTGAGACTGTAACAGACCTATGCTACCAGCTCTGCTCCTTTCTGTTTCATTATGCTTACAAATTTTGGTCTTAATACCATTTATTTTTGCTAGCGTTGTCATAAAATGTTTAATTAATTTGCATCAACTAAACATTCCTCTTTAAGAATCCTCTTTGAAATTAATAGGATTTGATTGCTCACACTTCTACATGCAGGTTAATGTGATCCAACAGGCATTGCTTCTGCACACAAACAAACAGCTTGAAATTACAATTGCAAGTAGTAAGTAGAGCAAGAGAAGAAAATTAATCTAATTTTATGCAAGCTTTATGTCTTTTTTTAAAATTCTTATTTTAATTTCATTTTTAACACACATTTCTTTCTGCTCTGGCAGTACTAGCAAGCATCAGGGAGCAGTTAATAATACTAAATATGATTTGGAATACATCAATGTTCCATACATTCATGTGCTGTAGAGACAATTCTAAGCAAATCTTAATAAAACTGGATGTTAATTAACCTAGTCTGGTCCTTGTATCTAGGCTAATTTATTGATACACAGCACCAAAGTGTAATAGTAGGGAAAAGTTTTGCAGTTTTAAACCACTAATTTTTTTTCAGCCAATTATGTACAGATACAAACATTTTGGTTTTGTCACTTGAGATAGATTCTGTGAATTGTTCATCTGTGTTCCTCCTAGGGTGAGGCTAAATAGCAACAACAAGGAAACTCTATTTACTTTGCTGTTGCGGCATACCAGGTTAGGCAGAGCTATGTAGGAGACAAGAGACTGCATTTGAGGAATGAACACCCTTAGCTTGGGGATTTCTGCAGAGTGCAGTGGGACAGGCTCTTCAGTCTAAGAAAATGGGTTGTCAGAATAATGAAGACTCAGAGTGGAGTTGGAGGGGCTTTGCTGAAATGGGCTTCTGGCAGAAGCAGCAGGCCTTGGAGTTAACAGAAAGGCATTTTCCTAGGGGTCAATAAGGAGTTTATAGAATTTGTTGCAAACCAGACAATCACATAAGTGGTAGATGGCAGAAAGCTTGGAAAAGAGAACATCTACACAGCAAGGACACAGGAAGCAGGGAGGTGATATCCTTGAACTCTAATGCTAGGCACTGGTTTTGTTTTCTAAGCCTACTCTATCTCTTTGAGAAGCTGGCGTTTTTGGTTGGTTTGTTTGTTTGATTGATTATGTGTTTTTTTCTTTTTTTCTATCTAAAAGGCTCATTCCTGATTGTGTTGTAACAATACCTGATTTTTGAGATTCTAAAAATATTTGAGATTTCAGGGTGCATAATTAATGAAAGGTGCTGGAAGATCCACTTCAAAGATTTGTTTCTCAGGGTTGCAGTAAAAAATCTGGTGTCAACACCCAACATGTAGACATACTTTACTGATGCATATCTGCTCCACATATTGAATAAAGTTTATGCTATCTCCCGATCTTTGCCCTAACAATCCATCAAACATCTGTAAAAACATTATGCAAAATAACAGTTACTGCACTGTTCCTTAGCACTGAGAAAAGTTGTGATAGATTGATTTTACGCTGACTAATTCAGTTTTTGAAAGTGAAGCATTGTATTAGTACATAGACTATTTAAACCACAGGAAGCAAACAGATGTATGAGAATAAATGGATCTTTAGTTTGAGCCTGTTATCAAGTATTGTCCAAAGAACCATTGTGAAACAACTTCTGCAATGTTTTTTTGCAGACAGTTTTTCTCAATAATGACAGCATAATAAAGTGATTTGTTCAGTGGTGATGCTTCATTCATTCATAGAAGAAACAATTTGATTGAAGATAATCAAAGTGGTGAACTAAACAGACTTTGATATATTGTGACTCCTTGTGCTCATTTCCTGAAAAAAAGCTAACTTTAAAAGATGGTCTCTTCATACCACATGAACACACTCTTTGGGTCCCAGCTCCTCAAGCTTTTCCTTGTCTCTTAAAAGGACTATAAAAAGGAGCAACTTTTAAGATGGTTGTCAATCTCAATGTGCTTGAATTTAGACAGGCCTGGCTGATTATTTGGATTTACATGGTGTTTCCTGATCTGAGTGAATAAAAATATATAGTCACAGGATGTTGCAAGTTCAGAGTGACGAACAGTCTTAGTTGTGGAAAAAAAAAGAATAAGGAAAAAAAGAAAAAGAGGTTGCTCAGAACTAGAATTCAGGTAGGATTGGTAAAATCTCTGCTCCTGAAGAGAGGCTATTCTCCTGTGATGATAAGAGCTTGGAGAGAGAAACGGAGGTCTGCTTCAGAAAGAGCAGACTTGCTGTGATTCTGGGTGGACTGCAGAGTGGTGACAAAAGACTGGAAGAAGAATCCTGCATTCTTCGCAAAGTAAAAAGGAAGAAAAAAACCCAACCAAACAAGGAAAATTGTGTCAGCATTTTATCATTTCAGCTTTAATCCTTGATCTTGATTATCATTCTTTTCACAAGGAGAAAAGTGGAGGAAGGTGGAATTTGGAGGAGGTGGTAAAGTTAAGTGGTGATAGTAGTTTAATTAAATGTCCTACCTTTGAAATGGCGATCTGTACCCTCCAAGTATATTGAACACTGTGAGTTAATGGAAAAGAACAACACAAATGCCTACCCAGGATTCAATTTACACAAGGAAAATGGAGAAAAAAACGTTATATGAATATTTTATTCTTCCACATTCCTGGAAAAAATATATTAGTAGCTTTCGGTCATATCTCAAAAGGCCTGTAGAAGTAGCCTAATTAAAAATATCACAGTTTCAATGAACTTCTAGAATGAAAATATTTTTGAAGCTTTTTGGTTTTGATATATATTTGTGGTTGTGTGCAAATCTGTTGCATTGCATGGAGATTCTTCCTGCCCAAATACTGTGATATGATTGTTTCAAAGGTTGTACAAGGTTTTTTCAGCTGAAACAGCTCCAAATTTTCATTAAAATGATTGGTACACTTTTAAAAGACATTTTTGTAGTCACAGGACATGGGGTAAAGGTTTTAAGCTAAAACAAAGTACACTCAGACTCAATACAAAGAATAATTTTTTTCATGAGGGTGTTATGATCCAGTTCTTAAAAATATTAAAAATACCTCTGCCTGAATTAAGGTGCAAGCAAGACCATATGTCAAAGTCAATATTATGAATTTTATTTAACAGTAAATATTGGAGAGAGAGAGAAAAAGGGAGAAAAAGAAAGAGAGGGGAGACAGAAGGAGAGTGACAGAGGAAGATTAAAGAAAATTTCACCACTCTCTGGATCCCACTGGCATCCTGACGATCCTCTCCTGCTGGTCTTCTTGGTGGTGAGGGTCCCATTAAAACATAGCATCCTATGGATTAATATATGTTCAGGCCTGGTGGGAATGCCCAGGTACCTTCCCTGGGGCCGGGGGGTGGCAGGGGGCAGTTTGACACTGTCTCTTGCAGCAGACTCTGGGTCTGTTGCATTACTTTTTACCACGTGCAGTCCTGTGATGCAAGACCTCACAAATAAGTCTGGGGAGCACTTCAGGGTGTCTTTGAGGGATTGTGACACTCCCTCAACTGCCTCCCAAGTGAATGTCCCATGGACATGGCCTTCCTGGGGTTGGGAGTTACACAGCTGAGCCAGTTTGTGTAAGGGAGGATGGGCGTTCAGTGCCTCTGACCAGAGGTTATGCCACACACGTGAAACCTCCTCTTTCCCCCATGGTTTGAGGTCAGTGTAAACTTGGCCTCTGTGAGCTATGGGCTCACCCACTCTAAGCCCAGCCAGGGACGATTTTCTGCTGGATCTGGCCTTCTTGTAGATGCATTCCTTTCCCTCAGCCTTGTTTACTTCTCCCTAGACCTGAGAAGACTGAACAATAGTGTCCCCTTTATCTTATCTAGGTGGCTTAATTCACAGAGCAAAGTTCCAGTCAGGCATCTTCAGGGAGGGTTGGGCTGCGGTGGCCAGTTTTTGCTATAATGGGCAAAACTCCTTAATAACAACATTTAAGGAATGAACCATTTCAGTCTTTGACAGAGGGTGGTGAAACACTGGAACAGGTTGCCCATAAGGGTGATAGGTGCCCCATACTTCCCTGGATGTGTTCACAGTCAGGTTGGCTGGGGCTCTGAGCAACCCGATCTGATTGAAGTTGTCCCTGGTCATTGCAGGGTGGTTAGGCTAGTTGGTCCTTAAGGGTCCCTTCCATCACATGCCACTCCATGATTCTATGATTCTATATTTCCATAGAAGCACTTAAGTGATTTACAATAACAGCATGGGAACATATTATATGTAAAGATAATAAAAAGAAATAAATACTGTAATTTAAGAAGTTACCCTTGGTTCTGTTCTCTTACCTGTAGATAAAGTATGGATCACACAATACAGAGACATCACAGGAGGTTTTAAAAAGTTGAAGCGTAGAAAGATAGGACAAAAAGAAATAGGGAATTTCCATCTTTTTTAATAGTAAAAAGACAGGGAAGGCATGTTACTGTTACTGGACTAATTCCTAACTAAACATTTTGGTAAAAACTTATGGATAAGTTTTGTGTTATAAGATGTTTAGATATCCAAGTACTTCTCTACCTTCAAAATAATATTTATATATATAATTTATTCTAAGTGTGCTTGAAATTCGAAAACAACCAATAATATTTAGTACCTTGCTAATATTATCTATTTGATAAGTCATTTCAAAAACAGTAATTTCTCATCTAGCTACACATATTGATCAATATGTCTGTTATTATACTGAAACAAAAGCCTTATATGTACCACAAGGAGATTTTTTTTTAAAGGGGCTGGATAGAGCAAAAGAAGGGAAAGCAGATTTCTCGTTCACAAAAATTGCTGAGGTTTAAATTGTTGGCAGTATCTTTAAAAATAGAAAAGAAAGTTACCAGACTATGCCTGATAAAATATGCATTTAGGAATCAGAACTGCATTAGATGGAAGAATGCACTTAATATATTTTGAATGGTGTTGCCCTCTGACTCCAGTGAAACTGTAAAAAGGAATTAATTTTAAAGTCAGTTGCATCCAATTGTTGCAGTGGGGATCCTGCAACACGCATATATCAAACCAGGAGTCCCGTGGAAAGGAAATATATATGGACAGACAGATTCTTGCTAGATGTTTCAGAGATGTTTATTTCTCCAGCCGCATGGCCGGAGCTCTGCTGAGGAACTGTTCCAGTCTCCGGACCAAGGGTCCTTCTGCCCGCGCAGGGAACACAAACCAACCCATGGGAACGAGGCTGAGCAGGGGCAGGGAAACCCCGTGTCTGTGCCCTCAGGGCCCCTCTCCCAGGGCTACACGGCGGGGGAGGGACCCCAACATCCAATGTTGCAACATTGCAACAATCTACCAGGATTTGTGGTAGGTGTTTTCATTGGTTGTGTAAAGAGAAACTGAATGAATGTGTAATTTAGTGTCTTTGCCCCCTGGGAAATACCAAGGAAAACCATTTTGTTCTGAAATGTCTTTTTCTGTTTACAGCAAAGGCCAGTGTGACTGTACTACACATCCACTGACAGGATGGAGGGGAAGCAAAGGACACAGGATCAACTTAAGAGAATGTGACTGTCCACAGTTGCAGATGTTTACCTTGATACTGTAAAGATTAATATCAGACCTTAACTTCATGTTTTGTGAGCAGTCCTGGTAAATTTAGATTAACTATTAGAGAATGTGAAGTTAACTGAATACGCAGGATTTCACAGAATAATGAGTTTGCATTTTTTTTTTCCTAGGAAACAGTACAGTACACTAGAGTCTATGTCTGATTGAAAAGACAATGGACTTGATTAAAAGCATAGCTTTGTGGGGTTTTTTGTATTTGTACTTTTCTTCATATTAGTTGCAGAGTGCATTTTTGTGGGTTTCAAACTAGATATTTTTTCTTGGTTAAGCTCTGTAAGTATTTGTTGCTTTGGGGTATTTGAAATAGAAGTATACTTTTATAATTTTAGAGTACTTCAAACTATTTCAATATTAAACAGAAATAGTATTATTATTTATTTAAAAAATGTTTCCTTCAATCTTGATGCCAGTGATAAAAAGAATGAAGAAATATCTCTTCCTAAACTAGGAATCTAAAACTTGATCTAGGGTTACTTAATTCCTTCTTATGTCTATATAAATGATAAATAGCTGGGATTAAGACTCACTGTGAGTCTTAATCAGTCAGACTGAGACACATAAAATGATAGGAGTTCCTGCACACTCAGGCTTGTGGAAAATGTCATCTTTATACTCTGTAATGAGTCATATTACTGAGATTCTTATATTCAATGCTTTTTAAACAGGGATTCAGTTGCATTGTTTAGTAGGCAACTCTCATAACTTGAGGTCTTGGTTTTACTTTATCCATTGTTTCTGCTTTAATTTCCTTTGGGAATCTTATCAGAAAAGAATGGAGTATGACAAGCAAAGAAAATGTCCCAATCAGCTTGAATAAGGGAAAAAAGTTGCAATATGGCAGATTCTGATGTGAGAATTTCTTGCTAGAAATCTCTACTCTGAAGCCTTGCTGGGATCAGCCTGCCCAGAAAGGCGCTTGCAAGGACAGCAAATTTGTCTTCTTCTTCTGAGAAGTCAGAAACATTTAAAAGTAAAAAAAGAATATTAGAGTAAAAAATAATGTACTTTAATTTAAATAAATATTATCAGTTCAGCTGTGTGTCATACAAGCTGCAACAGGAAATTTTATCTAATATTCCATTTGATGGAGTGGGAACCAAGAAATTATGATAAAAACAAAGGAGAGCCATCAATACGTGCATGCGTTAAGAATGAGAATAATTCTTTTGATTGAGGTAGGGAGATCAGAGATTAAAAACGTTGATAAAGAAGAGAAAATGCAAAAAAAAAAAAAAAGATTAGAAAGAGAACCAAAAACTGAACAGAACACAGGGAAGACTTACTGTATAAATGGACAGAGAAACACTTTGGAATAATGAATATTTTTTGAGTGAGAATGCTGATTTCATAAAGTAAACAAGAGAAAGCAGCTCCCTGGTGAATTGAATGAGATCGAAAAGAATTAATCTGGTTAACCAATGGCAAAGAGTGGGGAAAGATGAAGTGGGTGAGGAAAAATGTTCAGGCAACAAAACTTTTCTTCTAATGGGATAAACAATGAAATAATTTGAGTATAAATAATAGAGTCATAGAATCATTTAGGTTGGAGAAGATCTTTAAGATCACCAAGTCTAGCTGTTAACCCAACACTGCCAACCCCACCAGTACCCCATGTTCCATCCTCTCCCATCCCTCTAACTCACTTCCTGGGGAAGGCCTCACTCAGAAACCCTGTGCATGTGTGAATGAAATGGTGCAAAAAGTCTAGTATGAGTAAGAGGCATTCACCAGATTAACTATAAAATGAAGTGGTTTGGCCCCCCCCAGTAAAAAATAATGTACTTTAATTTAAATAAATATTATCAGTTCAGCTGTGTGTCATACAAGCTGCAACAGGAAATTTTATCTAATATTCCATTTGATGGAGTGGGAACCAAGAAATTATGATAAAAACAAAGGAGAGCCATCAATACGTGCATGCGTTAAGAATGAGAATAATTCTTTTGATTGAGGTAGGGAGATCAGAGATTAAAAACGTTGATAAAGAAGAGAAAATGCAAAAAAAAAAAAAAAGATTAGGAAAGAGAACCAAAAACTGAACAGAACACAGGGAAGACTTACTGTATAAATGGACAGAGAAACACTTTGGAATAATGAATATTTTTTGAGTGAGAATGCTGATTTCATAAAGTAAACAAGAGAAAGCAGCTCCCTGGTGAATTGAATGAGATCGAAAAGAATTAATCTGGTTAACCAATGGCAAAGAGTGGGGAAAGATGAAGTGGGTGAGGAAAAATGTTCAGGCAACAAAACTTTTCTTCTAATGGGATAAACAATGAAATAATTTGAGTATAAATAATAGAGTCATAGAATCATTTAGGTTGGAGAAGATCTTTAAGATCACCAAGTCTAGCTGTTAACCCAACACTGCCAACCCCACCAGTACCCCATGTTCCATCCTCTCCCATCCCTCTAACTCACTTCCTGGGGAAGGCCTCACTCAGAAACCCTGTGCATGTGTGAATGAAATGGTGCAAAAAGTCTAGTATGAGTAAGAGGCATTCACCAGATTAACTATAAAATGAAGTGGTTTGGCCCCCCCCACCTCTCTTTTTCTTCTTTCTTCTCTTTCTTCTCCTTCTCGGATTTCTCTTTCTCTTTCATTCTTGCTGTTTATCCCAGGTCCTGACTATCCACATGGCAGGATCAACATAGGATCGAAGGACAGATGATCTTTTTTTCTCTTTCTCTCTATACTGTCTTCATTTGTCTCCTCCCTTGCTTTGCCTGGGAAAAGTGCTGCTATCATATTCAACCCAGTAAAGTTTAAGGGCTTGTTAGCCAACCCCTTTTGAGTCTAAATAGTGGGCTGCTTGTTCGAGTTAAGGCAACTATAGAATAAAAGCAGAGGAGTTCCCTGACACATGATCTGGAGTCTTTGTTCAGACTGATGAGAACTTACCATGAACATCCTCCCCCTCTCAGTGGGTCATGACACAAGTCCTTTCCATTTCTGTCCATTTTGCTACCTCTCTGTGAGTAGGAAAGGCTCCTTGGTTAAACTGTGGATGAGGATGTTTTCCAGGCGAAGAATATAGTGATATTGCTGAAGGCAAACATTTTCTCCAACAGGAGAAAGCCCTTTGGCATAATGTGTTCACCATGCCATTTTCTAAATTGTTCTATGATTTTTTTTTCTCTCTAAAGCATTTTAGAGTGTTTATGTTAAACCACAAGGCCATGATAGATGGCCCTAGAATTTTTTTGGAACAAGTTAGGTTTTTTTTAGCCTCAATTTTGATAAAATGATTGATGAATTCTACTCAGAAGAATGCAAGTGATAGCCTTGTTTCATGATGACAGTAGAGATTATTGCATTTGAGTAAATCTAAATAAAACAAACACTGGGAGAATAATATCTGAAAAGCTATAAGTTAATATTTTGTGTTCTTTTTTCTGTTTTTGACAAGCAAATAATACCTATGTTCTTTAATTTTTTGATTTTTGTTTTTCAGGGATGTTTTTTGTTTTTTGGCACATAGTCACAAAGCACTTCATATGGTACAGAATTCAGGGAGAACAGGTTTGCAATAGTATGGCAAGCAAAATGGTGCCAGTTAGCATTTCAGAACTTAGAGATGACTGGCCATCTGGGAAAGGGGGTAAATTAAGGCCAACACATGAATTAGAATAAAAGCTGATATGCACTTTTTTTTGTCTGCAGCAGCTATGCAGCCAAAAGATTGATATTAAAGTACAAAAGTCAAGTATTGTATGTTCCAGCAATAATTCATTCATAAGTTTCAGTAGATCTGTCACATTACTTTTGTTCCAAGCACATGGCTCTAGCAGATTTAAAAGTTCCTCTCAAGCCAGTGCCACCTAGTTCACAAGTAAAACTGGTATGGCATTACTTAAAGCATAATTTTGTGTAAGTTGCAGTTCCCCATGAAAAACAGCAAATGAAGCTGATATTGTGATAGAAAACTAATCCTATTAGTTACAGCTTAAAATCATGCAAATTGTCTGCTGTCCAGAGGAAAGAAAAAATCTTACCCATACAAATTTTGCTAAGCCTGACTAACTTCATCAGGTCAGTGTGGATCTCACTCTGGGGACTGTTATAGATATATTTACTTGTTTGTGGCAGCCAAATACTGAAAAATAAACTACTCTCCTTTTTAAGGTACCATACTTACTGCAACTTCACATGCAGGGAATATGTTCAAAGGGATGCACATATGTGAAAATAAACCCTGTGGAAAACAGGACTTTGTTATCATTGATAAATATATATCATAAATATTGTCTTTATCTTCTTCTATTCTGATGAAAGTGATAATTTTAATTGCATTTTTTTTCATTAAATCTTGTCAAATTTTTAAGGTACCATACTTACTGCAACTTCACATGCAGGGAATATGTTCAAAGGGATGCACATATGTGAAAATAAACCCTGTGGAAAACAGGACTTTGTTATCATTGATAAATATATATCATAAATATTGTCTTTATCTTCTTCTATTCTGATGAAAGTGATAATTTTAATTGCATTTTTTTTCATTAAATCTTGTCAAATAATGTATTTGAAAGTATGTTCATGCTTCATATGTAATTGAAAATGAAGTAAGAATTTCTCTCATCAAAATCAGTTTATCAGCCTGGAGAAACAATGACTGAATTTTTTAATCTGAAAATTACTCAATGAGTTTAAATTAAGAGAGAAGGGCACTCAGTTTTGTTTCTCCAAATTAAGTGTCCATATTGCCAAAGAGAGAAAACCTTGTCTAATAGGTATTTTCCTAAACTTTTGGAAACAATTTCCCAGTTTTATAGACATATACACAAGTATGCAGACGTCTTTGTATAAGGAAAATATACTCCTTATATTCTGAAATGTTAAGTTAATGCTTTAAAGAGATCCCAAGGAATACTTAAAGCTGAAGTTTCTTCAAAGATCTTATTAGCCTAGTGCAAACAACATAGTCTAAACAGGAGAGAGACAAGATGCCACTTTCACATATTCCTCACAGATTTCTCATCTCTGACATCGAAAGAGAAAAATCAGAGTAAATATAGATTTCATTTTTAGCAACAGAACAAACAATGGCAACTGTCATCCCAGTGCAGATACTTCTAGGCTGCTAACAGCACCTGAACTAACTATTGCAAAGCTTACTTGAAACTCTTATACTGTAGAAAACCTTATGCAATATAACCACGTACAATAAAAGCCAAAAGAGAATAAAAAAATTAAAAAAAAAAATTAATCTAGGTATTAAACATATGAGCCGAAAAAAACCGTTAAATTTTTAAAGTAAAGTTGACATAGAAAACATGTTTTTCACTTGCCAACAATTTAGTCTGGAAATTAGAAAAATCTATTTCAAGAATATGAAAAATTTAGAATATTGTTTTTCAATACTAGCAGCAGAGGTATGAAAAACCAGTTGCATATGGATCTGGAGGAGAGAGTGAAATTGTCAATGAGCAGATTACATGCCACTCAGGGTAAAGAGATTATTTTAATTTTTATGACTCAGTAATAATAATTCCACCGTATTTTATTAATTGTGTAGTATTCATTATGTCAGTTTGAGATTTATTCTTGTGCTTCTATACTTTAAAGACAATAATTACACATTGTGCAATATATACTGTATATAATTATACATTGTAATTCTTATGAAAACAATGACAGAGAACATATAATGCATGAGACATTTCAGAATGTCTGTGTGTATTTCCTTTAGAATCTTCCTATAAAATTCCATCAACATTTAAAAGATTTCCAGTGTTCATTATTCTGTTACAGAAGCAACATACATGTATGAAACTACACACAGAGTGCTATTTTTTTGAGATTTTTTTGGCGTCCACTGTCACCTGCCCTTTTAATTATTTCATTTACCTCTTGTATCTTGCCTTTTATACAGGAATAGCAAGTATCCTTTCCCACACAAATAGAATTAAAACATATCTGTTCTTCTACAAACTTGTGTATGACTGTCATATATTCAAAAGTCACAGCAGAATCCTGAGATAAAGAATTGGGTACAGCTGCTTCTAAATCCTTCCTTCCTGTGTAACAAAGTTCTTCTTAAGAAAAGATGCCGGAAAGGAAAATCAAGTAAATTAGTCTCCTCCTCAAAAAACCCCAGAAAAAACTATTTTTGAGATTTGCTGTAAGATATTGTGTAAAGCTCAGATCAGCCAAAAAATGTTGAAGAGACCTTTTAACACCTCAGAATAGTGACTCTACAGAGTATGTGACAAAGTGTGCAGAAACAGTTCACTAGGACCCAAGTTCTGCCAAGGACTTCCAGCCTTGCATATAATGAGACTTTTCAATACACAGCTAATTTAGCTCTTATTCATGTGCAATGAATCCTTTCCTAGTTGGGCACTTTATGAGCTTAGCAAAAAGTCTACTGTGTATTTTCAGTCCACAGCTTTCAAAGGCTTATCATTCTGTCAAATCAAAAGAGATTTCCTATAGGACAGTAAAAGACACAGCTCCTCAGTGAAGGTTATTTTGCAGAGCTTTATCTTTCAAATGAACTTCAATTCTTTTGACTACAGAACCCATGGAAAATAAATGGCTATGAGAGTGATTTATTTTTTAATGTAAAAATGAAAAAAAGAGTTTATTTTCCTACTCATTTCATGTTTAAATGGCTAACTAATTACTGCAGAAAAAAAGAATAAAATTAAAAAATACACAAAATCATCATTATACAGATGACTGTGGTTTTTATGGAGAGTGTTTCTGATAGCTGGGCATGAGGAAATACAGGATTAGTAGAGAAACTTCTTTTTTATTATATTAGTAGATGCTATGTCCAATAAATCACAAAAATCTCTGGATTTGCATATCAAAAAATAAAAATCACTGAAGTTTCCTAGAGTATCATCTTATGCTATATGTTATGTTTGCTGGTGCATAAGTGAGGAAAGTTAGTTTCCTTGCAGGGTGTTTTCAGGCAGCTATGACACTGAAATTTATCTTCTAAGCTTTGAAGTGTTCTTTTTTTCTTGTAGTGCTGAAGAATATTTCTTCACTCCAGCTTAGAAACCACTGTATATACCAAAGTTAACTAGAATGCAGTGAAATGATAATTCTAGAAGAAATGGTTATATGGCAGTGAGGAAGATTTGGCTTTGAAATGGTCTGCTCTCAAGGATGAAAAATAAATTAAAATAAACCTAATAATTGCAGGTACAATAGTATGAAAAAATCAGAAAAGAGGCACTAAAAATCAGAAGCAAAATATAATCAAATATTTAAATTTAAGAATTATCAGTTTTCTGAACAAAATGAGACAAATCACTGGAAAAAATTTCTTATATTCATGCAGATAATGAAACACATTTAGTTATTCATATTCCATATATAACAGTGTAGAAAATAAGGGTTACATATGCAAGTTTAATCTTGCAATTTCTCCTCAGAACTTGACTTTTTATCTTCAATAATGATGATATGCTAAAAGTGTGATTTCCTAGGGGTTTGGCAAAGTAAAAAGAAAATGTTAATGCCATAGAAGTCAGTAGAAAATGCAGACACATGATGCTGACATTTAGAGACAGTAGATACCTTCACCCCTTGAGCTTGAGTGAGCAAATGATGATATTAATAGATTATTAAACTCTGTGAAACAAGATTAAGTAGAAAATGGCACAGGAAGATGATTTCTTTTGTAGAGGCTTGCAAAGAGCCACTTTCTTCACTGGTTTCCCAATTTTTTCTAGTGTGATATTGAGGACTCAAGCATTTAATTTTGTCCTATGAGATGGATGTGCTTGAATAGTCACCCTGTCATATGCTTTCTCTGTCCCTTGACACATTATATGCACAGTATAAATATATATGGAGATACATGTAGATCACATTTCTATCCCTGTTTATTGGTCTGTCTCTTTTACCTTATCTCTCTCCTTATCATCGTTTGTTGATTCCTATGTATTTACTTTACTGTGTTCTATTTCTTCTTTTGAGAGATTTTCAGAAGATTTTTCTGATGAGACTACACTGATTCCCTGTGTGTTCCTTTGCCCTTTGGGAACTTGTCTGCAAAGTGGTGATGGTATGAGATCTTACTTACAGTGCTTGGCACTACTCATGAACTGTTTCACCTCTGAATAAATACATGCTCAGTAAAGACTGAAGAAACAAACAATGAAAAATACCTTTGGGAATATAACCGTCAGTTTTTCATGTCCCTCATGGACCTCTTTTGCTTTCCAAAAATTTCTGTATCAAAAAATCAGCTTGCAAAATTTCACACTGACCTGTTAAAGCCATACAATTATATTAGGGAAATAAAAAGTAAATAATAACTAAATAATATTTGCGTAATGTTAAGCATTGATGGTCCTAAAATAAATTCTTTCTCTTCTAAAGTATTTTTAGCTGGTTGGTTTTTGGTTTTGTTCATGTTCATATTTCTCTCCACCCACCATGTTTTACACAGGAATGTGATCTCAGCATTTAATTATGAGTTAAACTTTTGCACTTGGTCTGTTCAAAGGAATTTCAATTAGTCAAATGAGACAAAATATCTTCATTGACCTTCAAGTCATACTGCAAATAAAGCAAGATCAGTTTTTCACAGTGTCTCCCTCTGCTGTAAAGTTTTAGACAGCAGTGATAGAGGTGAACGGAGACACTTTTAAGGATGATGCTTTGCGCTAATTTATGGTAAACCAAAATGTTACATACTATGCAAACAGAAAGGGAAATTATTTTCTTACTGCCAGTCTGCCATACCACTTTACATGCACTCAGAGAGGAGAACAGAAGACTAAAGAAAGCACTTTCTCTGCATGACTCAACTGCAAAATGGCACAATCAGGGTTTCTAGCCTTTTCTGAGCTAACACTTTCTCACAGACAAGCTGCAGCAGTCCAGTTTAGATGCTGGATACAGGATCAAAATTTGGCTATTGAATTAAGTCATATGATTTGAATTTTTGTTCATGACTATGAACTACTTCAAAAGCAAATGCCCAGAAAATACTCAGGGAAATATATGATATTTATTTCCAGGTTTTCAGAGAAAAGTAGGCATTCTGGATGTCTATCTTTTTCTGTACTTAAAATGGAGTTGCACTGAGTGGGAAGTTCTCAGTATGTTCTGGAAATCATAGCTTTTAAACCAGCCCAAAACAGATAAAATTAGTATTTTCAGTTTTAAGAAATCTGAGATATGAATACACAGGGAAAAAATGGAATTTGTAATGGAAAAATAAGGATCTCAAGTGATTACTAAACAGATAAAGGAAAAGAAATTGATATTATAGGTGACATACATTTGATGGCTTAACTTCTATTTCTAATGTATCCCACACTGGTTAGTGTGGGACTTCCTAGACATGAAGAGTTGTTGACTTGTCTTGAAAATGCAGTTCTTGTTGCTGCTAATACATACGTGTTTCCAGTTCTTTCTTAAAGTAATACTACCAAGCTCAAAAACCCTGAGTCAAAAACAACCTCTAAAATTAGTCTAGTTATTCTTGTCCTTACGTCAAGCTGGGCACAGCAGCCAGGGTAACATGGTTTGGTCTATTCAAGCCATGAAAGGATGGTCCCAGCATACACACAGAATGAGGAAGTATTTGATTTGAATTTAGAAACACTTGAGGCCCATTAGCAACATTCTTTACTGCTAAGTGGAAGCTTGCATGCCAACTGGCATAACAGAAGTAGTATTCTAATTTACTCCCTAGAGCTAACCATTATAATTTAAGACTGGGCTTTTTTGAAGGCTTTAAATTCTGTTCACCTTTCCATTTCCAAAAAAAGATTATTGAATTCCCTCTTCTCAAAACAAGATGTTTTTCAAATGACAGCTCTTTTTATGTTCTCCTTTGCTCATTGTGTGCATGACACAAATTGTCGATATCCCATAGAATAAAAATAGAAAAAGAAAAGATACTCTGGCCAAGAACTAGAATTGAGCTGACTCTAAACTTTTCAAACTAAGGACTTGACATTTATCACCTTATGCTTGGCATAAAAATAGTAACTACATGATTTACATATAATGGTCCTCTCCTATAGATTTCCCAATAAAATAATAATAAAAAATCCTTCTTCCTGATTTCAGCTTTCTTTTTTACACATGCTTATAGATGTAGAGAATTTATAAATATTCCCTGCATTACCATTAATAATGAATACAAACTTTGTATAAAACAAGAAATCCATCAAAGACAGATAATGTTTGCATTTGATCCTAGTCCATTCATCCAGGGAAAGAACTAGAAAAAGTATCCGTGAATGATCTTTATGTGAAGAGTAGATTTCAACCTCATTGAAGTAGGAAGAGGACAGGCAGGAGCCTAAGGCCATGTGTTTTCTCGGGAGCAGGCTGCTTGCAGAGCTTTTTTTCACATGTTCTATATGAATGGGCACACTGAAGTAGTTATTGATGGGTGTAAATAAATTATTTAATGACATTACCCATCCTGGATTCAGACATCCTCCACACATCTTACAGAACCCTGAGGGAGACCATATTTAAGCACTGGCTCCTCATAAGCCTTCTTTGCACTCATCCTGCCCTCTGTGCAATGTGATTGCAATGCAAAGTGGCTGTAGAAACATCAGAGAAAGCTAGAGACTACCCATGTGCAGTGCACTGGTAACCATACAGGTTTGGCTTCACACAGATTCTCACATCAAAAAGCAAGCATGACACTGCTAATCTGCAGCTGGCACCCAAATTAGCCTATATCAAGACAGTTATTTCTCGACTTCACTACTGTCACTGTCGTTATTTTACACACAGTCAATTGCATTATTCCTGTGGACAGCATTAGTTGCTTCTTTAGTCACGTTAGTGAAGAAAATTATTTGCCTATCCCAAGAGTTTCTTTGTTGATTCATGTTGGTATCAAAATGATTACTAAATCAAAGTGACTGAACAAGCATGTATTTTCCATTTATGAAACTTGATTTAGAGTGTGACTTAATTTTACTTATGTCTGATTGGTTCAACTTTTAACCAAGGAGATAGAACAAAGAACCCTATTCCAGCAGCACGCAGCACTAATCTATAATGCTTTACAACACTGCAGTCTTTAAATGATAATTCTTGAAGGTACAGAAGCGTTCCACCATCAAGTGACATGATATTTACTTGTTTGAATAATGAGGTAAATGTGGAATTGCAAATTGTGGGAGGGATTTTGTTTTTGGGGCTATTGAGACAGTGCCTGAGATGGCAACATCGTTGTTCAAGTGTGATGGTTTGCTGACTCAGTGGCTTTTCTCTGTTTGACCTACACATTTTCTATGTGTTTCCAGAGGCTTATTTCTATCCTAATGCTCACTTTGCACTGGTTTTATTTGAATTGTCTAAAAACATAGAACATAGAAGTTATAAAATATATATATGATGATGATTATAAAAAATATATATGATGATGATTGCATTTGACTTTTGTATTTTTCTCAGTTCACTTTAATTGGTATAGTTATTGTAGGTGCTTTTGTACAATTAAAATATTATTAATAAAAAATTTTAGCTTAGTTTTTGGCTCATGTTCTTACACACTGATACTTTAATGTTCCTAGAGATTGCTCTGTGGAAGGACAGCTGCACTAACTGCACAGCTCTGTGCAAAAGTAACATCCAAATATGTGACTGGGCATCAAATTGTTACTACTTCAAACACAGCTAGAGATTCTCCTCCTTTTTGATTATAGAGGGAATCCAGTGCTGCCAGCTTGTCACTTTTAATACCCCAAAACTTTTCTCAACAGCCTTTCCTTTTGATGGCATTACACGCTTCTATGTGATGACCATTAACATTTTCACAGGAAGAATAGAACATAATTTGATCTTTAAATCACACACTGCTGCTGCTGAGGAGCTCTTGCTGTTGCAGACTTGAAGACTTATGTGTTCAATTTGAATTTGATGAAAAAGACAGCGTTTGCTGCAAATGTATTTTGGCCATGGTGTAGTAGAAAAACAAACAGAAAAAGACTCCTAAATGGACTATAGGGCAATCCTGTGTCTGGTAAAGAAATATATAGTTCAGAAAGGAAACAGATGTATATTAACAAGATGTTGTAAATCAACAGAGTGTACCTGGTGGTTATGGACCCACAAGTACCAGTTCTTTCAAGAATGTTTGCTAAATGGTCAGAATGGGTTATGATACTTTCTCTATAAATGTGAGTGCTAGAAGTTCTTGCCCTGGTAAATTTGAGCTAAGAAAATCCCTGTACAAACAGTTCAGATTTCAAAAGTATGTGCAAATAAATATACAGTTCACCAGAGTCCAGATGTATGTTTCTGAATGCTCTTTGGGAACTTACCCTTTTCATGAATTTAGGCCAATGAGGGTGATTTTAGTTCCTCTACAAGGCTAGGCTAGAGATAGTGAATGGGAAACAAAGTTTCTTTGTATTTTGATTAAGAAGTCATTTTGCTGACCGTGCTTTTCTGGTGTTAATGGTGTTTTTAGTGTTTGAATCAGTGTGTCACTGGCAAACTAGAAGCAACTTCATAATCCAAAACTGAGCCAATGAAGCACAAATGTAGAGGAAATAGCTTTTCCATATATGTGTATGTATATGTATATGAGTCATAGGAGTTGGGGTGATCCTGCCATACACTGCATATTCTGTCTCTTCCACAAGAGCACTGAAGCACATACATGGCTAGTGGGGGCTGTGCCTTTCCTGACTGAAACCTTAGTGCATTACTGTTTAATTTCCCCAAGGGTTCAGTTTGTACCTGGTTAGACCACATATGCATTTTGTTTTGTGTTCAGTCAGTTCTCAGCTATTTGCCTCAAAACCCATGTCCTCTTTCCCCTCCAAAAAGGAATAAAAGACAATATTCAGAAGTCCCTGCATAGAGGGAAAGAAATTGGTAATAATTTATGTAAGCATTTAACAATTTTATCTTTCAAATTATCTTATTCTTACAATTTCTTTTTCTCTCCATAATTAAAAAAAAGAAATTCCTTAACTCCATAATTATATTCCTCTTGTTTGTATAGATTTTCCTTGCATATATTCCTACTTGTTATTGACAAATTTCTCTTTTATATAGAAAATCAATATTGTTGCTTTAGCATTTTAATAATTACAAAATACCTTGAGGGCATTATTCCTCTGAAGCACGTGTATGACTTTCAGTAACCCCTAATGAATTTCACTTGCTCATCAAGGTGAAAATATGCCCTATAATGTTGCATCTAATTTTCTTTCTTTGTCCTTTTCCTTAGTTAACTGCTTAGTAATGAGATGCTAATAAGGCTGTGATAGAATATTTAAAATTAAAAAAAAAAATGGAGTTAGCTTAACACTTGGATCAGTCTTTGAATATCATCATACGACAAGGCAGGATACAGCACACTTACAGCAATACTTCTTACAATATTTAGTGTGATGTTAGAACTCTTCATCTGTCATGTTCACCATAGGAAGAAAATTATTTCTTCAGTCCGGAACGAGTTAGAATGATCCCAGTATTGGCTATAATGCCTTTAAGAAGGAACACTTGACTTTCATTTTGATAATGTGAAATGTCAAACTGATTGTTTCTTTCCCAGATATTACCCAGCTGAAATTTTCCCAGTTCACTTCAACCTTGCTGTCAGCTCACTTTAATGGAATCTTATCAAACAATCTTCATGCTCTCCTGCACAGCATGTGATCTCCCTTCAGTTTTCCTAAAATGAAGATAGGGAAATCCTCTTTGTTTGGCTGGCACCTGTCTCCTGAACTGACATGAGATCCAAACCAACTATTATTTTCACCTCTGAGGCAAGAAGTAATGAAAGGAAAGCTTAGTGTACAAACTATTAACTTTCTGATGCTTTTTAAATTTAGATATATTGTCTCCAACTTCAGATATGAAACTAAAGTTATAGGTAGCTGTTGATATGTAGGCTCAATCTCTTTTAAATTTTTCAATCTGCTACCACAGGTCAGGCCTGTATGAACTTTTCTTTCACAAGTGCAGATGAGATCAGCTAAGCCACTTGTGTATTTTCATGATCCCATTTCGGTGGACATGACACTGTGACATACAGATAGGACAGTAATGGAATGTATGAACACATGTATTAGTCTACAGATTATTTTCACCCTTATGTCTGAAGCACTTTCAGTAATGTGGAATTCTTTTCACACAGGTAGTACCAGTTTAGGGCTGCTAAATGACTTTTTGCATTTTTTACATGTTCATTTATCAAACTCATACATCTTCTTTATTATGTCCTCTCTATCTAAAGCAAGAAATTCCACAACAGTTAAGATTTTATTGTCCTTAGCTTTTTTATGTCCAAAAAAAGTTATCCCACCATCTCACATATATTCAACCAAAGAATTTTTATAATTTCTTGGTAAACTTTGATATCCTTTCTCTCCTAGCCCTCAAGCCCAGAAGGATACCATATCTACTTTATTTTTCAGTGTTGTTTTCCTTTCAGTACTTTGCCCTTTGTATCAACATTACACATTTTCTTGAGACCAATCCGTGAGATCCAAAAGATGTTGTACCTTTGTTATTTCCCAAAGAATGGTCTCATACCTAGATCAAAGAGAGAGTTTTCAGTTTCTTTGGCTTTGCACCAACCTGCTGAGTCATCTGATATTCATTAATTCATTAATCTTGTTTGCTCTTGTATTTTCCATCAGCACGACTATGTTAATAGCTAGATTTTTATTTTTCCATAAATGAAAAAGAAGTCTTGATGTAAAAAGCCTGAAAGTACCTCAGAAATGCAGATTTAAACAAGTGGTTTCAGATTTCCTGGTTCAAGACTCATTAAAAGAGATCAATTAACTGAACAAAAGCAGCCAGCAAGGGTGTTTTTTTCTGTTTGGTTTTGGTTTTGCTTTATTTAAAATTTTTATTTTGTCTTTTTTCGGATACTAATGTTTAATGCTCAAAATAGAACCACTCAATTTTTAGAACTAATGTTCCACACTTCTAACTTTTTAGAATAAAAATCTTTGGAAAAAAGAAAGTAATAAAAGAGATAAAGTTTAGAGAATGCACTTCGAATCCTAGCAATACTGATTTCATCATTTTGCGCTGCAACTGTTTGAATGGGTCAGATAAATATCATGTCAAGTGTGGAAGCAAATGTTTAGAAATATGCTTTTCAAACTATAATACTTTTTTCTGGTTGATATTGGGTGACATTGTGTACTAACATTGAAGCTAAGAACAGTAAAATAATGTCACATTATGGTTTAAGATTCAAAGACATGGAAATAAAATTTTGGATGGTTTCCCTTAATTGTTTTAGAGTTCACAGCTGTATTCATGCTGATTAAGCTAAATTCAAAAATGGCAAGACAGTGAACAGAGATAAGTGACCAAAAAGCCAGAGAATTATTCCTTTAAAATTTGATTTGAAATCTGACTGCAGAAAAAAAATAATCGGGGGGGCGGGGGGGAAGCAATTAAAAGTATTTAAAAAATAGAGAATGGGCCTCTCAAACTTATGTAGCTGAGAAGAACAATGAAAACATGGTTCTTATTCTAAATTGCTTTCTTTAGTTTTGTATCTTTACTTTTCTTACAAATAAAGGAAACCTTTGTATTGCAGTGTCTCTATTGCTATATAGAACAGACTATTTGGTGGGGTTTACCGCATTCATTAGGTGCTCCCACAAGTGTGACATTTGTGGAGATTACCCTTTTTAATGGTTTCTTGTCACTGGCTCCCTTGGACTGACTTGTTTCCTGGAATTAAATTCAAACACATACTCACATCCACATGTATCTTTTTATGTGTAGGCATTTACATGTGCATACATACACAAACGTATTTATATATATGTCTCTGTGTTTCTATATATAATCACATATATATGTGTGTGTGTATATGTATATGTAAACATATGTAAACACACACATAGCTAACCTTAAAAGAAGACTTTCCAAAAGAGCTGCATTTGATCCTAAGGCACTGGATAATATTGACTAGAGGAATTGACAAGTAACTTTGTTAAGCAGCTCTGGAAGTCTTCAGGATGCTTTACCATGCAGATAAGCTTCAAAGGCAGAATGGAGAAGCCCATAAGGGCTTTTAGGTCCTGGCTGTTTTACATAGAGCTTGCAAGGTCTAAGAGGTTGCCTGAGCCCTTCAGAGCTTTTTAGCACGGTGCCTCTCAGACTCTCAGACTGGAGGTTTTAGTAAGGCTGTCAGGCCCACTGTGTACACTATCAAGCAACCTACAGGATCTTGGTCATTGTTCAGTTACCAGACAATTCATTCCAGAACTGGGAACACCAGCCAACTGCTTCCAGGCAGATTCGTCATGTAGAGTGACCCAGAACAAATCAGCTATGTGAATCTGTCCCAGCTTTTGACAACCAAAATTTTCAGTATTCCTGTTCTGGAAGTATTCTGGTTGATCGGTCCCAGACCTGCCAAACCTGGCAGCAGTAAATTGATTGCTCTGAAGCAGCCTGGCAGCACTAGAGGATTTGCCTTTGATTTGGCAAAATGTAGTCAAACCTGAGATGAGTCAATCAAAGCCTTCAGATTCAGTGAAATGTTTTTGAACAAAAATATTTCCCTCAGAAATGTTGGGCCATCTGTACTCAAGTTAATAGAGCTGGTTCTCACTAAGGTCATAAACATGCATGTTTCCCCTTAGCATTATACTCTAATCACAGTGGGCTTTTTGGTAAATGTTAAGCCAGGGGTTTTGCAACACACAGAGTATTTCACATTTTGACCAGCAATCTTTGTGTTATGTTTCCTACTTTTTTTTTCCCATATGTTCTGTGTGTATCTTCCTGAAATGGAACATGCACTGTGCAGCTGTTTAGAGCACTCTCTATACAACTTTTTCCACAGTGTCTAACGTTTTCTTTACCCTGTCTGCACCTCAAAAGTGTATCTGCCTTACAGACCAGAGTTA
This sequence comes from Corvus brachyrhynchos, assembly GCF_000691975.1. NCBI lineage: Eukaryota > Metazoa > Chordata > Aves > Passeriformes > Corvidae > Corvus > Corvus brachyrhynchos. The sequence goes on from NW_008239110.1 coordinate 4,187,516, forward strand.
TTCAGGTTATAAGACGACCTGAGACAGTCCAGCTTGTGACTCATTATTTATATATTCATTATTTATATATTCATTATTTATATGTGACTCACTCTTCCTGGACACCCCAGAACTCTCACGACATTAGAGCACAAGTAGTATGCACATTTATCCGTCTCCTACTTCGATGTGTTCATACATCAGAAGGGTTCATCAGATCTGCTTAAAATGCAGATTAGTCTGAAATAGGGAAGGCGGACCTTGCTTATCTTAACCTGTAGCTATGGAAAAAATTGTGATCACTGGAAAAGAGAGTTCACACAGAACTATGAGGCTGAAAGCCTCATCTGCTGCACTGACTTTCCTCCTTTGCATATGGCCAAAAATTCTTCTGTTGTAATTGGATAACTTCATTTAATTCTCTTGCCCATGCTTCATTAAGATTCATAAAATCAGTATTTCTCAGACTATTTCTCATCAAGACTTTTACTCAAACCTGCTTTGAAATTTCTCTTTTGCATTCCATCATTCATCTAAAGTGTGAGAAAGCTGGGTTGTTTTGGCTAGTTGGTTGATTAGGGTCTTTTTGGGGTCTTCTCTAGAGGAACTCAGCTTCACCTCTATTTCCTAGGTAAAAGTGAGTGGTGTGCCTCTTTTCCACCACCTGCCTCTGATTCTAGGGGAGTAAACTTGCCAGGCTGTGGTGAAAATAAGAGGCAACACTTCTTCCTAGTTGGGTAATAGTAATGCCTTCCCCTGAGAATCAGGAGGTCTTGCATTTTCATCCTAGATCATAAAGGTCATATTAGTAAACTTAGTGTTCAGGTCATGAAGTTGGGTACATGATTACATTTTAACCATTAAAATAATCCCTGATAGTTTAGGTTCAGGATAGCTAATGCCTTCTCAGACTGTGCCAAGTAGTCTGGAGAAGAGCAAAGTTTTGGAAGACAGCTAAGGGTACTCCTGGTGTTCCTGCCAAACAGTGTGGATGAGGTCTGTATGAGGAAAGAATGACAATTTAGTCATGCACGTGTTAGTCCTGGTCCATTCTGTACACCAATATAAACATAAGCAAAGCATCTGTGAGCCAAATGAAAGTCAGTGAATGAAATGCTGAGGTAAACCTTTAAAAATACAATTTTCAGGCTTTCTCACACCTGTCTTAAAGACACTTATCACAAGATTAAAATCTAGCAGCCTGCTCTTTCTGGGTGAGTGGTATCTGTTACTGTATGTAAAATGAAAACATTTTCAATACATATCTGATATGTTCATCCTGGCATCCAGAGCAAGTGAGCTAGATCAGTTCTGATGGGACAGGACAAGTGAGAGTCATACACTGTATCTTCTCAAAATGGAGAAGAAGGAGCTAAATGTGGGTATAGTTCCCTATTCAGCACACATCTTTTGTGGAGCACATTTTAAGATGTCTAATTTCTCTAATGAATCATATAGGGTTCTTTATGATTCCATCCTTGGGACCAGTGCTTAAAAACTGGGTATTTTGACTTGTTAGCTCCTAAATTCCCTTTGAATCTAAGCCAATGAGACTTAGCATTTTGAAATCCCCATTGTATAATAGTGAGATAGGAGAAGAAGAAAACTAAGTTTTAGTCAATCTGCCTAGGAATAAATCATAACACTGAGGATATATTTTTACAGTGCCTCTAATGGGAATTCATTGTGACTTTGAAGGAAAAGACAGAGAAGTAGAATTCATCAAAGTATTTGAGAAACCTCAAAGGAAACAAAGAGAATTGGAATTATTCAGTGTGATTACATATATCCTAAAACCGTCTAAACAGAGTGGTCTTAAAGCATATATTATGGCCCAGTGGAATAACTTGGAAGAAGACCAAGCTTCAATAATCATCCTGCACATATAAAATTTGCATTTAAATAACGCTAATGAATTAAGTGTCAAAGTCATATAAAGAATTTAAAAAATCCTTCTTGGCCAAAAACGTCAGTTATGTTTTTAGAAGGATGTGTATAAATGCCTGATGAGCTAAAAGAGTTGAACTTGCAAATTTTCTCTAAGAAAAATATGGAATTCCTCTCTTCACTAGACCCTCCTATGCATTTACAAATTCCAGTTCTGGTGTGAGATGGACTTTTCAGTTGCAGCAAGTTCTTGTTTTGAAGGAACAGGATTTTACAATTGGTGATTTAAACATGCAAAATGTTATCCTTAAGTATTTGTCGACTAATTTCCTTGGATAAGTCTGAATTTCTCTTCCGCAGGAAACAAGAATGTTTAATTATCAGGATTGTACCAGTCAAGCACAAAAGTATTTACTCTGGTTATCTATTATTGTGGAACAGCCCTCCTTAATCCCCCAACCAGAACCCAAATTTATCCCAGGCACACTTCTGTTCCCTTTTGGGAATCCTTCTGTTCCTCTGTAGAAAGCTTTCTTAGTCAGGGGGATGTTTTCTGTTGAGGACTCTCCTTTCTCCCTCCGGCTGTCTCTGGCTCAGGAAGTGAATAAAAAGGCTTCATCTTTATTTTTTAATCTCTGAAAATTTGTCAACCACTTAGGGTTGTGGATTGGTCTTGGCTGGTTGGTCGGTTGGTTGGTTGGTTGGTTGATTGTGTGTACTTTGATACACTGGTATCCTAAAATTCTATGCTGCTGGAACTCAGCTGATCATATAAGGGAGACAGAGACATCGTTGCTTTGGAACATAGGAGGGTTTTTTATTATTAACACATATACAGGGTAATTCTTCATTGAATTGGGGAACTTCAACTTACTAAAAATCTGCTAGAAATAGATTACAGTGGAAAGGAAACAGTAGATGATATTCTAGGAGTGTGTGAAAGATCCTGAAACAGTTGGTGAGAGAACCCACCAGGGAAATGGCTCCCATTACACTTGCTCTTTTCTAACAGAGAAAGATTGCGGGTGATATGATTTGTGTTCGGGGGCAATCTTAGGCATAATGATCAAAAAATTATGTAAGTGTTGATCTGCCAAAGGATAGAAAGGCTCTATAGAGCAATCCAGACAGGCCAGATCAATGGGCCAAGGTCATTTGTAGGAGGCTCAAGTGACAGGTCCTGTACTTGGGTCACAAGAACCCTATGGAACACTACAGGCTTGGAGAAGAGTGGCTGGAAAGCTGCCTGGTGGAAAAGGACTTGCAGGTGTTGGCTGATAGTCAGCTGAACCTGAGTCAGCCTGTGTCCAAGGAGGCCGATGGCTTCCTGGCTTGTATCAGAAATAGTTTGGCCAGAAGGAACAGGGCAGTGATTGTCCTCAGAATTGTGAGACTGCACCTCAAATCTTGTGTTTAGTTTTGGGCTCCATATTACAAGAAAGACATTGAGGTTCAGGAAAGTGGGCAGAGAATGGCGACAAAGCTGGTGAAGGGTCTGGAGCACAAGTGTTATGAGGAGCGGCTGAGGGAGCTGGATTTGTTTACCCTGGTAAAAAGGAGGTTCAGGGGAGACCTCATTTCTCTCTACAACTGCCAGAAAGGAGGTGGTAGTGAGGTGGGGGTTGCTCCCTTTTGCCAAGTAAAAGTGATAGGATGAGAGAAAAAGGTCTCAAGTTCTCCAGGGTAGGTTTAGATTGGATATTAGGATAAAAATGTCTTCACTGAAAGGGTTGTCAAGCATTGGAATGGGCTGTTTAGGGAAATGGTGGAGTCACCATCATCCCTCTAGGATTTTAAAAGACATGTAGGTGTGTAACTTAGAAAAATGGTTTAGTGGTGGGCTTGACAGTGTTAGTTTAATGGCTGGACTTGAGAATCATAAAATTTCTTTCCAAATTAAATGATTCTGTGATTCTGCGTTTTGACACTGTCAAGAGAAGTCCTCTGGTTCATGTTGTTGCTTAACTGGAAAATTTCAGTTCTAAATACCAGTTGATGTGGAAACTTTTTGTTATCTGTATGAAGATTGCAAGATCCACATCTCTGAAGTGTGTGATAGTAAAATCAAGATGTACTAAAGTTAGTGCCATATTTTAGTAGCATTTTCCTTTTGAGGCACTAGTGATTCTTTCAAAATGTGTTGTAGCTTCCTTTGTGTGCAGCCCTTGTTGAACAGATGATATTATAGATCAGTGAAAAGAAAAATGTACCTTTGACAGCTTGGAAACTTTATACAAAATTTGTTTCAGATGTGAAATGGTAAGTGGTTAGGTATTTCTCTAATATTCTGTTTCAATGTTTTCTGAATGAAATATGTCTTATTTCCCTTCAAAACTACTTATCACAGTACACTATAAAATATTAAATTTAAATAAGAAATATTTAAATTGAGGTAATACTTGAAATACTGAAGTGGTGTTTTTTCAGACTTTTTATAGCCCATGAAGCACTTAAGCCAAAATTTACAAGAAACATCTACCTAATTTGTTAAAGAAAACCACCCCCCAAAATCTAGTGCTGGATTTTTGCCACCATGTACAGTATAGACACTATGATGTTATTTTTTACTTTTCTTAAAAGCTGGAGTCTTGCGAGTTCACAGCAATAAGTTGTTATCTTTTCCATTCCATTTGTTTCCTTCTATGTGACGAGGAACATATGGCCAGCTACATATTCTTAAAAAAGAAAATACATTCAATATTTTCATATGCTGCTTCTATGGAATATAAGCCCAGTAATATTATTGTAGTGCATTTTGGTATATTTTGCTTTATTCTCGATCAGAGAACAAATACAATTGGTAAAAACCTCTGTGAAATCTACTTTTCCTCTTGAGTCTCTCTGTAAGTGATTTCAAAATATATTAAGAGGAATCTGTGTGAAAAGATAATCTTTACATACTGATTATGTCAGTTGACTGAGAAGTGTCTTGTGTATTAGATTGATATGACTAGCTGTACATGTCCATGAGCACACAGTGACATAACTTATATTTATTTCTACAAATTGCATCCAGAAAACAGCTATTTTATTAATTGTAGCAAGTTGAATTTATCTTGCAAGGCCAAGTAAATTAACAGCACAGATGCCCTTTGGCAATAAGAATTATAAGTAGCTTCTATGGTCCCTCTAGTACAGATCAAAGTGGCAACAAGCAAAAGGTGGAAAACATAATGAATCTAGCCCACATATCAGCTACGTTTTGACATGCTTGTCTGTACATCAATCAATACAAAAGACTGTACCTTAGCGGAAGAGAAAACTAACAGCTCTCAGGGATGCCACTCAAGGAGACCGTGGTCATCATGTTGCATTTCTTCCTTATATCTGCACTATCAGTTGCAATGTAAAAAGGGGAAAGATAAGAGCTAGCAGGGAGGGAATTTTCAGTTCTTTTGAAATTCTTATTTTGTGTCTGGTATAAGAAAAACATCTATTACAGTATTTCTATCCATTACTAATATTTGGGCTTGGGAAAAGAAATTATTACTCTAGTGAGTAGAGGTTCTTAAGTTGTTAAATGCTTTCTTTATATATCATATGCCTGTTAGCCTAGAATTTTTTCTGTAGATACAAGCTTTAAGGGGTAAAGACAAGGCAGATTACAGCTTGTCTGTAAAGGCAGGGAATTCGTATAAAAGAGTAATATTTGGAGCTGGATATTCATAATCAGAATCATGCAACTGATTGCTTTCTGTGATCAGACTATACTTCTACAGAAAATCAATATCGTAATCAGAGGTTATCATGTTGGAGGCTAAAATTCACACCTAATAAAATGGCTATCTTAAAAAGCAAAGAGAAGAGAAAACCATACTTCAAAACCTTCTCTTAACATTCATTATTTTTTGGGTAATCATACATTTTCCTTAGCCAAGATGAGTATTGTTGAATTGGTTCACCTTGCTTAATCAGAAAAAAAAAAAAAAAGAAAAAAAGAAAGAAACCCAAACATCTAAAACAAAAAATCAAAACATAAATTTAAGAGTTTTCACTTAAATTGTCAAATAATTGCAGAAAGCCAAGTCAGTCTAGATGGTTTATTAAAAGAGCTACACATTTTTGTCTCAGTGCACATATCACAATGTTCGAAATATTAGCCGTTCTTTGCATTAGATTTAAATTATATACTTGATTCGAGCATTAAACTTTGACAGAACTATGCTATGACAAGAAAGCACTCTGCAGAGAAGATACTAAAACAGTCTATTAGCTGTGCAAGTAATTATCTTCATATGCATTTGTGACGTTTTAAAACAGCAGAAAATTTTATTTTTCTTGTACAGTTCTGAAATACAGCTGATTAAAAGACTGAGCTGTAAGTATAAAATTGTATGCTTTCATTCCAACCCTTTATACCAAGGCTCTGAGAGAACAAATAACATTCAGTACTCCAGCTGAAGGCATTAGTAAAGCCTAGATAAGTTTTGGCATAAAATTGATTAAGCTACTCTAACAACATTTTTGCTACATAAAAAGGAACACAGACAAGTTCTGTATTGGAGGAGGTTTAAAAAAAATGGATTGACTAAAAAAAGACAAAATATGATGTTTTGAGTCGGTTCACTGATAGTTCAAAAAATCCTTAAAAACCTGAATTCATTTGAAGCTTCAAAATGCTAAACTATTTCACCCCTTCTGGGATAGCTCTGACTTATTTAGAAACTCACCCTTTTAATGTAATCTTCCCATGAATGTTAGGAGTACTTACCTGTATTTTCCCACATTTATTTTCCTAAACACTTGCTGTGGTGACAATTACAGCAGACACTTGCTGTAGGTTTTGTTTAATATTTTTGGGTGAATCTTGAACCTACTATTATTTGGAATACATCAGTATAGAACCATCCATTCCATGCCAATACACATGCATAATAAAGCACACAGGTGCTCTGCTAGGATAGATACTACTTCTAATACATTAACTCATTCATTTGTCTTTATGTTCTCCCATTCAGAACCAAAGTGAAGTGCTACATTAATAAATGACCCTTCCCTCTAGGAACATTCAGGTCTTGAAGGACACTATGAAGAAAACATCAGTGGTGACCATGGCTTGCTTTCTTCTCTGTGGCTTTGATTCTATTTTTCTGAAAGTAAAAGGTCTATTTTAAATAGTGCTGATAGTTAGAAATCATATTCTGTGTGCTTGAGGATTCATACATATTAGTATATTTTCCTTTCTGCAAGATCCAAAATTTGTTACTAAATAGGAAAACGGATACCAACATTCAGCAAAAACTGCAAACCTCATATTCCTCAGTCAGTGGCAAACAGTTCTTTAGAGAAAAAAAGTATATGCAAAGGATTGTGGTAGCTTATAAGTACCTTCATTAGTAATTTTTACAAGATAGTTGCAATTGTTATTTCTCGGTCATTCACCCATTCATAATTAATCAGATAAGGAAAAAGTAAAAGAAGTAAAAGTATACTTTTATCACTGTCTTAAAGGAAATTCCTCCTGAAGGACAAAATATTTTCTTTATATATATCCATCTTATTTATTATGTCTGCAGAGACCCTATACCATATCTTACAATAAAATTTGTGTTTAGAGCTCATTAAAGGCCTTCCTTTACTGTTTACATAGGGTCCTCTTGTGGGTTCTAATAACGATTTCTTTGTCTTGAGCACAAAAAATCTGAACATATAAACCAAAAAGACCCACATGACATTGTTCATAGAGTACTGCTGTTAAATATTTAAGATGACCCTTTGAAAAAAAAAACCAGTAATGTTTTCCTAGCCATGGATTTAGCGATTAAGTATGACATTAAAAAGAGTCCCAGGATTTCTGTCTCCAGAGATCGTAGTTTGACCTACATGGAAGAAACTAATTTTGGATGGAGGATAAATAGTTCATAATTTTTTAATGATGTATAACCAAAATGAAAGAGAACTGTTGTTTTTCATGCTTCCTAAGTACCATGCCTGCTGTGATTGGAAAGTCAGCATTTGCTAGTGGTCACCAACTGTTAGCAACAGTTAGAGTAGTTGAAATCATGTCATTTCCTTTGCTAATAACTAACAGTGTCATCACTTGGTTTGGTTTTTTTTTTGTAAGTTCACACAAATTACAAGAAGTAATAAATTGATAGTAAGACAAGACATTTCAAATAAAATAAGGTGGAGGTTATTCTGAGAAATAGTATAGGATATAGAGAGTTAAAAACTCTTAAAAACAGCAGGGCAATATTCTGTTGTGGGAATAAATGAGGGAATAAATAAATTTTGAATCTAGAGATCCTGAGTGATGAGTAAAATGCCTACCAGCTTCTTGGGTAATGAAAGAAGCCCACTCCAAACTGCTGTTTATTGAAACTTGAAATATTACTGTAGTCTTTCTTCCAAATCCAAGAATTATTCTGCTGACTCAAAAAAGAAGCATGATCCAGCGGAGCTGAAACTCAAAATATAGAACAAACTGGTATTTTCACCTTAAGGATAGCTCCACAGTTTGAAACATATAGCAATGGGGAGTAATCATGTAATTAAGAGCTGAAAGACCACTGTTATAACTGCAGCAGAACTGTCAACAGGGAAAAGTAAAATATCAGATACAAAAGTCTGGTCATATTTGTAAGTTTCTTTTTCATTTTCACATTAAAATTTCAATATGTATTACATATAATTGTGCTTGTTATCATAATCATATTAGAATTTACAGCAAACGTTTCAATTGCAATATCTCCTGCAATGTTTTGTATTTACATTACTCATGGAACATACTCTACTTCAGCTGAGTAGAATAAAGTAAAACAAATATCTAGTTATTTCAGAAAGCTGTATTAAACATGTGATATAATTTCCATATTGTATATTATTTTCTATCATGTTGGAGTTTTACCAAAAAAACTGTACATAAAGTATCTGTTAAATAATGGACCTCCCTTTCTTCCTACATCTTCCTTTTTTACTTTTTTACAAATGAAACTTTAATAAAAAGAAAAATTCTAGCTCAGAGTGTGCTGCATTGTGTATTCTAAAATGCTTAAAAGCTCTGACAGCTAGTACAAGCATAAACTGTTAGGGAGAAAAAAAGAAGCAATAAAAACACTCATGCATTCTGATAGAAAAAGTTATATCTTCTAAACTTAATAAAACTGCATCAACTTTTCAATTTTCTTGACTTCTTTCAGGCATATTCTACTTCTTGTCTACTTTTTCTGAAATACTGACTAAGTCCAATTTGTCATTATTACAAAATTTACTCCTATAAATTAATTTTTAAAATATTTTTGATATTTCTCCTTTTTTTTTTTTTTTTGGTGTTTTTGTAGCAAAATTATTGGTTTCATTCTCTGCTTCTGCTAAACACTGGGCAGCTGGACCTTCATTTCACTTTGCTGATGTGATTTGTATATCAACTCTTTTGAGCAAGCCAAAGCTGTCTCATTCTTCTTAACATGACTACCTGCCATTCCAAGGAGTTAGGAAATAAAACTTTTCCTGATTTTCTCCATTTATAAATGGATAATCATCTATTTTTAATATTACATTATATTTCTGTTGCACACAGTGCAGACCAAGTGAAAAAAAACCAGTTCAGTTTAGTGAGTAATACAAATATTCAAGTTAATGAATACACATAGAAGTTACAATGTGTGTTTTACTGGAAGAGATAGAAGTGTTTTGATGGGTATTTGACTGCCTTAAATAATGTCAGTTTGGAAATTAACCACTTTATGTTACTGGCACCGCATGCAGCTCAATTCTTGCAGATAGATTTGAGTAGAAATTGGATTTTTTACATTACCTCCAACAAGTCATTGTTTAAAAATATTTGTGTAAGATAATCTAGATATATTTAAGTTTCTGTAACCTATATTTGTGTATTACTTTTTTTTCTGATACAGAAATTGCTAGTTTTACAAAAAGACACCGTTCACAACAAACTGCTAAGGCTATAAATTGAAATGAAAATTTTTGACAGATTTATTTTCTTAAAATGACCATGTAATTCAGCTTGGGGATTATTTTCATGGTTTTTTCGAAATCACCTTTTTTGTTTCAAGGCTGTTCTCTGTCCTGAGTGAACTGCATGTTGAGATAAGAAATAAGCAATGTTATCTTAGTCCGTGCTAATCACTCAAGTCATTCAGTTGGGTCATTCAACTTTTCCTCTCTTTGAATTTCTAAGTTTTGTCCTGCATATTCCAAAAACTCTTAGAAAGGAAAAGAAAGAAAAGCAATGCTTTTATCTTTCTGGTCACCAGTGAAATAAAAATATGGAATTTGATTTCAATTGACCATTTAAAATTTTTCATAAACACAAAAGCAAAAAATTATTGGGATGGAACAAAGTACCTTGATATATGCCATTTGTTTTAAAATTATTTTACCTATCTGAAGTAGGTGAGAAACAGAATGGCAAAATGTTTAAATGATATTCACTTAGTAGATAACATATTACTGTTATTAACCTGTTCACTTGACAACACTAATTGTAATAGGCAGGTATCTTTATAAAATATTGTTAAAGAAGGTAGATCTAAAGTTGGAAACCACATAAGAGTGTAAAAACATATCTCAAAAATCAAAGTTTGAGAAATGTGTTTAATTGAATGTTAATAAAATGGTGAAAAGGTTTTTAAAAGTGGAATAATATTTTTGCATTTATTTCATTGCATAGGACTGATGTAGATAAAGCAAGAAAGTAGTGCTGAATGTTGTAACTGCTACATTCCCTAGGAACCCGGAAAATATGCAATGACTAAAGTCAAGTCCTTATCTGATAGAAGGATATTCTACTTATTTAGTGTTTTAAAAGCTAATTGGGACAAATTCTCATTTGGTGTGCATGACAGTCCATGAAATATGAACCGAGTAACCTAAAAAAATTCTTTGAAAATGGTCAGCCATTTTTAACAATTGTCAAATGTGAGATCTTTCCCAACAATTTGCTGAAGATGCTGTACATTCACAGTAGCAATTAAAAACAAAGGGACATGTGCCTTGAACATATCAAATGCTGCATAATGAAAACTGCTTAGTCATAAGAGGTTCCAGCTGCCTCTTGCACAAATTGTAGCAATCTTCCTCTATTTTGGCTCTCCAGCTATGAAATGAAATGAAACGAAACTGCTCCTTAACCTACCAAATATATTTTGAGAACTTATCATACTATAGTGCTTAGACTAGTCCAGAACACCCTGGGAGATAACTGATAATCTGTAATAAGAACAACGTTGAAATAATGTCAAGTAAATAAATCCTAAAGCTATAGTTTGAGCAAAAATGTTTTAAATGAAACTAAAATATAAAATATTATTGCACTATCTGGTGCATGTAAGCAATGTTTATTTTCTACCAAATGAAGCAAGAGAATAGAGAAAAATATGACAGTATCATAGAACATATATAAGTTGGAAATTTTGAAATAAGTTTACAAAGCTTGTTTGAATTTTCAAATTACAGCCTGACTTTTCAACTTTCAGAATGTTCTTTTATATAGGCATAACAGTTGTTAATAGTTGAATGGAATATATGAACCATTTATAGCAGCTACTTCATCAAATTAAATCTGTGATTGTAATCAGTTGTAACTCTGCAAAATCTAATGATACTAAATAAGGAAGATAATGCACCAGGAAAATATATACATTATTTTAAAATGCACACTACCTTTCTGCTTACTTGACCTAATCATCTCATTTCATCTTAGACTGATTTTTTTTGGTCTTAATAAAGCATTTTTTTCTGATTCCTAACATTGCAACTCCCAGATTGACTGTTTGTGAAAACACAGAGACAGAACAGCTCACTCAAGCAATTTCATATGATATTTTCCTTTTCCCGGGGGAACGTCAACTTCAAACACAGCAGATTGACGAGCATGCCAAGATCTGTAGTGCAGTGGAATCACACACTGAAGAAATCATTCAGATGGAAATTGTTCAGACTATGTTTCAACTATATACTTTGTCTGCAGCCTTATCGCAGCTTTGTCATTACTACAGAATAAATAAACACCACAAATAAATTTGATAAAAATAAAATCAAGAAGAAAGTAGGCGCAAAGACTTGTAACTGGTATGGAAAAAAAGAAAAAAGCTAGCATAGAATTTCTATTTATTTTCAAAATGAATCAGATTTATGATTTGTCTGAAGCACTGGACTAAGGAAGGTAATCTAAAGAGAAGGGGAAATATCTTTCTTGAAATGAAACATAAAGTCTTTAGGACAAAAACTACATCTTAATTTTTGAGGACTGTTATTTGAGGTAGTTAATTCATATCCTCCTCATAGCTGTATTATTTGGTGTTGGGGTCTCCTCCCCTGCCATGGAGCCCTGGGAGAGGGGCCCTGAGGGGACGCACGGGGTTTCCCTGCCCCTGCTCAGCCTCGTTCCCATGGGTTGGTTTGTGTTCCCTGCGCGGGAAGAAGGACCCTTGGTCCCGTGACTGGAACAGTTCCTCGGCAGAGCTCCGGCCATGCGGCTGGAGAAATAAACATCTCTCTGAAACAGCTATCAAGAATCTGTCTGTCCGTATATATTTCCTTTCCACGGGACTCCTGGTTTGATATATGCGTGTTGCAGGTTCCCCACTGCAACATAATGGTGGAGAATTGTGAGCAGAACAATCCTCAATCCCTAAGCGACTGATTTGTGTGAGTAAACCCTGGAAACTTTGGATTCCTCTTCTTGGTTTTGCTTTGCTATTCCATATCTAAACTATGGAGGAACCGTGGGAAGACTCTTGGCTCTCAGAGCCGCATATGGACATTTATCTTAAACTTAAAATGATTCTTGAACAACGATTTGTAAATTTTAGCTTGATTCAAGCTCAAAAAGAACTGAAACACTTCCTGGCATGGTTGTTTAAGAACTTTTTCTATGTTTCTTGGGATTTAATTCTTACCAAGGGCTTTTGGAAAACCATTTGGACACAGTTAATACTGGAGTCAAAATATATGCCGATGGAAGAATATTTTCGTGAATATTATTTCGTTACCGAGACTGTTGAGCAATGTCAGCTGTGTCCTGGCGAAGGGAAGCCTGGCGCAGGGACCGTGCGGCCCAGGCCACGTGCACCGAGCGCTCTGCGAGCAGCAGCGAGGCAGTTCCCGCGGCAGCACTGAAACTCCAGGAAAAGTCTCGGTTTATCTTTTGAAACTCCTTGCAAGGACTTTTAAAAAATTCTCTCCCATCAGGAGGGATTTGATTTATGGCATGGTTCAGTGTCATAGAAGTAGTCTGGGATGATTGGATAAAGAATTCTGCAGTTCCTGTCTACGTGACCAGACAATTTACTAGACATTGGAAGAAATGTGAAAATATCTTTTGTTTTAAGCTTTTATTGGTTAATTTACCTTTAAAAAGGCTGTGCTATCTTGATAATTCGGCTTTTTCTTGCATTCTCTACTTCATGCTATGTCTGGGTCACAACAGTGGCTTGTATTTCTCTGATAAGATTTAATAAACAACTTCAGAAGAAAGAGATGGCTAAAAGTCCTGTTCGTCTCCTGGCAAAGACTCTAAAAAGCCTCCCCCATCAGGGGAGACACAATTAAGGTGCTGGACTGCGTCATATGGTGCCCTGTGTTCGGGCCTCACTGAAGTAAAGCCTGCCAGGAGAAATCGGACAGCAGCGCGCAGCCAGAAACAGAACAAAAATCCCGTGGGTCGGCTTTGAAAATCCAGGATCTTCTGACCTCAGTGCATGGGGGACAGAAGAAGCCGTGAACTGTTGGACGAGACACGGGCCAGGACTTCAAAGACCGATAAAAACCACCTAAACTCTGGTAAGCTGTCCAAAACTACACCTAAAAACAATCATGGGAGGAATTCTCTCAAGGACAGAGACAGATGTAATTGATAGCTTCGAGAATCTGTCTCGTAAGCATCCAGTAGCTATTTCTAGGAAGGAACTAGAGGATTTGTTGTCCTGAGTGAGAAATGAATTCCCTGATGCTGTAATAGGAGATCTGCACCTACCATCTTTCTGGGAAAATATTAATTCTATTCTGTATCATTTGGCAACTCTAAGAGATGAATCGGCTCTGAGGTTGCTATCTCCTGCTCGGGTAATTTATGAAGTGCTTTTGAGGGCAGCACCTCCTACTTCTACTGAAGGGGGGGCTTTCCGAACTCCCCTGCAACCCCGATGCGTTTCCTTATGTAGGAACCCAGAGTGCAGAGAATATTTCTCTGCCTGTTTTGAAGGGTTTTACCCCCCTGAACAACACTGTTTTTGACCTTCGTCCTTGGAAAAAACTGCCTACTCTTAGAGAAGAATTAGAAACCACACTGATGTAAATTAGGTGATAGACTACTATGTAAGATTATCACAGGGTGAAAAATTTAGAGGCTTTGGGTGTTGGGGTCCCTCCCCTGCCGTGTAGCCCTGGGAGAGGGGCCCTGAGGGCACAGACACGGGGTTTCCCTGCCCCTGCTCAGCCTCGTTCCCATTGGTTGGTTTGTGTTCCCTGCGCGGGCAGAAGGACCCTTGGTCCGGTGACTGGAACAGTTCCTGGGCAGAGCTCCGGCCATGCGGCTGGAGAAATAAACATCTCTGAAACATCTAGCAAGAATCTGTCTGTCCGTATATATTTCCTTTCCACGGGACTCCTGGTTTGATATATGCGTGTTGCAGGATCCCCACTGCAACAATTTTGAAGAGAGATTTTTGATTAACTCACCTGAGACTGAACTCAGTAATTTATGTTGCTATCTTTTTTCACTGAGGTAAGTGCTAAGATGGCCATCAATCAGGATTAGACTGTGTCTTGGGACTGTCTTTACTTGATCATTCAGGTAAATACTGTCAGTCTATTTAAACAGGATCTTCTCTGTTACTGTGATAGAGAAGCCATTGTATAGAATAGAATCATAGAACAATTCAGGTAAGAAAGGACCTTTAAGATAATCGAGTCCAACCATTAATATAACACTGCCAAGTGTACCATTAAACATGTCTCTGAATGACACATTTACACATCTTTTAAATACCTACAGGGGTTGTGACTCCACCTCTTTAAGCAGCCTGTACCAATGCTTAAGAATCGTTTCCATGAAAAAATTTTCCTAATACCTAATATAAACCTACTTTGGCACAACTTGAGAGAATTTCTTTTCATCCTACTAAAACTGTTTTGCACTGATTTTCTAGCCTATATTCCTTTATCTGACATAAATCCCACCTTACTTACATGCTGTTATGGCACATTGTCAGCATCCCTATTTTTTTGCTGAGACAACTACTACATTGACAGGAAGTTTTGTCCTTCTCAGTCTCGAGGGTTGTTGCTTGGGGTTATTGTTATATTTCTCAACCTGTACTTGTTAACAAGTTACACACTGTATTCACCTTTGGCTTATTTACACTAAAATACTAAGATCATGTAGACTTGTAAGACCATTTTTATTTTTTCTTTATATAGTGTGCTTTATTTTAGGATATGAACCATATAGTTGCAAAGAAATAAGCCAAGTTGAAGGTAGCAGGAATTTAGATAATAATATACCTTTAAAATTTCAACATCACAGCACAAGCAGTAGGTCTGACCATTTTACCATAGCAAGTAGAACAACCTAGACAATAGTAAACCCATAATATAGGAAGCTGGCACCACAGCACAATTTTCTTGAATTATTTGGAAATATACATAAAATTGATCTAAAACATATTCAAGATCAAACAAGTCCAGGGAAACTTGATCAATTCTGCAGTATGATATGGTTAATTATTTTGTTTAAAACCCGAGGGTTCTTGCTAACACTTGGAAGCATGAATTATCTTGGCCACAATTTACTAAATTGAAATTGCTATTCAGCTATTTCCTCTTAAAGACCTCTGTAATATTTTACCATACTCTTTTTTCCAACCATTAGATTTCTGAATAGAGAAAATTGCTATATTTTTCATTGCCTTTTACAGTGGCTAATTGTTGACCATTCCTTCAATATTTTTGCTAGTATTATAACAGTAGGGGTTCATAGTCACTAATTGAATCAAAACAGTTTTTAACACTTCTGAGCAAATCTTATCTCAGGTAATAGAAGAAACATCTATTCTTTCACACAAATAAATTGTGCTAGTGAAATAAAAAAAAACAAAAAAAGGTACTGCTTGCATCAGGTTTGGTTTTTTTCAATAAGCCTCTTGGTTATAAATTACAATGTCATACTGATTCCATCTTGATTGAATAGAATTTGCCTAATCAGTTGGTATTTGTAATGCTCTTTTTCTTTAGATCCTTTCTGGAATGCCTACAACAGAGGTGTGTTCACAAGAACTAATTACAAGTGACTTGTAAACCATAATGCTTACTTTCTTACTAATTTACATAATTTATCTTATCAATTAATCATACATGCAGATGAATAATTCCCTAAGAGACCCCTTAGTTTCTTAACTAGTGTGGAAAAACCAGTAGGGGTTGCTTACTTATTTCACTTCCCCTTCTCCTCTCCCCTAATAATTCTCTGTAGAGATGGTGTAGAAGTCCCTCCAAAGTTCCTTATTTTTCTGCTTCTAACTGTTAAGATATTACAACATATAATTCCTTGTGAGCTCCTCTTATTTAAATTACATGTACAATAATAATGATAACAACATCTGACTTTCCTATAGTATGTTTATCAACAGATTTCAAAGTGCTTTGCAAGGAAAGTCAAAAGCTTTATTACTATTAAAATAAACTACATGCAACTGGTGTTTTAAATAGAAAATACAATAACCTGTTAAAAAAATAAGCCTGCTCCAAGGCACTTCCAATTTAGGACTATATTCACTATGGAGAGAACAGCTTTCCCCAAAGTATTTACCTGTGTGCTCAGCAATTTATATATTCATTAGTTCCTGAAGAGAGACACATTCTATAATTTCTCTGTGGGGTTTCAGGTTTTTTTTATTTCCCTGGAAATATTCAGCATAAATATCAGGTCTGTCTTTGCTTACAGCAAGCTGTATAAAATTCTGTAGCTTTCTTCCTGCATTTCTAAGCTTTTTATGCTTTTACTGTTTATGAATATTTCTGTGTCAGACTCCTTCATCATAAAATTATTCAGTAAGTGGGAAACTGAATTTTATTTGTAAGTGTAGCAAATATCAGACAGATGTTTTATTCAGGGACTTTTTTTTGTACCGTGTGTGTGCTATTATAAAGTTCATACCAGGATATTTGCCAGTTTTGAGTCTCAAGGTCAAGATAACAGGGAAGGGTAACCTGAAGGATGTTGGGTAGGGATCTGGTGCAGCCTGCCGCCTTGACTGAGAGGGGTAAATAAGGCATTTTACCAACAGTCACCAGAGCCTCCCATCCTACTTTTCCTCACAGAAGTCTTAGTTTACTCAGAGAACTGCCAGAAGGGAAAAGATACCTTCATACAGGTAATCCAAGAAATTGCTTTACTGATGTCATGATTTAGCACTCATTTTGCTCTGCAGTGGGATGGGGGAGAGAATCAGAGGAGTAAAAGTGAGAAAACTTGCGAGTTGGAACAAAGATGGTTTAACAGGTAAAGCAAAAGCCACCCATGCAAGCAAAGCAAAACAAGGAATTCATTTATCCTTTTGCCAGGCATGTATTCAGCAATTACCAGGAAAGCAGGGCTCCATCAAGTGTAATGGTGATGTGGGAAGACAAATACTGTCCTTTTGAATGTCCCCTCCTTCCCTGTTCTTCTTCCGCCTTTATGCTAAATATGACAGCATATGGTAAGGATTATCCCTTGGGTCAGGCTAGGTCAGCTGTCCCAGCTGTGTCCACTCCCAACTCCTTGTGGACCCCCAATCAACTCACTGGCGGAGTGGGGTGAGAAGCAAAAACGTCCTTGTCTCAGTGCAAGCACTGTTCAACAGTAAAGAAAACATCCCTGTGTTATCAACACTCTTTGCAGCACAAATCTGAATGAGCTCCATAAGAGCTACTATGAAGAAAATCGTTCTCAGTCAAAACCAGCATAACATATGTGAGCTTCTAAGAACACAAGTGTTAACATTTTTTATAATATCTATGTACCTTCCAGAAAATGTCATTATATTGAAAATTTGCTTTAGTACTTTGGCTATTTTACAGAATTGGGAGACAAAACTGGCTTCAAATTACATAGTTCTGAAAAAGCTCTGGATATAATATCTTGCTTCCATAACTTGAAATATGTTAGTAGATATAAATAAAGAAGTAGTTAAATTGTTTGAAATTTGGCTTGTTAGAAGAATTTTAGAAAAATAATATAGCAAGGCAAATTTTCTTATTTCTCTGGTTGTTGGTTTGTTTTTATTAAATCTTAAGCTATCTGGACCTCTATTATGTCCATACAACTTCTACCTAGTTTAAAACAGTGCCTGATTTTTAAAAGTCTTTTCATTATTTCATGTTGTCCAGAATATTTAGAGCAAAATTATAAAATCTCACAGTAGAGCATAAATTCCCAAGATTGATCTCTTATGTATTAGTAATTCAATTTTTTTTTCAGAGTTCAGCTCACTGGTTTCTTTTTTCTACTATGAACAAGCTTAACAGCTTTGTAGTTAGTGTCTCTGTCCTGGTCATCTGTGTAATTCGGCTGTAATATGTAGCCCAATTCAACTATTTATATTCCCAGAGCCATGGAACATTTCCTTTGACTGGGAGTTTTAAATCCTGCAGATAGTTGTCTGCGTGCTGGTTAGCCCTGAATTATAGGTGTCAAAATCCATTTAATGCTTTTTTTAATCTTTATCTGTTTCCATATTTTGTCTCACAATGAGTAATGCAAATCTCTTGTTCATATTTGTGCATTCGATTTTTGGTCTTGCCTTTATTTATTTAGTTATTTATGATTATTCTTCTGTGCCTCTCTTTGTCTTTTAGAGCAGGTATGATTGTCCTGATGCAAATAAAGCTGCACGTGGTTCAGCTTTGAATTCATGAATAGACAATCAGCTAATATAAATATCACTTTAAGTAACCAATAAGGACTTTGTATTTTTTAAGTGAAAACTAAAATAGGGACAAAAGCTTGTTCTTTTACGAACTATTTTTCACATTTAATTTCATATAATTTTTCTAAATTTTGTTTGTGCTGCTTCCTAAGATGATAAAAAGGGTTCATTTACCTTAATTTTTGCTAGTGACTTCTCACAGGAGGTCCATGTACTGCAGTCTGTGCTGCTAGTACTTCCTTTGACAAATTAAGTAGGCTAGGATAAGATGTGTGGCATTCAAACCTGAAGGTTTGGTTTTGTTGTGTCACATTTATACAATACTACAGAAATGTTAGTACATAAAAATGGTATTGTGCATGCTTAAAATGTAAGAGAAAAAAAACCCAGCTCATCCAGCTGGGAGATGTCTTATGACAGCCACACTTCTCTAGGGAGATAAGAGAAAGAAAGAGAAGTATTAATGATCCACGTTAGTTATGTTACCCAGCTCTTCTGGAGAAGATGTTCAGACTTCTTTATACAGGGAAGTGGCATAGAGGAGGATGACACAGGTGACATCAATCTGAAGAATGACACATTTAGCTCGGTGGGATGTACAAATGTGAAGAACAAACTGTTTGTTGGTATATAGTTCATTCATTTGTAATACCTTTGTGGGATGTACAAATGTGAAGAACAAACTGTTGGTATATAGTTCATTCATTTGTAATACCTTCTGTGAAAATTCACTGTTAAGACTGCATTTTCTCTCACCCCGTGTCTTAGGTTCTTATGGCATAATATTTTGTGAACAGGTCAAACCATCACATCAATCAACATCTGAAGTATTTATGAATCTAATAAAATTGAAACTCTCACATCACACTTTCAGAAACAGTTGTTTTAAGCTAAATCCAGATCAAAATATATTGTTGTAGTTTGCTGCATGGTAGCACGCTCTTTCATTTGTCAACAGTGCATAACCCTAAAGGTAATTACTTTACTGCTAAATTTGAGTATGCAAACAGAAATCACATAAAAATCTCTGTAAAGATGAATACTTTCTGAAGTCTTGATGGATCTTGATGGGAAGTCCAGGATGAGTTATTTTATTGTGAAATTATATTCCACAGATAACTAATTAGTTTTTCTAATTTACATTTGCTTTTACTTCTGAATTTTTGTATAGTAAAGGTTAAAATAAAATAAAATAAAATAAAATAAAATAAAATAAATTTTATTTTTCTAATTTTCATTTCCATATATACATAAAAATCCCTCCGAGCCAGAGAAAATCCAAGTGTATGAAGTCTGTTAAGACAAAGAATACTCTCAATATTAGCAAAAATATCTTGACAATGCCATGCACTGCACTGTACTTCATT
Organism: Corvus brachyrhynchos; assembly: GCF_000691975.1. Lineage (NCBI taxonomy): Eukaryota > Metazoa > Chordata > Aves > Passeriformes > Corvidae > Corvus > Corvus brachyrhynchos. The sequence goes on from NW_008239110.1 coordinate 4,207,620, forward strand.
GGTAATAAAGCATGAAAGAGTATGTTGTATTTGTCAATGTTAAAATCTGGAGAACTGTAGTATTTTCAGTGTTACGTTGTCAACATCGCTCCTTCAAAAACAAAGTAAACCTTACTATCCTTTAATCCGTGCTCCGAGTTCATGCCACACAGCAGGCTGGTGAGTTAAACCTTTAGTCACTGAAAGGTAGAAAGAACATACAAACTCTGCCATTTAGTGTATTTTCAAATTTATGTACTAAATGATTGTCACATACTTGTAAAATATCTTATTTTTAGTTAATAAATTAGTCTTGCTTGTTATAACTCTTCATCTTCTAGCTTTGTGCACTCTTGCATTCATGCAAGAATTATTGATATAGAAGTGATTATAATTTTCTAATATCAATAGCTGTGAGACAGATTCTCAGCCATATTTCTATTTTAAGACCAGATTTCATCTGTTTTATATTTCTGTAGTTTAGGTTTCTGTATATAACCTTCCTTCTTATCCTTTACATATTTTTATGGTATGCTACATTTTTTTCTGAATTATTTTATGTAGAAATTGCTTCTACTTTGACTATTTGACTATTAGTAATAGCTGTTCTCTTATTCACATTTCCATTTTGGTAAGAATTATTTTTTTGACTTAAATGATAAGAGCATAACCTAGCATTCTTTTAATTGCCTGGAACTGTTGGATGACTGGTTTTCTAGCAAAAGTCTTTCTCAAAAACTAGGATATAACTACCCTGGTGTTAAACCAACTTAGCTAAAATGACTATGCCTGCATGCCCTTACTTTTAGGCAGCTTTTCTAGATTAGATTTTAAAAGCATTTGTAAAATGGAACCTGCTCCCTCTTCCCCAGAAAACACGTGTTTTTTTCCAGAGGTGTTCCGATCAAAATGTTTTCTTACAGCTCTAGTTAAAAATTGAATGACCATATAATACTGTTTCCTAGTAATTTTCAGAAGTGAAAAGATCTATATTTTAATCCATAAGTAATTGAATCCACAAATATAATCTTATTAAATTATTAAATATTCTCTACCTTGTCTCACTGTCAGTTTAGGTATAGGTTGCAAGGACTTCTGAATCTGTCAAATAGGTCAGTTTGCACTTGGGTTTCAAGTAATTCTCCTTACTCATGCTGCTAAAGGTGAGTATCATAATCTTCAAAATTCTAGGGAGTAACTCTGATTAAAGGATAGTGTGAAGGAAACAGGCCTCTTATTTCAATTAGATCAATTCCATTTTGAAATTGTGATTATTTTTTAATATCAAGTTAATCTGAACTTTTCCAAGCTTCAGAACCAAATGTTGTTCTTAAAATGTCATGTCCTTGACATAAAGGTTTTCCTAATAATTCCAGTGGGATGCTTTTACAGACAAAATTTAGCACTCATGCTATGACTTCTGCTTCGTTCCAAAATCAAGTATACTCATATAAATGCAGAAATACAGAACATTATAAAAGTTTTTTTTCTGGTGGCCCCTGGCAGGCCCAATCATCTGGAAAATGAAAGCCATCTTATACATCTTCAGCACTATGGTTTCTTACAGGCATAATAGGACATAACAAAATGAGCATAGCATCTGTTCCTGTATGCTTGTGTTAAAAGTTCTTAAATGATAAGTAATTCGTTTAAGTTTCTGGGTTCTCTGGAAGAAGCACCACTTAGAATTATGATCATGGTTACAGCAAATGTTGCAACTCATTTGGAAATTGAGGTTTGAAGTTTCAAAAAGCATAAGTAATTATTTGGAATATTACAGTGATCTTTTGAATTCAAGCATTGTGTCAGTTCAAACTCATCTTTTATTAGTCATTCCTATTTCTATGCATAGCTGTGCTTTTGGAATCATTATAGAAAATTTGAAGTTTGGTATAATTTAAGTAAAACCTATCAGCAAGGTTTTAATGGAGAAATTGGCAGACATATTCTGTTTTATTGGCTAAGCTGGGTAAAATTTTTAATTTGAAGAAATAAATTATATCACTCACAGATTTTATAATACATAATGGACTAAGAGGCAAGCTCAGGATTGCAGAAAAAAGTATCCAGGAGTTCTGTTCTTCACAGTTAAGAATAGAGTGTTACTGGAAAAATATATTGCATTTAAGTACACAGGTATCCATCTATCTATCTATCTATCTATCTATCTATCTATCTATCTATCTATCTAATATGACAAAAGAGCTCTTCCCATGTAATTAACACAGACATTCTATGAAAATATGAGAAATTGAGTTCATATTCTAAACTGAGTTTATGTACTATCTGAGGCACATGTTCTGAATCTGGCAGAAGAAAATAATATTAAAAGCCTTTCTAGCTAAATGTTTTTAGTGTGCAAGCTGGTAAAATTTATCAGAAATGCATAGGGAAGAAATACATAATTCGCAGTGTGTGCCTTCATTTTAAGAGCAGATTTAACCTATGATTTTGTCTCATAATTAGCTCCCTTACATTTAATTTAAAATGCATTTTAAATATTAATTTAGCAACAAAAAGACTATATTGAAAACTTATTATTAAAACCAAGTAAAAGTTGTAAGACAGACATCCCAACACATTAATACTTACACCCACCTTGAACACTCAGAGCAAAGTAAAAGCTTTAAGGGACTAGTTAAAACAAATTTGCAGTTAATGCAAATTACAACATAATTTTCTTTTAAAATATCGGTGATTTTTTAAAATTTTCCTCCTTAATTTTAGGGGGGAAAAAGGGGTGTTGGTTAGTTGGTTGACTTTGTCCAGCTGTTTTTTTTATTTTCTTAAATTACTCTTTTAAAAACGTTGTCAGGAAAAATAGGAGTCCAGTTTTTGAAGATATATTGAATTGCTGATGGCAAGAGGTATTAGTTAAGATGCAAAATAAATGATAGTGATAGAAGTCCAAAAAGAGGATGAATATGAAACTTCAAAACTTATCTGAGTTCTAGCAAACAAACTGCCTCAGACACTCATTGGGAGGACTTCTTAAGGAAATGATTAATGTATTTTCAGTGGATTCACAAAATTATAATAATATAATGATGAAATATTCTCATTTTTTTTACTGCAGTTTTTATTTCTATAGATTTTAAAGAATGTGTCATTTTAAAAAGCATCTTTTCCCACTCATCCCTTTCTTAAATTCAGTGTGAACAAAAATCTCATTCCTACTTCACTGCTGATATAAAATCTTTTACACTTTATGAAAGTATATACAAGAAGTCTTCTGCTTCTGCTAGCGATAAATAAACTTCAAGGCTGAAAACATTCAGAAGTTTAAATACAAATATAAATATCCTAAAAACCTTTGAATCTCTAATGGTAGTTCTGGAGTTTGTGAGAACAGTTTCCTCAAATTTATTTTTAAAAGTGTTTATAATTTCTTTTTTTTTTTTTCTAAATGAGATTATTACCTATTTACAGCAAATACTGTAGATTAATCATACTTAATGCAACTAATATTTCTGTCCTTACTGACAGACGATCACATAGCATTTCCCTCCCACATAGAGGTATTGTTAGACATAATATATTATCATTTCATATACTCATAGATTTGTTTAGGTAGGAAAAAACTTCTAGGATCACCAAGCCCATTTGTAGTTGAGAATTTCATTAAAAGAATTTATAGAATGAAAAATTTTATTGCATACTTTTCATTGTTTATCATACTATCTTGAGCTGCTGTTCTTTAGAGATTCCACACTCTTATTAGCAATCTCTTCAGTACAGAACTCTGCAATGCAGAAAATCCTTAGTAGTTATATGTTGAAATGATGAGACACGTAAAATGTTTCTATTTTTCTTGTGTTTGTGTGAGTAATGTGTGAGTGCCACTGGCATGGACAAAAGTATACTGGGCATAAAAATTACTAGAAAATTTTTGGTGACATGGATTCATTTCTTGAATTTTTTTTTCTGTTAACAATTATATTTAGTAACAGTCATTTGTTATCTCTGCATGTAAAATAAGACTGTGGGCATGAACAGTGGCTAATAATGGCTATTAGTTTTGGTGGTGTAAATTATATCTGCATAATCTATTGGATAACCTAGAGTTTTTCAAATGTAAAAATCATTATTATGAGATACATTCTTAAGAAACATGAAGGTACTTTGCTATTTTTCTGTGTATTTCAGTTTAAGCGCTCAAAATTATTCATATGTACTATTGATTATACAAGTGATGGTCAGTCAGTCAAAAGGTGAGCTGCCATCCATCACTTGTGACTAGAACAAAAATAACACAATTTATCTTTTTCAGATCAGAGGTTCTGAATCCATGATGTTATTTGAATGAGTTTTTCCAGGTTTTTTGTTTTATTTTTTGTTTACTTTTTCTAATCAATATCTAAAACCACCTCAGATTTAAATTTTTTGTCTGTATATTGGCTGCCAGGTTGCAGCAAAAATGAGAAAGAGAAGGCAAGCCACAAGCAGAGCTGATGAGGCAAAACAAGCTTGCCTACCAACAGCACCGTAACGGGGGAAGGAGGACAGGTCCAGTGATAATAACCAGGATCAGCCACAGTGCAGAGTGACCAGATATGTTTTCAGTGATGTCACAGATCGAAGGTCAAGCCAGGAAACGAAGTCAGAAGGTAAGAATCAAAAAGGTACCTGCCTAGGTGCAAAGATGTGTGTTGGACTGGCTTTTATAGAGCAGGCAAGGATCAAGGGCAAGAACTGGAGCTTCAACATAGTAAAGCTCACATCACTCTGATCCAAGCATGATGTAAAACCTAAATTTCAATGCATCTGAGAGCTAGTTAAACACCTGGAGTGCAGAGTTTGGTAAAAAAGGTTGCAAAGCCTTTTGATGCATTCAAGTCCCTGACAGCAGCTTCAAAAGAGCAGAGTGGTTTTATTTTAAACTATTGACATAGTGGCCTAAAAAATTATATAGGGTTTTTTTAAAAAATGCAGGTCCATCCACACAACCTGTGGAAAGAGAAAAGTTTAAGCCAAAGAACTGGTAAGTGAACAAAAATAAAAGTCTTCAATAATTAATTTAAAATTTAGTTTCAGAGTTTTTATTTAGTTCTGTTTTATGATTTTGACTTTAATAATGTCTCTGTGCATCAGGTTTGAATGCATGAGGCTTCTAGGGAAAGCGATATAGGGAGGTGATGTGAAATGAGAAGTAATATTGCTGAAGGTTCTTTATAATATCAGTGAGAGTGTGAGAAGACGACAGTAAACACAAGTACCCTCAGAATTTTTAGGAGTGTAACAGTCTCTGATCTTGTCCTAAACACTTGTATGACATTCTTAATTTTACACTTGTTAGTGAACTGTTTCCGCGATGGGAATAGCTATAATCATATATTCCTATGAAGTATAGCTGCAGGCTGATTCTTTGTCAACCTGCTGTGACTTCCACCAAGAGAAGAGCCACCAGTAGGACTTTGTCAGCCAAACCAGTTCTTTTGTTTGCAAAGAAACTATGGAGAGAAAATGGTTTTGTTCAGTTGCACAATGGCAGTTTTGGCAGTTTATGTGTTCCCCAGAACACAAGAAGAAGTATAAGCCTGATTTATATTAGATGAAACCTAGTCATTCTGAAATAGTGATATTTATACACAAGAGTTGGAAGTCCTTAGCCATGTTGAACTCACAGGAGAAAGATTTGCTCCCCAGAAATATGTAATACCAGGTATGACATCTCCACTTAATAACTAACTTGAATATAAGAAGCTTTATTTTTTAAAATAAGATTGAATCATATATTTTAGTTTTTCATAACATATGAACTTATGAATCCTCAAGAAAAATATTTAAATAATAAAGTATATTAATCCATGGAAATAACAGCTGTGTGACAATCAGTAACTATGCATTCCCAATCTAAACCAAGTAATTGATACTAAAGATGCTGTTTGCAGAGTTAAATTAAGTTAGGAGCATGCTGACTGGGTTATGTGAGACTCAAAGATGCATAGAATGATCACTGGAAAGGATGATATACTCAGGCATTAGGGAGTAGCATACATGCTTTATATCAGTAGTCATAAAATAGATCCCATTCTGAGCTGCATTGAGGAACATTAATGTACAGCTGGGATGTACTAATAAGCCTCATCTGCCAGCCCCAGCTGTGAGCAGAGCTGACTCGATTACTTGCCCTTGACATCAGTAGGCATACCCAAATTTCCCTTAGTGTGTTAAGTCCTATCCTATCTTAGCATCTTATTGCAGTAAAGGGAAAGAAACACACACTGTAAAGCATATTAATGGCTTTTGAATAGGGTCTTTTCATATCAGTATTTCCAACATTTTAAGTAATCTCTTACAAGCATGGGGATATTGATTATATATATATATATATATATGTATATATATTTAGAGGAAGAGTGCTGCATGCATTTTTCTATGGGTTAGCTGATACTGCTTTTTCAGAAGACAAATTTACATTAAAATTCCAGGCATTATAAAGCAGAAACTCAGAGAATTAAGGCTTACCTCCAACCCAATTCTTAATTCATTACTACTCTAATTGCTGTGGTTTGAACTGTGTCAACTGACAGGGCCCAAAGCGAGACTGAGATCCTGCGCAGTTATATGCTTAGATAATTGTTCCACTATATGACTTGGAATGAGAGAGGCAGACAAGCCTCAGGAAGGACTATAATGAGACTGAGTGAGTTCTCAGTAGGTATGTTAGGTGTTTCCAATGGGCATGTGGTCTCTCTGTGCTTACCGGGATTTCTGGAGGGACAGATGATCTGCATTACCAGCATGAATATGTATTCTGCATGCCTTTTCATGCCTTTCTTCTCCCGTTCTCTCATCTGTTTCACTGTTTGCCTTACAGCTCTTTCATCACTGAGCTCCCTGAATATCAAATAATAACGAAATCTGCAGCTAATATAAATAGGTTCTTTTGTCTCCAGTGAAACTATGCTAATTTCCACCAGCCAAAAATCTCATTTTTATTAACTGATTTTTTTTATAACCATATTTCATATTTTTATAATAATTCCTCAACTAATATTTTTTATTATGGAGAAATACACTTCTAAACTGGAAGTATTGTTTCTCTGTGATTCTTTTACAGTGCTTACAAAGCAAAAGTGAGAAATATGATTATGTCATGCTGGAACACACATTTCACATGTCATAGATCTCTTGATGCATTTTGTAGGAGGCGAGGGAATATTTGCTTTATTTTATTTTTTTTTGGAGTTCTCTTTCCATTTTGGTTACACAAAGTGAGAATGTTTAGAACATTCACTTGTTTTTAATAAAATTTTGGCTAATAGAATCTTATAAAATTCTGTTTTATTACCACATGCAGTGTTTAGTTTTGAAAGGAAGATAGTTACCTTTTTGTCATCAAAAAGTGTGTAGGAGTTAGGGGTAATATTGGAGTATCACCATCTTTGTCAGAATATTGGCTAATAGGTCAATTTTTTAATGAGATGGGTGGTGCAAAAGTAAGAAGAAAAAGAATATTATATTTTAAAGACTTTTCATCCTATGCTTTTAAATATATATAAATATGTATGTAAATCATAGTGTTTAGGGAATTCAGATTGATTCTTTTCCCTTAATTTGTCCCAAGCTCTGATTCTCTGCAGGTTTTTTATTAAAAATCATATTCCCATTTTTATACAGCAGCATAATGTCTGCAGAATACACTCAGAAACTGGAAGATTCAAGACCCATTCAGTCTTCTCCAAAAATGTTCAAAAGCATATCTTCCATATTCCAAAACACCTGGACAAAGAGGAGGAAGATCTCTATCCTCTCCTTGAATCCATTCTGCAGTTAATTAGGCCAGAAAAAGAAAGTGCTGCGTTTTCTGATGGAGTCCTGGCTGTCAGACATCATCACAGGCACAGCTGACATTTTACCTATTATGGGACTAGTGCTTTCATTAGAAAAAAGTGATTGAAAATAATTATTTCTAGCAAGGGTTAAGTGTTATCTTTGAAAAAGTTTTCAGGTGCATTTAACTTTATTATAAAAAAACCACAACCCAAAACATAAGCACATTCAGGCACCATTCTAGACTCTGGATTGGGTTAATGATGTCACTGTGCCTATATGTTGGAGTCTATGCCCCTTTTGCATATCTAACCGTGAACCAAGAGACTGAATTTTCTACTGGTGCTGAGAGGGTGTAAGATAGTTTATTTTCTCGTCCAATGCAAAACTAGTTTTCTACCTTGTCTGAGCTGCTAATGAAGATATGAGGCCATTTGTAGAGGTCAGTGTAATGAAAAGAAAATGATTGTTTTAAACACCTTGTTCCACTTCATGGCGGACTTCCAGTGTGATCAGTGATCCCTGGTATTTGGCAGGTTAGGAAATGTTAAGGACAAACAGGAGTTATTTATGTATTATCTAGTGCATCTAAGGTAGAGAGAGGTCTCATGCTTTGTAGCTAAAGAGCTTTACCTTCCTGAGGACAGGTAAAGCAAAAGCCTGTCATACCAAGCTGTCACCAGGTCCATATAGTCTCACTGACTGCCTCCAAATTATAAAGAGAGTTTACTTCATATTATGTTCACATTTCTTCACTGTATGCAGACTGATCAGCTCCCAAACTTAATTCACTCCAAATTGAGGAAAAATAACCTCTTCCTGTAATCCTGAGCAATCATTCCCGTATAAACTGAATGTTTCAAAAAGTGCTTTTTGGTTGATTACAAAGTTCAGACACAAAGTTTTGCAGCTGCTTGTGGTTTTTTCCCTAAAGTTTTATGTTGAGAGAAGGTATTTTTCCCTCTCTTTATCCAGTCACTAATATAAATAAACAACAACCAGAATATATATTTTTTTTCCCATAAACTCATAATGTTTTCAGTGTAACATTTAATTTATATGATCTATTCTGTGAAAATTTAATTTCTGTGTTTTGACATAAAATTTTTAATTGTTTCTTTTTTTTTTGCTCCTATCTCTAAATGAAATAACTTATAAGATCCAGGTATTATTTGATGGCTCTCTTTTTAACCTATCAAACTTGGTGTATGATCTACTGTACTAGTTTGTTTTGTGCAATGTGAGACAGTGATGAATTATTAAGTCATTTTATGAAGCTTATCAGCCTGCTTCCAGTCATAGTTGAAACTACTAAAATCTACTACTTCTGTGTTGAAAAATATTAATTTCAAAGACAGTGAAATTTTTTTGAAAAATAAAGGATTTTTTTTAATAGAATGTGAGAATAGAAACATTTGTGCAATGGGGAACATTTAAAAGCCTTTAAAAATCCCCACATTTTGTTTCTTTCTTCTATGTCAAATTTTCTTCTCCCTACTGTCTTTAATCATAGGAAATTATTTTCCTTGAAAATTCCTGCAGTGGTTATACCTTGAGAAAATATGTAGCAATTTTTTTTTATGTTGTCACTGATTTTGCTTGGGATGACACTTAGGCCTAGTTCAGTGGGTTCAGTCTTCCACTGTGCTAAGAAGCCACTGGAAAGCAGCAATTTTCTTCAATAGTACTCAACCTCACGTAGCTGACTATGACTCCAAATGCCCAGTATAATGATCCCAGTGTTTTTCAGGAAATCTGTCAGAAGGACATTATTGTTTAAGAACGGAAAGACCCAGGTTTTCCTCTCATTACTCTGTGGACTTCTTCTAATTTGGGATGGACCAGATAGTTTTCAGAATCAGTAACAAACCCATATTGTGCATATTAACACTTGCTGTCCGTACCTTTTCGTATTCCAGCAGGGATGAATCAAACAACAATAATATTTTTTTTTATCCTGTCAAGGTCAGAAAATTCAGTGTTCTCATGAACAGAATGAGCCGCTGATGGGGAAAACTGACACTGAGGAAAATATTCTGGGCACGTGAAAATCTTTTAGGGTTTGGAAAGTTTAGATTTAAAGAAGGGTTTGGGGGACAGTTGCGTGTAAAGCTTCACTGCTCTGTGAGTGTATCCTCTTAAGACTCTTTGAAAAATTTTAGTAGGTGTATGAAAAATGTTTTTTCTAACTGGAGATAGGCCAGGAGATTTGAATCAAGGAATGGAGACCGCTGAGTCCCAGCATTACTTATCGATCCCTTCTAAAGTCACTTGCCAAAATGACAAACGGTGTTTCAAAAGATGTAGAAAAAAAAAGTCCCATGCCTCAAAACCAAAACAAGACCAAAATACAAAAGTGCTGACTCTTATTTTTTGGAAAAAAAACATGCCTTCACATTCATCAGTTTTCCTTGGGCTTCTAGATGGTTGTTACAGGCAAGTGAGAGGAAATCTGAAGGTCCCTGACTGGCACTGTCCTATTGGGGTTATGGGCTGTGTTTCTGTTCATGATGCATTGAGTGCAGCAATTTTTACTGCCTAACAAAGCATACTGCCTAACAAAGCATCCACCCCCAGTATTTAGAGATTTATATTTATATCCCAAAGCATTCAGCTGAAATACAAGAGAGCTTTTGACTCTTGACTCTTCCTGTTTTCACTGCCAGTATATGCTGCATAATCATGAAGAATCTGTCTTTCTAGTTTTCATGAGTACTGTGAAAATGATGAAGAAACTTTGGACAGCAATACTTCAGTACAATGATTAAAGCAAAGTATCAATTTACATGATACAAAAGTATCTGATAAGGAATTAGTTCTCTCCCCTTTTCTTTGTCTCTTAATGTAGGTCAGATTCCAATACCACTTTTCAACAGGAACCACAAATTCAAAGACCCAAATATATTGGTACTTTGTTTGGTTCCATTCTTTATGTTTCAAGTTGTAAGTATCCTATCAGCTGTTGTATTAATATTAGGCATGTTAATAAGATTTATTCTCTTATTAAACTTTTTACTGCTTGTTGTTATATTGACAGTGTACACAAAAATGATCAGGCTTGTATTTTTCCCACATGCTTTTTGCAAAAATATGTCAGCCAAGTAAGGCTTAGTAATCTTTTGAATCTTTTAACACAATATGTGATGTGCTTGCTTATATTCCTTTAGAAAGCTTCAGTAACCTTGAATATTTTCTTGGCTTTTTCTTTAGGCCTGAGAACAAACAGTTACTCTAGACTTCCAACCATCTCTATAAAAATGAAAAAAACTGCAAAGTCTTTGGAGTGTTGTTTTTTATTTGCTGTAATTAATTATAAGCTAATTTGCAGGCTTGTCAGAAACATGGTTTAGAGGTGTAAAATTTCAACATCACATCCAATTTTTTATTCAGTATTCTCAACATCAGTAAATATTTAAGTGCAAGATTGGCTAAACTAGACTGCTGTCTAACAATATTTCTTCATTAAATACATAATACCCCTTCAAACAGTTTTCTAAGTCCTTCCTTGATTAGGAGTCAAAAGACTCCTAAAAATCAATTTTAACATGAACTTTCAGCTTGAAAAAAACCTGAATTCATGTGGTTATTAGCATATATACTCACCTGGCAAAGAAATAATAAAACTTCGTTATTTTCACATTCAGAATTAAAAACTGCTGGACCAAATTATGCCGGTGGTCAATCTGCTGTAGAGAAAGGAGCTATGTAGTGAAAAATTTTCAGATAAACTTTTGATGGGGAAAATGCTTTGCAAATCTTTGGGGATTAGAGACTGCATAATAAGGTTATGCTTTATCTTAATAACTTTTCTTCATTGTTGTAGTTCTGCATGATCGTGTTGTTCCTTTTCTTTGCTCAATCACTCTTTTATTTTCCTGTGATGTAACTTTTGGTATCATGCTATATTTGGTTGTGTTACGGATTGTGTCTCTGATCTTTATTTGTAAGACAAGCAATACAGTCTTGCAGGTTAATAATTAGAGGCACAGTTGTTTGCATTAGAAAAAAGATCCCCTATATTTTTTTAGCTAATATGAAAAAAAATTCATAATTATATAAAAAAGACAAGATTAGAAACATTCAAGTTATTGTACAAATCTACTATAAATTCTAATACACATGTACAGTTTGAAATTTGTTAATCACGTAATAAAAATATTTCCTAATAATGCTTGACAGAACTGTATTAATAATGTCTGTTTGTATTAACTAGGCCAAAAAAAAAAAAAATGGAGGCAGATAGCATAGTATTGATGCAACATTTTTGTTTAAGCAAAATAAGTACTGCTTTTGCTAAAAATATCGCTGAGCCTTTAAATCATTGATCCAAAACATTTTTAGCAATTCTATTTCTGTCTCAGAGACATTTAGAAACTTTTACTTGCAGAACAACTACATCTCAGTGAGGCTGAAAGGTAGTTCTAAATCACACAGAACATTTGAGGCAGACCCAAAATAAAATTTAGATTCTTTAAGTAAAAGGAATCATTCTCCTTAGGTACAAGCTAACTTTTATTCAATGGCGCAGATATATTTTCCTATATCCTTACTTTACATGCAACATACAAATGTGCAAAGAAATCAGCAGCCTTCAATACAGAAATATATCTGTGTTTAGCCTTAATGTTCGTATTCAGTTATCAGTTTCCTCTCTAATTAGTCCAGTGACAAGTCATTTTCATTTTCAAAGGCAAATTTCTAAAAAGAGTGAAGCCCTGTAATAAAATGGTATAGTGTGCCCTGGGAGGGAATCTGAACCAGTGTTTCTGGTTTAATTGAGGTTTAGTGTACCCAGAATTTATCTGTAGCACCATTGCTGACTCTGACATTCAGTGTGTCAGTTCAATGTCTTATGCTGTATTTAACCGACATTTAAAACAATACTAGTGATTATTACCCTTTTAACTAAGTGTTTTGAACTCTCAGGAGGGGAAACTGCTTAATATTATTATTGACATGCTAATGAATTCATAATAGGGCTACCACAGACACTGCTTAATTAAAAATCTGAATCAAATGTGATCTAATGTCCCAAGTAGGTAGCATAGAGGACATTCAATCACCTCCCATAAAAGGGGAAATATGAAAGAATTATGATATCCAAGAATGAGTTTAATTTGGTCAGTTCCAGCTCCTATCTGATTAGACCTATGCTACAGTATTTCAATACTGTAATTTTAAATCCTGCATCTTTTTTTTTTGTCAAAATACTACACAAAACCAACAAAAAAGTTACCTTGACTTTGAAAAACAAGCAGTAGAAATGATGAATAAGTAATAGGAAAGTAATATTCCTGTGTCTTGTGGCAGAACAGGGAAGTTTAAAATTTTAAGTCCATATAGGAACAAGATCACCTCATAGATCACCTCATTGTGCCAAAAGATGAGCTGGTGGGGTAAACAACTGGCCTAGCTGGGCAGAGAGCATTTGCAGGAATTCAGTGAAAAAAAAGAGGGTGTATCACCTTTGGAAAGAGGGAAAGGCAGCTCAGGAATTGTTTAAGGATGTTGTTAGGTCATGCAGAAAAAAATTAAAGAGGCGAAAGCTCAATTAGAACTTAACCTGGCCACTTCTGTAAAGGATAATAAAAATATTATCCATTGTTAGCAAAAGGAGGGGCAAGGAAAACCTCCTGATGATGGTGCTGATTGACGGCAGACTGAACATGATACAGCAGTGTGCCCAGGTGGCCAAGAAGGCCAATGGCATCCTGGCCTGTATCAGCAATAGTGTGGCCAGCAGGACCAGGGAAGTCATTCTTCCCCTGTACTTGGCACTGAAGAGGCCACACCTTGAATCCTGTGTCCAGTTCTGGGCCCCTCAGCTCAGGAAGGATGTTGAGGCGCTGAAGCATGTCCAGAGAAGGGCAACAAGGCTGGTGAATGATCTGGAGCAGAAGTCCTGGGAGGAGCAGCTGAGGGAGGTAGAGGTTATTTAGCCTGGAGAAGAGGAGGCTCGGGGGTGACCTTATCACTCTCTACAACTCCCGGAAAGGAGGAGGTTAGTCTCTTCTCCCAGGCAACCAGCAATAGGACAAGAGGACACAGACTTTAGGCTGCTCTAGGGGAGGTTTAATTTGGACATCAGGAAGAAGTCCTGATGTCCAAAGGCTGATGAGACACTGGAATGGGCTGTCCAAGGAGGTGATGGAGTCACAATCCCTGGAGGTGTTTAAGAAAAGACTGGATGTGCCGCTCAGTGTCTAGCTGACATGGTGGTGTTTGGTCATAGGTTGGACTTGATGATCTCAAATGTCTCCTCCAATCTGATCGATTCTCTGATTCTGTAATTCTGTAACTATTGTTGAGCTGGCTTAAAAATATGCTCATAACTGTAGTGATTGCCACTACATCCTTTGTATTATGTATCAGATTCTGACCTATCACTACTTCATTTCCTCTGCTTTATTTGCATTAGTTAAATGAACTTTTTTATTTTCTTATTTTATTTGCCCCATCTCATCCATTTGTACTGACTACAACATTTTCCTGAGATTTCAGTCATAACTAACATTCAGTCACATCTAAAATGAAGCCAATAAACTCTTCTTAGAAATGCTATTCCCTAACATTCATAATTATTACAGTATTTATTTATTCTCTGTTTCCTGTCCTGTATTCCATCTTTTTCTACATTCATCTTTCCAAAGATTTGTCCTTAATTCAATGCATGGACTGAAGTATAGTACCTTTGTCATTTATTCTTTGAAAGATTAAACTTTGCTCTTTCTGTATGTATAATCTAACTAAATTTTGTTCAAATTATTTAGAGTTACTTCTCTGTCATCCATGTCTGACAAGCTCTACTCTGTCCTTTGTTTCTTCTGTATTTTCTTTCATTTTCTTGTAAGTTTGAAAATTATTCAGCCAAAAATGGTATCTATAATAAAATGATGATCAGTATAGCTCAGCTACAGGTAAAACTAAATATTGTTTTGCCTGTAAGATGCAACCTGATCAATCACTGACTCTCTACAGTCAATTAAATAGTACATACACTAAGATAGACAATATTAAAAACACTGTCATACTTCAAGATTTAGAGCTGCCTTCAAAGCGCATAACCACATACATATTTTAAATACATGCCCTATGATACGGATGTTTTCAATTTACAAGGAAAAGAATATTTAATTTTCTCTCTAGTAACATTGAGACTGTAGTCTGAACTCTGATAGCATAACTGTCTTCCCTGTTCCAGTATTGATGAAGATTAGTAGTTTTTACCTGTTTGATTTTATTGCTCTCTGCTGTCTCCAAGTCTTGACCTCCATGAAAATTTTTGTCCCTCTACCAGAAAAAGCATTCTTTTTTCTGTTATGGGCAATGACATTTCACTTTGTGCAAGAAAAAATGATAAACAGTTATCATGCATTTGGGAAGCTTAGCCACATATTTGATGGACAAACCATTTCATGTTGCTTGTACCATACTGTCTTTGAACCAAAAATGGAATAGATTTTTTTACTTCCTCCTTTACCTTTCATTTCCCCTCAGGTTCTCAGCCCCAGGAGGCAGGAAAGACAACTTTGCAGACTGGCCCTAGTCCTTGGACTGCTTCCTGTCTATCCCACCCTTCCTCAGCACTGGTAGGTATGGATGCAAGAAAATGTGGAGCTCTTCGTCTGTGGTCTGAGTTGTCTGATGTTAAAGAGAAACAATATAACTTTTCTGGGCTTCAGAATTGAAGAGCTGATTCTTAATCAAAGATCCTGATTGTTTCCCTAAATATAGCTCTGTAGATGTGCCTTTTCTAGTTTTGTTTTGTAAGGCGAATGGAAAAGGAACTGCTTCAGAAGGTATAAGATATGAGCAGACTAATTCTTATTTACCACTGGGTTTACTTAGATGGACAAGAAGTGTTTTCATTCCTTTCACTCTTACTGTTCATATATTTCAATCTACATAATTGGATTAAAGATTCTCAAACACGAGTGCAGAGAACTGAACACAACTGCCCTAAGTGCACAGCTACTAGATCTTTTTTTCCTTTTCCTCCTCCTCTGACTCTTCCATCTACTATGTGTGTTTGAACAGGAAGAGTGTGCTTCAGTCCTCTCTATGCTTACACATTTTCCTGGGATGTGAGACATATGGCTTCACAACCTGCACATAGCACAGATCTTATGCCTTCCACATTTTGAATGACTGTTTGTTTTAACATCATCACCTTTGATTGATGTGCTGGAGCTCCCAAAACAAGAAAGACATGGACCTAGTCCAAGTAAGTCCAGAGCAGGGCTACTAAGCTGATCACAGAGCTGGAACACCTCTCCTACGGAAACAGGCTAAGAGAGTTGGGGTGGTTCAGCCTGTAGAAGAGAAGGCTTGAGGGAGACCTTAGAGCAACCTTCCAGTACCTAAAGAGGGCTTACAAGAAGGTTGGAGAGGGATGTTCCACAAGGACATGTAGGGATAGGACAAGGGGAAATGGCCTTAAGCTGAAGAAGGGCAGGTTTAGACTATATATTAGGAAGAAATTTACTGTAAGGTAGATGAGGTGCTTGAACAGGTTGCCCAGAGAGCTGGTGGATTCCCCCTTCCTGGAGGTGTTCAAGGCCAGGCTGGATGCGGCTCTGAGTAACCTGGTCTTGTGGAAGATGTCCCTGACCATTTTTAAGGTCCCTTCCAAGGCAAACCATTCTATGATTATAGAATCCAACAAAAAGAAAGTACCTACTGAAAGGAAAGTACATTGTTGGTAGAGGACAATCCTTCTACCATGGGCTGAATCTTTCTTAACTCTTCCTTGTGGATATATATGAACTTTATGCAGGAGCTTGGCTTTGGTTTTATTTTGGGTTTCTACAAAATTTTAGAAGCTAAGGTCTGGAAACATGACATGGAGGAAGGAGTGAAGAATTTAATTTACTAGATCACTTAGGAAAGCCCATGTTCATGACAGAACATGTATTTAGGAAGCATTAATGGGCCATTTTAAACCAATGGATATTTCCAGGTAATCACCTTGAAGCAATTTATTTTGGTAAAATGTTCCAAGCCCATATGCATGGGAATTTTATGTGATACGTCTATCTGAAATAAATGTCTAAAGTTTATATTTTATTATGTCAGCATTTTCTTTTCCATAACAGGATTTGATTTTCTTACAACTTTTACTTTTTGCCCAAACCTTGCTTTTTCTGCTCTGCAAAATGACATCTCCTTGATTTATTTTATTATCACATTTTCAAGAGTTATCAAGCAGTTCAATGATTACATTAATTTTTCATAATATCACTTTCACTTTCAAACATATTGCTTGTCAACATAGTTACTTTTTATAATCAAATGAAAATATTTACGTGTACTTTAAGAATCACCTGTATCTCAACCTAATTTACTTTTAAAAATTTAAATCTAATCACAAATTGCATTTCAGAAATTATAGATGTCACATTTTTATTTGCTTAAATTTTATGTAAGGATATTTGAGAGTTAGCACAATTTAAAGCAACATAGGTAATGTGCAAATTGGAAATAAAAAGAACATACAGGTGTCCAGAATTTTAATTAGCAAAAGTATAAAAATAAGTAATACCAATTGTTAGACATTCAATGAAAATAACAAAAAACTTGAATTTCCTCTAAAAACCAAAGGGAAAGAAGAGTTTTTAAAGAGACAAAAAGTTATTCCATATGGTAAAACTATCAGATTCCAGTTACGTTTGTTTGGGACTGTGGTGGATTGACCTTTGCTGTCTGCCAGGTGTCCTCACCAAGCTGCCCTATCCATCTTCTCAGAAGAATGGGAGAGAAAATATGATGGAGGAGCTCATGGGTTGAGATAGACGGGGAGATCACTCACAGTGAGAGACTGAAATGCTATGGTTAATGGCTTAAATATTGTTAGTAAGGACTTTTGCCCATTATGGTAAAACTGTATAAAGAAGCTGTGACCACCAAAGCCCACCTCTCCCTGAATATGCCTCCTGAGGGGAACTCTGGACTGTGAGTTAAGCTGCCTAAGGGAAGTTGAGATAGGATGGATGTGACACTATTGTGCAATTATCTCAGGTCTAGGGAGAAGTCAACAAGGTTGGGGGAGAAGAATGTATCCACAAGAAAGCCAAGCCCAGCAGCCGACCTGAAAATCAGCTCTGGCTGATTGATTACCATTTAGATACATCTAGAGTGATGCCATTTAATTATCCAAAACTGTATCTTGGAATATGAGTGCAATAGGATCATAAAATTCAGTGGAAGAAAGATAATATACAACATGATTTTAACTGTCCGTTTTCAAAAGTTTATTTTGCAAATGGTGCCTGTTAAGTTCTCTTTTCATGGGCCAGAGCTCTTCAGGCAGGAAAGTTGTCTCTAACTGTATGGCAGTCCAAGAGAAGTTGCTTGTATGGGAAAAGAATGTGGATTATCAAATGAATTCAGAACTATACTGTTGATAGAAGGAAATGTAAATTTAAATGTATCTTTTTTTTCCTTGCTTACTCCTTTATATTAAATGGGGGAATTCTTGAAATTGTGAATTATCCTGTAAAAGGAAATTCTCAACTATAATTTATTGTAAATGGAAGCAGCAATGATACAGAAAAAAGTATGATAGAAGGGCTCTGAAAAACACACTAGACACAAGGAGTCTGGGAGCACACAGAAACCAAACTAAAACTTTATATTTTTTTATGGAGTTGAAATATTGTCACTGCTAAAAATCAGGTAGAAGTTGCAAAAGTTTTAAACCCAAATACATAGTACTTTGGCTAATACCCTGGGTATGGCAGCTTCTGAAGGTGCAGACAGTTCTAACATAACAGCTTAACTGAAGTGATACTAAACTGGTAGAAGCTAAGCTGCAACCAAACAGACAAGGCAGTAAAAAGAGCTTATGTTTTGTCAATAATAACAGAAGTGTGGCTAGTACAGTAGCAACGTGAAGTAGGCACTTCCAGTCAAGCATGAAAAACAAAATGAAAAAGAGCAGCTTGTCAGAGGGGTAGAAAAAGGAGAAGAGCAAAACAAGACAAATAGATGAACAGAGGCAAATATGTTTCACTTCACATGTTTGTTTCTTTGCACACTGAGATTGCTTTAGCATTGTCTGAGTGCCTAATTAGCTAGATCTGTAAGCATGTGGTGCTTTGAAATTCATGAGTTACTGCAAGATATGCTGCTTCATTAGGAATATTTTTTTCTTTTTCTGTTCATGTAGCATTGGGAGGATTAATACAAACACAGGAAGGGCATCCCCATTAAAAATGGTGAGGAGGTAATTGACCAGGTTTTTCAAGGTAATTAGGCACTGAGAGATACAGAACATATCTACTGTATTTTTCACAAGCTCATAAACAACAACAGTATCTCTAGAGATCTGATCAAATTATTGAAATCTGGCTCTAATACTGCAGACATTATGTATATGTTTGGGGATTAGTGGAAAAACAAATGCATATTGTGTTAATATGTTCTGCATTTTCCTTTAAAAATCTTTTTAAACAGAGCCTTTTTGGACTTCAGTTTTTGCTCTGTAAATACTCAAACATGAAAAAGGAAATTTGAATACTTTGAGGAGATGTTGAATTGAATACTTTGAGGAGAACCATATTTACAAAGTAGACAAAAATTTTGAGAAAAGAGCTGACAATGAAAATTACCGTCTTTCAGAAAGTAACCAACCCAAAATTCATGTTAAAATTTAAACTATAATTTTTCTTGAGTCTTGCACTATGGTGATTGAAAGAGGCTATAATCTCTTTGGGAACCTGTGTGATGTTCATTTGAAGGTTTCTGTCTTGTCTGGGATTGACAAGAAATTTATTCTTATCCAAAAAATTCCTTGAAGATTTCTGACAATACATTGGTGTTACTTTTATATTGACCAGTGCCTTCTGTTCTGGATCACTGCTCACTTAGATACACATTTATCATCTCATTGAAGTTTCTGTAAACAGAATTTATGATATTAAAACATAAAACTAAGAAAGAACTTGATAATTTTGAAATAGGTGGTTGAATATAAAGATACAGCAATTGAGTTCTTGCCCTCTGAAAAGCTGCTCTTTTTTATTTTGCTTTTCATTCTTGACTGGACGTTCCTCTTTACATTGCTACCATACTACTGCTTCTGTTACACTTGGGAGGAAAAAATATACTCTAAAAAGAGTGCCTTGCTTGTTTGATCATAGCTTAAGTTTTATCATTCTAGTATCATTACAACTAAGCTACTGCATTAGAACTATTTTCACTTTCAGAAGCTGCTACATCCAGAGTCAGTGACAAGGTCAGTAAAGCTACTGCATTTAGGTTTGTTCACTCTGAAGACAGAAAGGAAATGTAATTTGCCTCATAACTACTTCTGACTGTGATTTGGCTTCAGGCTTTCTTCTGTGTATTCCTCTGTTATCAGATTGCCAAATCAACCAAGTTCTTGTAGCAACAAACACAGCAATCCAAAATTCACATCTCTGTCATTCTTCATTCTCCAGCTGCTCAGTATGAGTACTACTTGGAGACAGGATTGCTCTGAAATTAACTTCAGTGCAATCTGCACATTTTCAAACTGTTATATAGAGGCTATTAACAGAAACCTGAATTTCTGTGTGCTATGCTACCAGTTATTTTCTTTCCTCACATTTTTCAAGTAAATATGTTATGGAATGGTTTTCCCAGAAGGGTGGATTAGGTTGCAAAGGTTGTAAAGAAGACATTTATTCCTCAAATGCAGACACAAAGGCTTGCTTTTGTATTACTCTGGGAATCCAAGGGTAAAGCGTATGAAGCTTTAGAACTTTTAATTATACATATTTGTGCGCACAAAGCAAATTAATGCTGTTTGTCCATCTTGCTGGAGATTAGATATGAAATTTAATGAAAATCTTGGTAAAAACAGTGTGAAAATAGTGGTCAAAAATATATCTGTCATCCTACAGGAATTCCGAGAATTCCCCTTTCAGGCTGCCTAGAGGAAGGGACAAAAAGTGATTCGTACTAGTAAATACCACTCTCTTCTACACCTAAATATTCAGACTTTTTCTCCAAAGAATCCAATAAGTCCAGATTTCCTGAGGCATTTAATCACATTACACTCATTCAATTAAAAGACAATCCAGGCTTGAGAACAAAGTGTAAAATTTCAAAACAAAAGAAAATCCAAGACTAAAACAAGCAAACAAAACAACCCTCCACTCCCCCCCAAAAAAAAGCCCAAACCAAAACCAAAGAAAAACCAACAAAAAGAGTAGAGCAAAATTAGCAAGCTATGCAATGCACTTGCACTCTGGAGGTACATTACTATGCCTTCCTCATAATTAATTAATTATATTTAATTATTTGCAAGGATTCCTTTATTTTCTCTCTTCCCAGCAGAATGCTAGTGGGAATATGTAGAAAATTTCAACATGAGTGACTTACTGCATAAAAACCACTTTTTTTTTTTTAACTTGTAGTTCTTAGTGTTATTTGTAGCTGAGTGCTTTTAAAGGAAGTACAATCACAGGTTCTCCCATTCCACCATGAGAAAATCATAGCTGGCAGTGACCTTGCGGATCATAGTACATCTATATCACAAGGAAATAGAGTCTACAATGGGAAGGAGGCTGCTATTGCCTAAGGCCTCATTTAATCTAAGTGCAAAAGATAGTGTACTTCATCACACAACTTAAACATGCTCTCTTTTGCTTTTTGCTCAATTTCAATCTCAGATTCGTTATCACAGAATCACAAAATGTGAAGGGACCACAGTAGGTCACCTGGTCCAACATGACTTCTCAAGCAGGGTCATCCTTGAGCACTTTGCACAGAATTGTGTCTAGATGTTTCTTGAATATTTCCGGTGAGGGAGACTCCACATCCTCTTTGGTCAATTTATCCTAGTGCATGGTCACCTGCAGAATAAATAAGCTCCTCCTCATGTTGAGCTCAAACACCCTGTGCATCAGTTTCTGCCTTTGACTCTTGTCCTATTACTTGGAACCCCCACCATTGCCTGGCTCCATCCTCTTGACACCCTCCCTTCCAATACTTATAGACATTGATGGATCCCCTCTCAGTTGTCTCTTCTCAAGGCTGAACCAGCCTAGCTCCCTCAGCTTTTCCTTGTAACAGAGATTCTTCCTTCCCTTAATCAGCTTTGTTACCCTCTGCTGGACGTGCTTCAGGAGCTCCAAATCTCTCTCTTCCTGACGAGTCCAGCGCTGGACACAACTCTTCTGATGTGGCCTCACCAGGTCTGAGCAGAGGGGCAGCATCACCTCCCTCAATCTGCTGGCAATGCTCTTCCTAATGAACCCCAGGACACCATTGGCCTTCTTGGCCACAAGGAAATACTGCTGGCTCATGGACAGCTTGTTGTCCACCAGGACGCCCAGGTCCTTCTCCACAGAGCTGCTTTCCAGCAGGTTGGCTTCCAGCCTGTAGTGGTGCATGGAGTTAATCCTCCCCAGGTGCAGGACCCTGCATGTGTCTTTGTTGAATTTCAGACGGTTCCTCTCTGCTCATTTCTCCAACCTGTCAAAGTCCTTCTGAATGGGTGCACAGCACCCCGGGGGACTGGCCACTCCTCCCAGATTTGTGTCATCAGTGAATTCTCTGAGGAAGCATCTGCCCCTTCATCCAAGTCATTAAGGTTTGGGCCCAGTATTTAACCTTGTGGGACACCACTAGTAACAGGCCTCCAACTAAACTCTGTAGCATTGATTACGGCCTTTTTATGTGTGTGTGGAGTATTATTTAGAGCATAAGTAGTCCTGAAAATATGGCAAAACACATACCCAGATATGGATAAACATTTGATACCTTTTCTCCAACCAGTGCACTTGCAGAGCATCCTCCCAGGAGTATTAAGACTTACTCCCCTCTAGTGAGAAAAGGCAGCAATTGCACTTTTTAGTGTAGCTTTTACATCATGATGTTCTCATCGGAATTCTTTGGAAGGTTTCCTCTTGCTCAGTTTCTCCACTTATCTGGAACTTTCCTGAACTTTCTTTCACCACTGTAGGTGGTGCTGCTAATTATCTTATTTTGGACTCTATCTCAGCTTTGAAAACTGATATATTTCATGTGTGAACTATTTTGTGACTAATGGTTCACACCATTATTTCTTGTGAACATATGTTGTTTGTTTGTTATATGGTGTGGGCAGAATATTGAGTAGTTATTTGTTCCTGATTGACTAAAAATTAATGGGTTATTTTTTGACTTTTTTCCCATGGAACCGGTGTTTCTATCCAGTTGTGCAAGAATGAAATTTCACCACAGATACAATGTGATGACGAAAAGAGGGATTAAAATTTTTTTGTAGACTTTGAAAAATATACTGTAATGTAACCAGTTTAAAATAAAGTCGATGTCTGTATCAGTTACTGAAAAATTTTTGAACCCATATGGTATTTGAGAGGTATGGCATTCTCATTACAGAATTTATAGCTGAGAAGTTTAATGCTTTTATGATAAACACTAAAAGGGTTGTACCATGATCTGGAAACTTGAGTCTGCATTTACATGTGAGTTTTGGTGCAGCAGCAAATGAAATTGTTTTGAAGCAAATTCCTCAATCATTATGCAGATTAGATGGTTTCCAGAGTTGCTTCAGAGATTGCAAAGAGGATACCTTTCAGAGGAAACTGAGCCAGGATGTCTGCTTCAGATGGACAAATGTACTTCCACCCCATTAAGACGTGTTCAGTCCTTCAGACAGCTTGAACTCAGTTACATGGGGAGGACTGTTTATCCATGGGGACAGGATATGTCTTGTCTGAGGTAAAACACTGAAACGTAGATATGGGGCTTTCAGCGCTAACCAAGCTATGGATCCTGAATGACTTGATAATACACTGTGCTATGGTACAGCACAGCTCTTCAGAGCAAATACTGCTTGTTCTTGAATGCCAGGACTTGGAACAGCTCAGGATTTAAAACAAGCAGGGGATAACTTTATAATGAAATATGATAATGACAGCATTTGAATAAAGAAAAATTCTGAGATCATCTATTTTGTGCATAGCAAATTGGAGGTTATTTCTACAACCTCTTGGCTGATGAGGTGAGGGACTAATTATAATGATTATGCAATCAAGAATAAATTCAACCCTCTCCCATATGTTGTGCAAGTGAACAAGAGAAAAAAATAAGTGAGGAACTAATGGAGAAGATAAATGTAAGTATTCTGGTGGTGCTAGACACTTGTGGAGACATGGAAGCGTGTGGATGTTGTCTTCCTTATGTTCATTCTATTTTATCACCATTCTAGAATGTATGCTACCAAGTTACCCGCTCCATGGCAAAAGGGACGACTATAAATGTCTAAACATTCACACTTTCAAAGTAAGCAAGTTCTGAAGTCCTTTTCCATTTGTAGTTAGACAGCTCCCTGACTTAAATAGCAGTCCTGAATACAAGGTCAGGGATCTGCTCCCAAAGATTACTTTGTATTTTAAAGCTTGAACAAAACTCTGAGTCAAGCCCTAACATGCATCTCAAATGATTCGTATTAGAAGAGTAAAACAACTTGGATAACCTTGTTGTTTGATCACTGAAATGTAACAACCCTTTTATAATCAGGTCAAGGAGGATATGCTATAGCCTTGCTGACGATGAAGCTCCAACACAAATTATAAATTAGCATAGAATAGGTTAACAAAAGTAATTCACTGATTGTCATCATAATAAAAGCAGAAGGCATCAAATTAAGTCATAACCCAACATATTGAAATGTAACTGAAATGAAGAGATCATTGCCTTAGACATGTCAGACATTTAAGAGAGCTAATACATCCTCAAAAGCATATTAAAAACTTTCCTTAAGAACGGATAAATAATTCTGAAAGTATCATCAGTGGCCCTTCTGCATTATTTCTATTTGAAATCAAATGACAAAAAGTTTGTAGTGTTTTGTTAGGTGGAATACATTCATGCTAGGTGATGCCAGAATCCATAGCTGTAGTTTGATCACAGCTTTTCTGTGATCTGAGTTTACCCAATAAACTTGGGATTAAATATTCACTTATTTATTTACTACAAATTGAATAAATTGTCTGTAACTCCCCACTTTTACCAAATGAACAAAACCACACAATTAATATTAAGACTTATACATAATTAATCAGTGCAGTTGAAGAGGTAGCTTAGCTGCTTTTTATCTCTGGGCAGAAATCCAGCATCTCCATGGTTATTCACTTCAGACTAATAGACAGTATCTCTTTAAACATACTTAACCTTGCCCTTACTAATACAGCATGCAAGCCTAATGTTGGTTTGTCCTTTGAAATACAGGGCCATGCATTTGTAACAAGAACAAGAACTTATTTTACTACCAGAAGCAGCAGAAGGAAGACCACAGTGCCAAGAAGTATAAAACAGGACATAAACATTCAAGTATACCATCAGAATTTTTTTCTGATAAAATGGGAACTCTTCAGGAGAACTCCTTGTTTGGACTTTCAGCTTTACAACTGATAAAAAGCATCCCATTAAGTATCTGTTAGATACCTCTAGAAAGGAATGAATATATTTTGTTTTATTGACATATGATCAAATGAAACATGGCCAGGAGGTTGAAGGAAGTGATTCTGCCCCTCTGCTTTGGTGAGATCCCACCTGAGTGCTACATCCAGCTCTAGGGTTCTCAGCACAGAAGGACATAGTTGGAGTGATTCCAGAGAAGGGCCTTCAAGATGATTAGAGGGATGGAGCACCTCTCCTACAAGGAAAGGATGAAAGAATTGGGGGTTTTCAGCCTGGAGAAAAGACAGCTTCATTGTGACTTAATTGCAGCCTTCCAGTACCTGAAGAAAGATTGAGAGAGACTATTTACAAGGGCATATAGTGACAGGGCATGGGGGAATGGTTTAAAACTGAAAGAGAGTATGTTCAGATTAGATAGTTGGAAAAAATTCTTTATTGTGAGGGTGGTGAGGCACTGTGGTGGCCGGTGAACATACATTACAAGGGACAGAGAGTTTTCAGTGAGACAAGTCCCCAGTACCACAAGAACCACTTCATGTTAGGGTGGCCAGAAAGGCTTCTCCCAGGATGCTTGTTCTGTCATGTTAATCTATCCCAGTTTGGATTCCCTGGTTGGCTGTTGGCCTCTACCCCTCGTCACTCCCCCAGAGCTCCCCACTGGTCCCTGTTCCCTAGTCCTGCCTTTTCCCCATCCCCAGGTAAAACTGTGAGTTTCAGGATCATGTTGGTATTGGCCTCTGCAACCTTCGACAGTGTAGAAGCAGTAAATGCTCCTGGCGGAACGCACACAAAGGCCCTTCTCGACTCTTTGCTACCGACTGTAACACTGAACCCACCCGTGCTTCTGTGGGGGCATGCGGGACCCCATGGAGCTGGGCAGGGACAGTATTAAGGCACTGGAACTGATTTTCCAGAGAAGCTGTGGATGCCCCATACCTTGAAGTGTCCAAAATCAGATTGGATGATGCTTTGAGGAGTCTGGTCTAGGGAAAGTTGTCCCTGCCCACGGCAGGGGGTTGGAACTACATGATCTTTAAGGTCCCTTCCAACCCAGGCCATTCTATGATGATCTGATTGAAAAGGACTCAAGTTTTACTTCCTGAACATTGCAAATGTATTCTGGTAAGTCTCCTCGTTCAGTATTCCTCCTCCTTTTGCTTCTACGAGAAGATAAATTTTCCATGTTCTTGCTCTTAGTTCTTTTTTTTTTTCCCTACAAGATCACACACACCCACAGATGCACATAAAAAAGCTCCAGCCATTGTGAGCTGAGAAAGCAAATTTGGCACAGGATTTTTAGGACAAATTTGGATGCAACATTAAGTGTGAGGGTGAAGCAGACTGCAGCCACTGCAGAGTTGCAACAGATATGCCAACACCCTTTGTGAATGTGGCTCTGAAGGCCCTTCATCCCCATGCATGTCTTTCTGTCTTTCTTTCCTTGCTAAATATGGTCTTAGAAAGACAAGCTGGAAGACTTCAAATGTCTGTAGTAATTCAGGCAAGAAGAAATTACTGAAATTGTAAGGACAGAACTTCTAGAGAGGACAGATTGTCCAGTGGTTACTATACTAAAATGCCATGAGGGCAATTTGGATTAAAATTTGTTTTCTATTGCAGACTCCCTCAGATTTTAAACTATCAGTTTGATGTTTTGATCTTTCTTCCCATTCTGCAGAATGGAACTAATAATGCAAAAAGATTTCTAATAGAAAACATCACTGTGACACACACAGGTAACAAGCTGGAGAACTTATATGTGTATTGAATTGGAGATTTATTGTCTAATATATCTGTACTTACAAAAATGGGATATTTTTGATATCTGACTCGACTCATGCCTACAGAGGAAATTAATGTCCAAAAGAACCCATTTTGTCCTAACAGTCTTTGTTACTTCTTAAAAGTACAGAGGCTCAATCCTGGGCTTACAGAGACCGTATTTTGTCTTGTATAATATGGGTTATTTTATATTTCATTCACAAATTTGTTTCAGTCAAAGCAGAATTAAATAAAAATATACTTTGAAATATTTTAAAATTAACATAACTTTCAGTCCACAGTATTCTCCCAACATTTTTAATAAAAAAATATAAGAAATCATTGAACGCAGAAGAAATCATACCAAAAAAATCTGCTATTTTTCAAACGTGGTTGATTGAAGTCTGTTCATCTTAACATACTTAGTATTTGTAAAACATATGGGTAACATTGATGGTTCAAATATATGTATACAGAAAGTTACACAACTTTATGCAGTTCCTAAATCATTCTACTAGCTGCAAAACAAAGTGGACTGTTAGTTCCATTGTAAGCTAGCAAGTCAGGGATGGATTGAAAAATTACTGGCTAAATTCCATTAATTTCAGTAGTCCAAAGATCTTCTTAAGTTGTTGTCAACAGAGTCTCTCTTGCTTATTAGTTTATTTTAAATATTAGTTTTATTCCATATAAGTAGTGTATGTGTTTCGTTTGGGGCTATTCAGAAAATCTTCCCTGATAAACAGAGGAGAGTTTTCAATTATTTGTGCAAATTACGAACATATATTTTAGGTGGATGAGTACTCTTCCGTGACATGTGTCAATAAACACTGCTCATGCATTTGGTGTCTCAAAAAAGGTTCATAACTGTACTCTTCTGATTGTAGTTGCAATAGAGAAAACCTGGAGTTTCTATAAACCTAGATGCAAAGACACTCAGCTAAAAAGAATTGTCAGAATTAAAGTCATCTGTTTTTTCTCTTTTCTCAACCTTCTAGTTTCTATTGAGCCACTCAGAGTAATGTTAAAAAGATGTAGATGTGGTAACTTTTCCTTTGTAATGTCCTTTCCCATAATAAGTGTACATTATTAGGACACTTTCCTCTCCTGGGAAGCTTTTCATTAGATTTAACACACACATATAAACCATTTTATGAATAATGTATTTGGAGCTAGATCCCCAAACACAGTTAAGAAAGGAAGTAATAAAGAGAGAGCCTGTTTCTGAGAGTGTGCAAAAGGACTCCATAAAATCATGTCCCCTATTTTGCTGTAAATATGTTCCCAGCTGGCAACCTCTGTCCAAAGTGTAGGTGGAATAACGTTTCTGCCGCTGTTAAGCAGTAGCCGACAGAGCTGCTAAGTAAAAACTTTAAAGGAGCATGACAGATTGCTCAGTTCTCCATGCAGAGAGTAATGTAATCTGCTGTGAGACGTTTTACACAATGCCTCCTGCTGCTCCACCTTGCTGCTGAGCATCCGTGGTTCACTCAATTGTATACAAGTCAAATATGAAGGCAATTCCTGACTGCAGGATTATTTTTATGAATTAATAGATGCACACTAAGGAATGAAAGCAGCATTATATTTCATTTCCTCATTTTTCATTAAAATATTAAGCTGAGTTTACTTTTCAAGTCAAGAGGCAGTTAGAAGCCTAGAAGTGCTCTCTGAACTTACAGAAAACCTGTTATGGGGAAAGTGGTGATGTAAATAAGTTGTAAATAAGTTAAGCTAGTAAAAGATCTGAAATAGGATACATTCAGAGCCATAAATTTCTTATAGATTGTTCTAATGCGTAGTCATAATTAGCTACATTATTCTCCTGTGATAAAAACCGAAAAGATTCTACTTGCTTTTTCTTCCTAGAGTTACAAGTAACAGGACTTTCACTATAATCTTGTCTTCTTCAGTTCTAGACAGTGAACAGAAATTAATCAAAGCAACTAAATTTATTTAAGTATGCTAATGATGATTGTATAAATGTAGGAATTGGAATTCTTTAGGCTTTTGCCTGTGGCCTCCAGTAGCATACACAAACACTAGGGGCTCTGAACTTACATGCAAAACCCTCATTTAGGACAAGAACAGATCTGTCTGGAAGAGGACCCAAGAATTCATAGTTTGAATTTTAGATACATTTAATGGGCAAAAGAGGTTTATGTAAAAAACCACCTCTCATCTTTTTTTTTTTTTTACTAAGAATCTTACTTTTTTGCTATTTAAGACCTCTTTCCGCTTCATAAACCCAACTGTCTTTGTCTATAGTTACTCAGTGACTTCTCAGTTTCATTAAATAAGGTCTAGTGTCCAGTATAATAAAACTAATGCTTACTCCTCTTGACAAATATCCCTTCTAACACATGCTTTCTCAAGCTCTTGTCATGTGAGAGTTAATAATACTAGGCTTGGAGCAGCAGATATAACCAGAGAGTGACATGGTACATCAGATCCTGAACTTTATTTTTCAGTCATAGATCTGATAGCAAGACACTGGTGGAATCATTTTGGATGTACAGGTCTTCTGCCTTGAACCATTTCATTTGAACTTCTATGTCTGTGGGAACCCAGAATTCTGTCAAGAGGTTTTCTTCCTGCAAATATATGATGTTTTCTAATAGTTCTGGCTCGGTTTTCACTTCAGCTATTCACACGAACTACTTTATTTCAGTGTGATTTAATTGATTATACACTTGAATTCTACTCAGAAGAATATTATTAAAATAATTGTTTTGGAAATGAAAGCAAAGCCTGACTACAAATCTGAGTTTTCTACTTTCTCTCCCACTTTCCTCTTGATAATTCATAAACTACCAAAACATTCATGGTTTATGAAGGGAACAGAGGTCTTAAAAAAAAAAAAAGGAATATTCTAAGAAAAAAAAAAAAAAAAAAAAAAAAAAAAAGAGATGTGACTTTTAATATCTGCAGAGAGCATAAATCCCAGGGAAGGAATAACGATATTGCATCTAAGGAACACAGTTTGGACAATGATGAGGACTCAAAAGAAACCAGGTGAAAATGATAAGATCCTTAGTTATCAAAGAGATTTTCTAAGTTGTATTGCAATGGAACTAATAAGGGACCACAACACATTTAAGAAAGGGAAATGATGTGATTAGTACTTGTAACAGTGGAAGTCCAGAGTCTCTGATCCAGAAGATTTTTGGAGAAGGCTCTCCTTTTTTTATTTGAGCATTTGTCATTTGTGCTGATGGTTTGCAGAGATTAAATTGAATTCAATACCAAGAGATGGCAAGCCAAACTAATAAAGGTAAAAGTATTATTATTTTATCCATTTTATGACACATTTGGAAGAAATTACAGCTCATTAGTCCTTTAGCGAAAAAGGCAGATCTTTCTCTGTACAGGCACTATTTTAGGAGTAGATAGAGTGAAAGCATAAAAACCTCTGCACTTGAACTATGGTCTTTATTTATGCTGAAATACAAAAATCCTTATTTCCAGCTAAAATTATTTATGATTTTCAAAGCAAGAAACATTCACTCTCTCCCCAGTATTCTTTTGTCTCTTAAACAAGTTGTGAACTTCCATGGAATCACAGAATCATCTGCATGGTAACAATAGCAGCCTTTGCAATGCTCTAGCTTTCTGCCAGCTTGCTCACAGAATATCTTTTTATACTGTAGCTCTCCAGTAGGAAGAAAAAGTCATGGTGCCCAGCCACTATTCATCTGGAAAATGAAAATGAGAGAGCACCAATAATTGTGTGACTTACATCTCCTCATGGTTCCTGTCATTTTACATTGATCTCGTCCTTACTATATCATTAAGACTGCTTGTAGTTATGGTGTGTTAACAGAAATTTCTATTTCGTTTCCATATTTTCAAAAGGTAAATTGTCTTCCCAATTATCATATAGAAATATCATTCTTTCTAGTGTATTGGTGAAAAGTATCACTGATGAACGTCTCAAAATATATGTCTGGAAGTAACTTCTGTGTTCAAAGTTACTCTAAAAATGTATTCAAATTCAAGTACACAAGAAAGCAATATATTGGAAAATGTTATTTTCTTGTCAGTGAGAGGGAGGAAATTAAAGAAAATCTCATAAAACCAATGCTGTAGCTTTCACTAAAAGTTTTCATCATAATTCTTCCCCATTTTGCAAGGAAATGAAGTGTCCATAAGATAATCCTGAATTCTCTAAAAAGGACACTTCCTTACTAGTGACAGTACTCCTGGAGGAGAATTACTCAAATATACCTTTTCAAGAAAATAAATAGGTAGGACCTAGGTTTTTTTTGCTTGATCAGGGTGACTATACCTCTTCAAGCTATAGTTCAATGAATGTATGACTAGTACAGTCAAATACAGGTATTTGACTAGTACAGTCAAATTCTAAATCTGTACATACAACATATATTTATATCTATATCTACATCTATATCTGTATCTATATCTATATATGAATTTTATGTCCCTTATCCCTCTTTACATTCAAGCAGAGAAATTTCTTTCTTGGACCAGAGAAAAGAGCAGGGCACAAGTTTTCTCCCTCAGTCTTTTTCATTTTTCTCTACTCCTGATCTGGTTGAAAATGCTGCATGCAGAAACCAGAAAACCTGCAACCTGAAATACATAGATTCAAAACTCATCACAGCCTATTTCAATAGATGATAAACATTCATTTATTTTCTGAAATAGATGGGAAGTGCATGTTTTTCTTCATATAGTTATTAAGCATTGTAAATGAGTCACAGGATCTGCATCTTTTCAGCTCTCTGCTTCTCAGGTTTCCATCAGCTGAAACTTTTCAGCTCTTTTGTCCTGTCACAACCTTACATTAACTTCATACTCATCTACTGATAATTTGATACATACTATTGAACTAAACATTGTGGTCTCAGCTCTGAGTGAAAAAGAAGCACCATAGGAATTCCATTATTTCTTTGTTGCTTAATGTATGACAATTTTCAGCAAAAGAGCTAGGGTAGAACTACATATTTAACACTGTTTAGTGTGACAAAAAGTGACAATAATGTAATGACTACCTAACATACTTGAGTAGAAATACTTTAGTTTTTATCAGTGAAATGTCAGTTTTGAACAAACAACTTTACTAGAAGAGTACAGAACTGGTCAAAACTGGTACAAATAAAAAATCAAATTAAATCAAATAAAAGCTAGTATGATTCAGTAAGTTTTAGAATTGGCTCTCACTCAAGTTCTGTTGTGTAACTTCTTTATTTGAACACTGAAAACAAGTCCATTTGAACTGACTCTTTT
Source organism: Corvus brachyrhynchos (assembly GCF_000691975.1). Taxonomy (NCBI): domain Eukaryota; kingdom Metazoa; phylum Chordata; class Aves; order Passeriformes; family Corvidae; genus Corvus; species Corvus brachyrhynchos. The sequence continues at coordinate 4,239,801 of NW_008239110.1, forward strand.
TACCTTTTAGAAGAAGACTGATTATTACTCTCACATCTTAAGAGGGGAGGTTGTTAAAAAAAACAAACAGCACCATTTGGTGTAAAATTATATAAGCTCTGAATATGTTTTATTCATCAACAAGGCATGCTAATCACTTTACAGAAAGTAAAAAATCCAAAGTTTCTGCCTGATGAGCTATAAACTAGACAGATAAACATGAAGAGATGAGAAGGCAAGTGAAGAGGAAAAGTTCTGCTTTCGTTTATTTGACACAAACCATGCACTCCCATCAAGCATAAAGAAATGGGGTAACAAACTGTAATGTTTGTAAAAAATGTCCATATTATTTTACAAAACAGTAACCCCTATTAGGGTATAGACACAAAAACTAATTTGCTACTATTAGAGTAACAAAGCCTTCAGAACAAATTGTGGTACATTCTGTGGTACATTATTATGAGGACAATAAGACTTGGAATACCAACTTAATTTCTACAGTGGAAGAAATGAGGCAAAATACTACTTTATGATGTTTGACTTTTCCTTCTTCATATGGAAAGGCAATGTATTATTTCCTGGAAAACATAATATAGCTGTTGATTTGCCAGCAAAATGATGTCAACTTCATCAATCTCTAAAACAAAGGATGGTCAGGCAGATGGGAAGATCACAAAACCAGTTAGGACATAAAAATAGTTTTCTGATAGAATCTGAGTACACAAATTCTTGCATAGGCAGAAGAAAATCTGTACAATTTGAAACTGGCATGGTGTCTTGAAATGCTTTAGTAGCTTTGAAATGCAGTATTTACAGTTAGATCGCAGAATCACAGAACAGTCTTTCATGTATGGAAAGCACCAAGAAGGACCACGAAGTTCAGCTCTTAAGTGAATGGCCCATACAGGGATCCAGCCTACCACTCTGGCATTATTAACAGCATGCTATAACCAACTGAGCTAATCTCAGGGTCATGTTTGGATTTCACCTGTTATCTTGTGGTCACTAACTGAGGGGATAATTTTTCTGTGGTGGTTTGCAGAAGAATTACTGATTCATGGTTTTTGATGGAGTTCATGAATCCTCAGACTCATAACAATAACAAGCTGACAGAAATTGTCCAAAACTGGTGCCATCTTTCATTTATCAAGCTAAAAAGACTATATAGCCTAAGACACCATTTTCATAACTATATATGGTTACAGCTGAGAAATTTGTTAAAAAGAGAAAGGATCTAAGTACACTGGATGTTATTTTGTTGAAGAGGATTGAATGCAAATATTTCTTTATCATTGTATTGTGGTATTGTTATATGTTGCTGATTTTTCTTAGCTTTTATTTTTGTGGAGTGTCTATGGATCAGGACCAGATATTTTTCTAAAGTATCTATTCTATTAGAAAGGAAGTACAGGATTCAGCACGATAAAGTCAAGATACATAGGAAAGATCAGGTGAAAAGTACCACAATATGCTAGGAAGAAGTTCTGTTAAATTTAAATTAGTACTGAATTTTTATATATCTACATATATCAACGGACATATTTAATCTGCTTACAGAAGTGTAATTATAACATAAGCCTTACCCTAAATTTATGAAATATATCTATGGTTTTGCTATTAAAGCCATCTGATTCTAGAAGATGTGATTCAAAAATCACACAAAACTGATAAAATTAGAATTTGCTGTCCTTGAGGAGGTAATGAATAAGTCGAAAGTAGAAAGTATGCATCCATGTTACCTGGAGAGCATGAGTATACAAGCCCACAGGTGGGTAATTTCCAGAGACCATGGAAGTGTCTAGGGGAACAGTGAGGAGGGCTTGTGCCTCCAGCTGCTGGTTTGGATGAAGCATCTCCCTCCACTCATAGCCATAGGTTAGATGGCTATATCTTAGCAGCAAATAACTCTTTCTAGTGGTCTGCCATGAAGACTTCAAAGATACATCACAATAGCTGCCATAATCCCTGTTCTTCTGTGCTAGGTGACTTACGTGGTTTAAACACCAAATGTAGTTACTATGTGTGTGCTAAATAAACTCAATTAAGTGGCATATGTAGTTTAGAGCTGGTGACAGGAACACAAAATAAAATTTAAAACTGCAATGACAGAACAATTTTTTGTTTGTGTTCTCTCCATCTTGGATGATTTCTGTTCAGTGTTAGCATGTCCCTGTAGTAGCAGTGTTCACAGTAAGCCTCTTTTACCATTTGCACTAGTGATAAAAAACAAACAAAAAAACCCCCAAACCAAACAACTGAATTGATTAGAAAGGAGAGATTAATGTTTTAAGATACACAGAACTATTCATATTTCCACTAGCCATTATATAATTCTGAGGCAATATCTTGCTTTCTGTGAAAACAGAGCAGTAAGACAAGAATCTGTATTCTCTATTCAGTTTCCTTGTGCTTTTTTTATCCTTGTATCATTTCATTAGATATTAATTAGAATTCTATTTGGTTTCTTAATTAAAATACTACCTTAAAAAAGAAAAAAAAATAACTCGGTGCTGAAATCACTTTAACCCATATTTTATTACCAAGTCATTATTTTGGCAAAGGGAAATGTCTTTAGGAATAGATGATGGGGGAAAAAGTATCTTTTGGATTTATCCTCTTTTTTTTCTTTCAAGTACCTTGTGTTCCTCACCCCCCTCCTTTCTCCTAGTTTCTTCTCTGTGTTGAATAAACTACTTTAAAAACCCTATTATAGAGAGATTTTAAAACTACATTTTTTAGACACATCATAAACTCCAGAATTTTTTTAAGATCTGATATTAGGATAATTAAAAAAAAAAAAAAAGGTGTTTTTTGTATAATACAAGAGAAATATTTTCTGCTTAACATATGCCAGACAGATGGCACCAATCTTTTATTTCATGTGCTGTAAGCTTACATGAAACTGGGCAATGAAATTCAGCTTTAAGGGAAATCCAGGCAAGATGAATTTCTCTTAGCTACTGGGCAGCTGGCTTAGCAGTCGTGTTGTGCTTGTACACGTTTCTTAGCTGGAGTGGTGTTTGGGGACTTCCTCACAGTTAGCACTGCTGAGAAGACTGATAGAAGTGCTGTTAACATTATCAGAGCTATTGCAAATATTTGAGGGGTAGAGGGATCAGATCTTCTTATTGAAGGAATGCTTTTCATTGAAGTGTAAATGTTTTTCAACTCATGCCAATATATCCTCTGAATGATACAACTGGATAACTTTTCTTTCTTTTTTCCCTAAGCCGAATACATATATTTTGATGTCATAACTCAAAAAGAGTGAGATGTTGCAGAATAATTTTATTTTCCCACTTGAAAAAAAAAAAAAAGAAACTATGGGTCTAACTATAGTTAGGCCATTCAGCAGAGGATCCTAGACTTCCAAGTGGCAAAATTTTAGCATAATGCCCACAAGTACATATTCCCTCATAAAATTCATCATATAAAAACACTGTTAAAACAACTATTGTTTTCATATTATTTATTTCCTTGAAAAATATTCAAATAAATGGTTTTGAATGAAAACAAGAGAGATAAATAAATAAACATTTAACTATAAAAATTTATTAGGTATTTTTGGGTTTTGTTTGGTTTGGTTTGTGGGTTTGGCATTTTTTAAAGAAATCAACAAGACACTCATTCTTTTTTGCATGCCAGTTGCCTGTTTTATATTTACTCAATCTCTATTTTCAGTAAAAATTATAAAAAAGGAAAAAAAACCGCTCCTGTTTTTGTTTATATGTCCTAACTGGTCATATCCCTTTAAATAACTTTCATGTCCTTGGAAAAGGCTGGAGTGTCCAAGAATGAGTTAATAACACATTGAAGGAACCTTGTCAATCAAAATAAAGACTAAATTTAAATTGTGTCCTGGGCTAAGCCATTGCCTCACAGATAAACCACCAGATTTATAACTGATGTTGTGTCAGGAAAGAGCTCTATTTTTAGGATAATAGTTTCTAATACAATGTCACCAAGCTAATCCTTGGCTATACTGAGTGAAAAATCTGTAGACCTCTAGTCTTCATCAAAACAATTGAGTTTTGTAACAGAATCAAAATTTTGGAAAGAAGAGAGCTGATTAACATGTGAATGACCTACTGCATACTAAAATGGGAAAGAGAGTTCAGACACACACAGACAAACCCTTTTCATCAGAACTTTGAAATGCTGAAATGTTACAAATAGCTTCTTATTGCTGTGAGTCATATAGATTATTTGTTTTTAAAATTACACAAAAGCAAAAGAAGCAAACCCATATTAAAAATTTTGGGGCTGATTCTGGCCTTTTCTTTGCCAGTTAACGTTTCCTCCTTCTATAAGCTAGTAAAAGAGAGAAATGAGAGCATAGCAGAGTACCTTCTTGATAGATCACACTTTCATGATGTGTGCATTGCTCCAAAAGGGGAAAGGTAGTAGAATATGACCTTGTGTACTTAATTTATCCCTTCATTTGCATACAGACTATATTTGGATTTGCCTACAGGAAGAATAAAGGAAGTTTCCACTAGACTGTAAGGATATAACAAGGTCACTTTTCACTTGGGAGAATATCTTTCTCACTGCTCTTTCTCTACCAAGCATGTTTGAGTATTTGAAATGAGCTATGGAAATAGTAAGTTAACTAAAGTAAGTTTCATTATCCTTGTGGGTTAGTTAGTTTTCCTAGCAAAGTACTTTCAGAAAGATGAGGTTTTAGTTTGATGCAACATTATGCAAATGATTGCCTACTGCTGCAGGATTCAAACTGATGCCATCATGTTTGCTAGATTTATCAGTTTGGTTTGGTACTAGCTGGATCTCTGTAATTTTTACATCCACATTGTAAGCTCTTCCAGACAAAACTGCATATATTGTGGTAGTGATATAAAAGTGCTTATCCTGCCTCTCTTCACCTAGAAAATAAGAACTTCCCTCTAGCAGTTGTATTAGAACAATAAAAACTGTGCAGACTACAGACTACACATTGCTATGTAACTCTGCCACACACATAATATGTGATCACAGAAATACTGGTAAATATCCAGAAATACTAGTAAACTGGAAGACAGGAATTCCAATCCATTTCCATTATCACTACTGAAGGAAGATGTCCCTCTTAATAGACAATAAGTGGATTTTAAATACATATTTAATCTCTGATGTGCAGGTGGGTGCTAAGTATGAACAAAATCTCATCATCATCATAGGATTTTTTGTGCCTGGTTGCATACACAGCATAAAATGTAATCTTAACCAGAAGTGGAGCAGTATCTATAAAGTGTCCGTGAAATATTTGTATGTGTAAAATAGCCCAGGAAAGTCTCTAGAAGGGGACATTGTGTTGTGTATTACTCCAACCCATTCTATTTGAGGTCAAGTGTTTAGGGAGCTGATGCTGCTGACACGTGGTGACACATAGCAGACTATTTACTTTTCCACCTTCTGAGGCAGTATTAGAGTTCTGATACATATTAAAGGCTGCAGCATGAAAAAGTTTATTGGCTGTGAGATTAAAAGATTATACTTGCCTAGTAATTGATGTGCTAGTAGTGGGTCTAGCACTGGGAAAAGAGAGTATGATGTGAACCAATGAGCCCTCTAACTGCCAGGGATGATCTGCAAACTGTAACACAATGGTGCATCCAGCATTTTCCCTTACAGACTGAGAGAATGAATACAAACACGAAGGAAACAAGATGTCTCAATGAAAATTGTAAGAGCTTCCACATAACAAAATCTGACTGGTCTTGGAGTGCTGAAAAAACCCAGCTTTTACTTCAGCTCACATTGTTCTCAGAGAGCTTTTGCAGGTGATAGAGCAGGATACCATCCCTTTTTTTACTGCCACCCTTGTACAAACTGCTGCTCCATTCAGCAAAGGTCTGTCCAGCCCTGATGTAGCTGCAGTCTGCTACAAAGGGTCCCAGACTGTCTGCATCCAGCTAGCCAGAGATTAATCCCTGAGTTTCTGAGCACAAAGAAACTGTAACTCTGCTCTTACAAAGAAAGCGTGAATGAAGTGCAACCTTCCTCTTGATACCACTGCACAGTGTGTGTCCAGCATGCAGATGCAGGGAATGTGTGCAAAATGATTTTTTTTTCTCAACAGTCTCTTTAGACTTCATTTTAAGAAAAAGCATGGACTTACACTTTAAGAAAGCAATACAAGTTTTGAAAACCTTCAGACTGCCTGAGTTGAACTTAGGTACAATGGAAAAGATGGGGTTTCAAAAAAGATTCGTAAAGCAGTTCCTTTCACTGCCTCTCCCTGTAAGTATCTGCACTATGGACAACAAAGCTTTTGTGTGCTTGAAATCTGTGAAAGGGAGGTGTTGAGCCTCAGCCTGAATCTCAGAGGGACCCAATTGGCAAAGGTTCTTTGAGCATGTCTGAAAAGACAGACAACATCGATTTATTTATAAAGCACAGCAACCTCCATTCAAAACCACTTTCTACTCCTTCATATTATTTCTGGGTTTGGTCCAATGACTCTGATAGAAAATACACAAGCAGTGTTGTGAGCAGAACTATATTCTGCTTTTGTTTAGCAGAATGGAATCTTCCTATTGCAGATTACCCGTCTTATTTTTCTTTTCACCTTTGCTTACTGCTTGCGTAGCCCCATGTCACTTGCATTCCTTATTGCACAATATCAGCTTCAAGATGTGGGAGGAGGAGAAAGAATATGGAGGAGAAGCATGCACCCCTGTGTCTATCTTCTATACCATGCCCGTTGCTTGTACAATAATGCTCAAATGCTTGCAAAAGGGAGGTGAGGTTTAATGCTGAGAAACTCAACTCTTGTCTTTTGTGTTTTTGTGCAGTCAACTAGGATTTTGCACAGAAAAGTAACATTGCCTCAAGCACTTTGTACGCCTTAATAAAGTGAACTTTTCCCTTGATCTTAGTTATGGATGCAGCAATCTGAAGCAGAGTCTGCACAGGCTGGCTCTTGTTCTTTAGCTCCAAGTCTGTGCTTTGGGACTCAGAATATGCCCCTGAGCAGGCAGTTTCCTACTTGATCTCTCCTGTCAAAGAGTTCAAGCTTTGAGTGCAGTCAATTTAAAGACCAGGCAACTCAGCTGTTTGAAATTACCTCTTAGATGAACCACATCTTTTGCCATTGACTAAATGTATAGGCCAGGTAATTAAAGAAGGTGGTCTGTACTGCCCAGAAAGAGCTAGGTGCTGGATTTTCATGTGTTTCACTGCCAAAACTAGTAGCCTAAATCATATAGTCTGTGTCTTGCTGTTAAACTCTGTTGGCTTTCAAGATCTGAAATGTTTATTCTGAAGCACATTCCTGCACAGTGGGTGCTGTGATCACTGGCAGACATACCTATCTACCTGCAGGCATCTTGGCATTCTAACTGTGAATAGGGAAGCCAATCCTACTGTTTGTAGATCTCTATAATTGAATTAGTGAACATTATTTTAAAAAAGAAAAGTGTTCCCACTGCAGCATTCAAACATAAACAGCTCACACATAAATTATTCACTCCTACACAAAGCTACAAGGCTAAAATTACCTTTCCAGGACATCTAAGTGATGTAGAATGTGTCTACAGAGAAGTGCTGTAAAGAGTAACCCAAGTTGTCCCTGGAAAAGATTGCTTCAGCAAGCAGCTTAGTTGCATTAAAATTCTAGCTAGTAAGAATTTCTTTCCAGCATTTTATGGATGCTGCAGATCCACCCATACTGCTTCCATACCTAAGCTAGAGTTGCAATGTAATGTGGAACTGTATCATGTGGAAATGATAGCCAGGGTCCTTATTACCTTGAAGATCAGTGCATTGCATCCCATCATGAGATACAGATTTGGACATATCTGTTTAAGTCCTCTAGATTAGCTAAATCTTCAGCAGAAAAGGCATCTAGGCAAGGTTTGATTTAATCTGTTGGCACCATCAAAGTTTCTGTGTCTAAAGTCCCCAGACTTCAGTACATGCAATACCCTGACAAAAGGCATTTCCAGAATGTAACTAAAGAGACATTCCCCAGTAATGATCATCAGTAGGATAAAAACATAAATCTATCTCAGCAATTCTGTTATTAAAGATTTCCCCACTAATGGGAAGCCCTGCTTCTTCTCCTTCTACAAAACTCTTATGTATACCTTAAACTTTGCATGTGTTTGGAAGATTTACTAGTGTGATACTTGTATCTTGGAATACAGAAAAACTGAATATTGTGACACTTATCCTCAATTCACATCTGGCAGCTTTTAGTTAAGGTCAACACATGAAAGGCCATATTTCTTTTCATTAAACTGCAGTGTCAAAAATATTTCTCAGGAAAGTCTAGATTTTATTTCTTCACCAACCAAAACACTCCAGAAAGAGGACAGACAATGTACGTCTGACCATTAAGCCCAGATATATGCCTTGGCTATGAAGTTCTGGAGACCCACTTCCTGCCACCAGATAATGAGGATCCATTTTGCTATGCAACGAGAGCCAAGTGCCTTATTTTTCTGTTATCCTACTAGGTGAATAATAATCCCAATATTAGATATTTTCCTCTAATATTTAATTTACTGATAACCTGGCTATGGAGTTATGCTTCATTAATTTCTACCCTAATAGTTATGTCCTAATTTTCACAAATTCCAAATTTAGAAAGAGGTGCTTGTCAGAAATGAAGGTGAAGATATCCTGCTTATGTCTCAAGTAACAGTCTTAAATATAGCAGACTGTATAGCCTGAATCAAATGTCACTGTGTGTGGCCTACCTAGTCTTGCTGAAAAGCTGGCTCTACCTTTTTCTTCAAAAACTTTCACCTAACTGGCTCCCAAGGGTAAACTGAAGAGTGTTTGTTTGTCATGAAACCTTTTATTTAAAAGCCAATAAATTCTTGAGGTGTACAAGTCCTCATCACATTCTGAGGATAAAAACATCACTTTGAAAAATATGCATTCTTAACGCCTACCTTTTTAGAAACTCTGCTTTAGAAGATCCTGAAATAAACATTGTTAAGTTTGACAGCAAGGTGACTGGAGAGTGAGATGTAAGAGTCCTTCTGACAAACAGATTTAACCTAAAAAATTCTTTATACATATGGATTCTCAAGAATTTATGAAGTCCCCATATAGCTGAATTGAGTGCCCCCAACAACAATGTGCTGCCTGTTATAAATCCGGGTGACCTTTCCTTTAATTCTAAAAGTTTTCTCCAGGATTGAAAAGACAGTTCAATATACCCCAATACAGACCACATTGATACTCTAAGCATGAAAAGGTAAAATCTCTTGTTTTATTCCCTGTTTGCCTTCTACAACTTTTTGTAAAAAATGAAAATATCATTTTGCTGTAAATTTTGATAGTTTGGTATTTTTGGGTTACCCTTCTCCTCAAAACTAGAAAGACAAACTAGAATTTAAAACTTCTAAAATAGAAATTCCAAAATATTTATTTGATGATGTTCTGCTCTACAGTTTTGACAATGCTGAATCATCTGACTTCAATAGTCATTTTTGTCTTAGAAAATCATGGTTTCAATGACACTGAAACACTATAATTAATATAAATACTGTAAGTATCCACAATATTATGTAACTTAAAAGATAATCTGAAGGATGAATTCTGACTAAATAGACATGAAATAAAGTCTGCTTGTATTATTGAAACAAATCTATTTAATATTGAAATGAAACAAAAAATGACAGTAATATTTTTTGACAATTTTCCCACAAAAAAAAAAAGGAAAATCAATAAGATTTTATGATCATTTTTATATTAATAAATTGTATTTTTCCAAGGAAAACATTACTTGGAAAAAATATTTTCAGCCACTTTTGGTTTTTTTTCTCCAAGTACTGTTCCCATCAGTTACTGCTGTCTTTCAATTTGTTTTCAGTTATTTGTAGTTCAGGTGGCTCTGTATAAGTCAGCTGATTGTAAACCTATGAACCTGCTGGCCTAATCTATAAAATGTATGTCTCATGGTGTGATCTTTCCACATTTCATGTGTGGGCTGCTGCTGCAGTCTGTCTTCCAAATGCCGTTGCCGAGATTGTGACCCACAGGAAGGCCAGGAAGAAGGCAGTGTTTTACTCTTAATGAGCCTGAACCCAGAGAGACCTTGCAGGAAAACTCACACCATAGCTGACACTGTTATTCCTTCTTGTTTACATTACCGGTTTTCTTGTTATGTGATAATCAAATCCATGTGCTTATCCCATACTGGAGCTTGACTCATGGGGCCAGATGCAATTAATATGCTCCTCTGTTAGATTAGTGACTTAATTAAAGCAACAACACCACCACTTTTTCAGTGTTTCAAGATGTGTCACTGCAAGGATCCCTGATGCTGCAAGGTGATACAGCAGGAAATCTGTCAGGACCATTGTCGCTGAGCATAATCATCTTGTTATACTCCTGCAATCAAATGAGCTGCTAATTCTTAAACTTTAAAATAATGCATCCTGTTTCTTCTCAGGTTTCTACTGTTTTAAATATACCTTGTATTTTTTCTCAATACCCTTTTTATCCTGTTTTTATGTCTGTCTTCAAAACCACTAAGAGCTTTCAAAATGACGTGTCTGTTCCAAAATAATGCCTTTGGTAACATTTCTGTTTTCTGTAAATTTTATTTTGAGACTATTGAGTGACAGAAAATAAAATTACCTCTCAAGAAACTGGATCGGTTTGTGGAAATAGACACTTCTCTCTATTCAATGGTTTCTTACTTTGATCTTACAGCTCACCCACCTGTTCTTGTAGAATGGTTTTCCAGATTGCTAGATTTAATTGCTCACTTCAGGACAATTATGATAGAGAGCACTGAAAGAAAGCATGTTCCCCTGCAGCCTGAAATTCTGTGTAGGCATTCTTATCTCCAATTAGTGACACTGACACTCACTTGAAACCTAAATTTAGACAAAGGCCTCTTTCAGGTTTTCCATAGACATGTGGCAGAGGACTTTGCTTACACAGTAAAAACCTAGATAGATATGATGGAGGTTGTCAAATTGTGGTAAGGTGGAGGGAATTCAAAAGCAGTACATCACAAAAGCTATGTTATAGAATTATTTAAATATGCTTATTTTAGAAATTATAGTTTTATTAAGTTGTGTCACTGAACCCTGCTCAAAAAATCCTCCTTGTTTTAAACCCAGTCACTTTAAAATATTAGCAAATGGAGTATAACTATATCTCAGTGGGATTATAGAAGGTTAAGATGACACTTTACACTTATAAATGCAGGGTAAGAGATCTGCAACTTGGAAGACATAAAAGAGTTCATTACATAATCAAAGTTTCTATTTAACCATTCAGTAGGGGCTACATCTCTATTGATGTCAGAGTGATAAAAGATTTATATTACAAAATGTGTATATAAAGCATAGTCTCTAGTGAGATTGAAAAGTGAAATGATTTATTCCTTAGAATAATTTGTCATCTGTTAAGTTTAAGAGACACATTTGCCAAATGGTATTAATTCCTACAGTTTTACCAACAACAAAACATTAAATTTTTTGGGTGACATGTAGAGGCAAAAAGAAAAAGCAAATACAGACCTTTCAGAGAAAATCCAGGTTAATGAAAAAATGTGGAGGTCTTCTTTATACTGTTGTAACCTTAACTTAAAATATAGATGATGCTGACTAATGTACACTCTTTAAATAGGAAAAGACATTAATTCTTAAATGGCTTCTGTAGCGATTTAAGATGCTTTTAACTTTTAACATCCTATGTCAGTTTCTAATTCTTGGTTTGATTCTAATATAACCCAAATATTAAGTTTAATCTAAATATATATTTGAATAATGACAGCTGAGCTTTCCTTTGTATCATTTCATTCCTACAAGAGCTACTTAGAACAGATCAAGTATAGCAGATAATGGAAAATTTTTGAAATTATTCCAGGGTTGTTGCACCTTCTTTCTATGTGGTTTTTTTCATGCGGAATGCCCTACAATGTTGATACAAGATTTTTCCACATTTTGTACTGAGACACTAAGAACTTCGTGTCACATTTTTATACAGTTTAAATGTAGGTTCAAGCAGAAAGAAAAGCCATGTGTTTGATTTGCAGCTTGAGTAGCAACATTGTTCTGTGATACTAATTAATGTGAATAAATTTTCCTTGCTTGTCATTCTTCTAAATGCATTGAGTTATGTTGTTCTGAATTAATGACTATGCCACTTGTCCTATTCCCTAGAAAGTGATGCAATCCTGAAATCTTATTCTGCAGTATCAGTAGCCATTTATGTCTCTTACAGAGTGTGACCACTACTAAAAAGGAGCACTTGCCATTCAAATCTAACGTCACTTTTATACACACATTAATTTTGTGTAAACCAGGACAGAAGATAGCAAATTTCCAGTTTTCTTACTTAATAATCTTTGCCTGCAGAATAGAATACTAAAACTTTAATTTAGATAATTCTATGGGAACATGAATGCATCTATATTACAGATGTAAACTGATGATTAATGTCTTCTCTTGATATTGTTTTCTTTCTTGTTAATATATATGCAATATTTTATGAAACAAAATCACTTCTTTTTACTCAGAAGAACTTGCTTCCACCATATCACAATATTGATGATTCTTATCTGGTAAAACGGTACTTTTATTTTTTCTAACTGTTCAGGAGATAATTTAATAGCTAGCCACTATTTTAAATTTGGCTCTAAGAACAGCACGAATTTTTACATATGGGCTTCTTTGTGGTGCTTTTTTGCACTTTGTATTATAGTCACAAATGCAGTGTTGACTGTGTTAAATACGAAATAAATTTGAGTGCATACAACTCAAATTTGAGTTCTCAGTGGGATGTAGCATTCTCTGTTTTGAGATTATCATTTGCACTGATCATGTAATATAAAGACAATATAAAAATATGTATACACAAAGGAACTAAAATTTTATATCTAAACCCAGTTTAAAATGCATGTGGATGCATTTCTTAAAATAAAAGTGATCTCAAATACATATGACCTTAAAGTGAGAACAAGATTTTCAAAGTTACTCAAATTTCTGTAGATAATACATCTGTCATCTTACACAGAACGCTTACAAAGGGAACCACACAATTTGAAAATTACCAGATATTTTTAGGTCTTCTAGAGGTATAAAATCTCAGATTCTTAGTTTAATATCACACCTGATCCTCCGACAGATGATCCAAAGATATTAGTGAATGCAGATTTTATAGGATTTTTTTTTTGTACCAGATAACTTGAAGTTTTGCTTGTGCTGATGAAATTCTTAAGCTAAGTAAGGTCTTTGTGGTTTAAGCTCAGTTTTCTCTGAATAAAACATTAACTGAAAAGATAATGAATGTTTTCTTAAAACTAACATTTGCTACAGCATAATTTATAGTTTTTGCAGCTTCAGATTAATCAGACAAAGACCTGAATTTATCTCTGCATCTTTATTAAGTATTTTTAAAAACATTCAATATTTAATTAAGAGAAAAGTTCTATTATCAATTCTTAATTGAGTACTGCTATGAAAGACATACTTTAAGTAAGCTTTTCTAATATAGAGCTTAATGCCCAAAAGGTAGGCATTCAATTTTCTTGACAGAAAGGGAAAATGTGTATGTGGAGAAGAACAAAGGGAAGCAAAAGGGTAAAGGATGACAAAGAAATCCAGCAATGAGAAATTCATCTAGTTTTGTAAAATAGAAGCTGAATTTACAGACAGAAACCTTTACCATCTTTCTCCTTCAAGACAACTGAGGAATGCCTCTCCCCTAAGACAACTGAGAGAACTGGAAGACTAAAAAAATTGCATTTGAACTGAATGATGTGAAAAACACCCGTAAAAAATACTTTGTCTTTACTCATGCTTCATATCCCATCAGGTTACAAAGGCCATCCTCATCCATTGTTATTTCCATTACAGCCCACTGCATTGCTAATTGCTTATCGGGGCAAGAGAAGGGAAAGGTAGGTTTGTTTTCAAGACACTGCTCTGAGTAATCCATGCGGGTAGTGAAATATAATTCATGTCTCACACAAACAACTTGAGGTGTATATTATTAACGAAAACTTAACACAGTATGGCTGAAGTCCTATTTTCTTACTGATAGATCACAGATGTTGGTGGATTATTTCTCTCTCTCTGAGTGAAAAGCAGGACACTTTCCTAGCAAAAATCAAGGTGGGACAAAACAGAATTTATGTTTTGTAATTTATTTATGGCACTATATTTAGCTCTCCTGTGTTCAAGCAACTAATTCTGCCATTTTAACCTCTGGCATCAATCCAGATAGACTTTTTATGCATTACATCTGCTTCACAAATCCACAAGAAATATTTCTATACAGAACACTCTTTATCCAATCTTCTGCTCTCTCTAATCTTTTTTCTCCTTGGGACAGCAGTTAATCTAAGATGCTGAGAAGACTGAAAGACAACCTCACACCTTGAACAATGCAGACTGATTTTCTTTCCTTTCCCTGTGATGAGGACTCTGCTGGAGAAATGGGATCACCTTTGTGGCCCTCCTCTGTACTTACTTAAATAAGTCCAAGTCCTTGTGCTGGGGCCTTCAGAGCTGGGTGCAGTACTACAAGTGGGGTCTTCCTCATTTGTTGTGCTCTGTGTTCCTCTCCCCATTCCCCAGAATATAAAAATTTTTTTTCATCTGCTCTTATACAGTGCATCCTATTTTCAGGACCAGAACTGCTGTTGGTTTCACCAGACATCTTTCCTGAATAACCTGCAGGATAAAACTTGGTTTCCACAGACAAATTTCCTACCTATTCTTTATCCTTTATGTATTGTCTTGAAGATACTACTAGCAAGTTGACCTGTATACCATTTGTGCAACTATCCCAAATTTATCCCTTTGAAGCTACAGATTAATTCAATATATATGTTCTATTTATGTTGTATTACAAAAAATATATTGTTGCTGTTTTATGATGTTAAAATTGGTTTTTCATGGTCTAATCCCCATAAAAAACTAAGTACCACACTGTTTCTTGCTCAATCCTCACACAGTGGGTTGGAGGAGAGAAATGGAAGCATAAGAGCAGGTTGAAATAAAAGCGGTTTAATAGGAAAAAACAAAAGTTGTTCATGCAAGCAAAGCACAACAAGGAATTCATTCACCACTCCCTATTGGCAGGCAGGTGTTCAGCCATTCCCAGGGCTGGCAGGGCTCCATCAAGTATAGCAGTCACTTGGAAAGACAAATGCCACCACTTAGATTGTCCCCCCTTCTGCTTTCTTCCTCTCAGCTTTTATTACCAAACCTGATGCCACATGGCATGTAATATTTCTTTGTTTAATTTGGGGTCAGCTGCCCCTGCTGAGTCCCTTCTTGTGCACCATTTCACACAACCCCAGCCTACTTGCTGCTGGGGTGAGGTGGGGTGAGGAGCAGAGAAGGCCTTGAGGCTGTGCAAGCACTGCTCAGCAATAACAAAAACATCCCTGTGTTATCAACACTGTTTTCCTCACAAGTCCAAAGCATAACCCCATACAAGTTTCTGTGATGGAAAACAACTCTAGCCCAGCCAAAATTAGTGTTACAAAATGTTTCAATCATCTTGCTAATTATGTTACTTTAATAAGCCTGTCTGGGATAAAGATAAGGAAATACTAATTATGCCTTACTTAGTATGGTTTTTAATGGGTGAAAAAGGCTTCTGTTTTAGCTGCACACCATGATCAAATGACCTGGTCTCTGATACACTGAATGACACCATCAAATCTGAGTCATGACAAAGCCTAGGTGCAGAAGACATGGAAATGGCTTAAAGCTGCAATGGGGAGGTTTAGACTGGATATTAGGAAGCATTTCTTTACTATGGGGGTGGTCAAACACTGGAACAGGCTCCCTAGAGAGGTGTTTGGTGCTCCAAGCCTGTCAGTGTTTAAGAGGGATTTGGACTATGCCCTTAATAACTTACTTTAACTTGATGCCCTTAATAACTTACTTTAACTTGTTCAGCCCTGAACTGGTCAGGCAATTGGAAGAGATGATCATTGTAGGTACCTTCCAACTGAAATTGTTCTAATCTATCTTATTGCTTCAAAGAAGTGCAGTTATTGCCTGGAATTTTTAAGTATTTTTTATAATTATTTCACTAATCTACACACAATTTCATTTTGTCAGTAAAGATTAAAATTTATTCTTATGGGTAGTATTTTTAAATACAACAGTAAAATAATCAGAAAGTAACCATGGAATTTATTATACAAATGTGACAAAGTGAGTATGCTTATTATATTTAACCCTACTTCTTAAAGACAAGAACCTCATGATTATGCACCTTTCATCATTCATTGTTCTCACAACAACTTTATTTAGAGTCCTGTTTTAATTTCAGTTTATATTATCTTCCTTTTCTTTCTTAGATAAAAGGATGTACCTGCCTATATTTTTGGTTGAGTGGTAAATTCTCGTTTTTCTCACTCAGATTCTAGCTTTAGCCTTCTGAAGATCAGCCTCACTATCATTTCACTTCTAGTTATTTCAGGAAATCCTTTTCAACAAGAAGATTGCTCACCCAGTCTTGGAAAATTTTTCAGGAAGTAGTGAAAGTTTTGGTCTTAGTATGTATTTATCTCAAGAAACAGAAATAATATGCTACCCAGACCTCATATTCCAGCTGACATCACCAGCAATGATTATTTGCTGTCTTGGGTGTATAAATTGCTTATTTAGAAGTGATTTGATGCAATCCAAGTAGATAAAATGAACTTTGATCATCCAAAGTAAGACATTTTTTGAAATATACTTTAGCGAGATTCTGAAGGAAAAAATTACATTATATTGGCAAGAAGAAAGAATGTCTGCGGAGTGACAATTCAATGTCTCTACTGTAGGTGTCAGATAGCTGTATGTATCACCACATTAAAAAAATTTAATCTCTTTCACTAAATTGCTTCAAAAAGACCATGAAATTCATTGGGTTGAATAAGATATACACCAGAAACCAAGTACGTTAAAAGAGCAAATATACCAGCCAGGAAGGGAATGGTGATAAAAATGCAATTGAGGTGTAAATGAAGTGGTTGGGTCCTTCATCTAAAGGCATTCTATAGTAAAATTGTCACTTTTGAAAAAAAGGCACTCCTGCAGATAACACATGCACACCAAAGCGAATCCTACCAAAATTATTTATTGACAACTGGGAACACAAAACAAAACTTCCACTTAAGTTACAGTGGTTTGAGCACATTTGAAACCTCCTGTAACGTATTCAGCTGAAGTAAAAGCCAAAGGTGTATGTGGAAAGAATAAGTAGCTACAAAATTGTCTTATATGTCGAATTTAATTATCTTGTCTGTGGAAAACCATTTCTTTCAGCAGGGAATTATAAACTCATGTGAAGTTTTGCAATTAATGCAAACAAATAGTTTAATTACAGGCTGCTGTCATTGAAAATGTGGGTAGGAATGGTTATATGCCCTCCAGGATTTAAGCAACTTGTCAGACGGAGTCAGAAAGACAGATTTATTTTTTTTAAAGATCACTGGGACATTATTTTTAAAGTAACTATTTAACATTTTTTTCAAGTCTGAAATATACTAGGATTTCAGGGTGTTTAAAATCATTTAAAATAGAAATTCAGTGTCTATCAAACATAATAGAAACTAACATGACACCTCAAAATGTCAAATGAAGAGTGAAAAACTGAAAGTTTTTTTGTGACTCTTCTGTCATGAAAGCAAAGGCAGTATGCCTACCAAAGAAAAGAAAAACAAACAAACAAACAAACAAAACCCAACAATTCTATTCCTTCTATATAAACAGATTTCCTGTCTGTAAGGTGAGGACAATAATCTTATTTTATAAGCTAAAGATGTTACAGAAATGTGTGCTGAGAAAATGAAAAGATTAATGCAGCTGATATTGAAAATTACTGAAACCTGAAAGAGGTGTGTCTCTCTTTGTTAGCTATCACAAAAATGGCAGTCAATTAAGCAAGCAACTACTCGAATAGCATCTCAGTTTTGGAAGGCAACACTCAACAGGACTTTCCACACATCGCTTTTATGAATCTCCATTCTCAGTTTTTTCTTTCCAGCAAGTAACTGGGCAGCTAAAAAGAATCCCCAAAATAACTTCAAATGAATCAACCATCTATTTCAGATGTGTATTATCATTGTGAAATGATATTTACTCAAGCACCAAGAATATAAAAGAGGACTTATTGCTATTTTTATGCAATTTCACTGATATTGAAATATTTTTATGATTTATTGAGAGATTTTTCTGCATATTTAGATGCCAGATTTTTGAAAAGGAGGATTAGGTAAACAGAGAAATTAGGGTGATATTTACTCAGGAATTGAATGTTCTCAGCATTTATTACATGCCTTAGGATGATTTCTTGACTATCTGTTTAAAATACCTGAGTTAAATGCTTCCTTGAGTTTTGTAAGATTCAGCAGAGTTCTCATTTGTATCAGAAACTCTACCCCTGCTTCCAAAATTCTTACAGCAGTCTCAGAAGTATTTCTCAAATTTCACTGTGTTGTCCATAAAATTTCTTTACCAAACTATGAGATATTGGGATGCAACTGTAGACTGAATTTTGAAATTATGTATTTAGATTTATCTTGCTTGGAGAAGGAAGCCAATGTCAAGGAATATTCACTTTTACAACGAGATGGCTACTACAAAACCTTTACAAAGAGCAATATAGGAGCAATTGTAACTGAAGTAAGAGATGCAAGGTATTTGGTTTCTTTTACCATAGCGGTTTCTTATTTGTAGGTAAAATGATCAAAATTTATTTTTAAAATTCTTTTGAAGACTGTCTTTCAGGGCCTGTTGACATCTGGCAAAGAACCTCAAATGGCAAGAACTCATAGGCAGAATTCCCTTTTGAAGCAGGTGGAGCCAGGGTGATATATTTGGGACAAAACACGCAATGGTGATGGAGATATGAAGTTTACCCTTTCTTCACTTTAGAAAGATAATTTTTTATTAACTGTTAACTAATAGACATACTGTCTGAGACAGTATGGCCTGAGGGGAGCCAAGTGCACCTGTTCCAGCAGTTCCTGAAATTATGAGGTTATGAGTAGTTCAGTGATTATTTCTTACTCTTTTCTGTTGTAATTATTCTGCTTTGTATGAAACACATAAAATCCTCATAATACTCAGAGAGAGTAGGTAAGAAAAATATTAATTTTTATAGTTAGGACCAGCCCAGGAGTTATGGAGCTCACTTAAGGGGTGGCAAGTCTTGTGCCTGTTGTTAGATGAATATTTCATCTCATGACTATTAAATATATGATATATGAACAGCAGAAATGTAAATAGGGAGAAGGGTTATGGGAAGGTGCCATTATGTCACTGACCCAGAGTTTATACTGGCTGAAAACGCTAGGAAAGATCACAAACCTTTATATTCCCAAAAGGAAATTTGTATATGGTAATTTGCTGGATAAAAGAGAGGAATCCAAATTTCCAGCTCTTATGAGATTAGGGAGATTTTACCTCTCTTCCTCTCCCTGACATACTTTTCTTACCTCACAGAAATGTTTCACCGCTTCAAGTGATTTTAACAAGTTCAAAAGTGGAAGATAATGTCATTGCCTCTTTCATCTGTACCTCAGTTGATGTCTTTAATGTGTTCACATAATGGGTTCAGACTATTTATTTAGTGTGATCTTGAAAATGCTTCTAAGTTTGAATGATTAATTAATATATTATTTTACACCTAAAATACCAATCTATGTTTATAAATAATTTCAAAATATTATTGAGCATTTATCAGTCTATACACTTATAATTTAAAAAAAATAATTTTCTGATCAGGGTACAGAAATGTAAGATGAAAAATTTTAGAGTTTTTATCACACAGGTGTATACAGGAAACCAGAAATGGTTTCAATATTATCAATATTATCCATTTAAAGCAATGGATGAACATTTGTGCCAAGAAATTGATGCTTTTATTCCTCTGTTTATAAAATACTTGTCATAAACTCTTTAGCTATCTTCTGAAACATAATACAACCTCCTCCAGCCCTCAAATTTTCAATGTGTTAAACCAAACATGTGCTCAGTCATTCTAATAAAAATAACATTTATTTCTGTCCTTTCAAGGTGTCTGATAATTTACATTTTTGAGCACATTCAAAAATTAAAATGAAGGTTTGGGATAAAATGGGGTAAAATGCAATAAAGTAATGGGAAAAACTAGTACGCCTGATCAGTCCCAGTTCCTCACATTTCACAGGGTTCAAGAAGCCTTTGAACAAGGGTCTCAAGCATGCAGTGTGACTCTTGGATTTGTCCTGTGTAGGGTCATGAGTTGGATTTCAATGACTCTAGTGGGTCTCCTCTGACTCAGAATGTTCTATGACTCTATGATTTGCTGTTCTCTGTTTACATATAGATATAGTGCATTATAAGACATTTTCAAACTCAGCATGAATTTTGCTATTTCTCACAATAGAAGTCCATTCTCTGACCTCTGAAACATAACTTTTCTTGCTAAGTGATCAATTTTTCAAATTGTGGCAACACCTAAGTTTATTTCTCAGATATTTTATAATCCAGCAGTTAATCTATTTATTCTGGAAATCTTTCCAGAATCATAGAAATAACGATTGGAAGAGACCTTCAGATAGCACTCAATTGCCACAGGATCAGTTATGTTTAGGCCATTCCTGGTAAACTATTGTCTATCTTATGTTAAAACAGCTTTAGTGCAAAGTTTTGGTTTTCTCCTTTTGTGGATACAAATTTCAGTTATAATCCAGAATCACATACTAAAAGTGTTGCTTCCTTTCACCCTCCTGAGTATGAAAAATGACACCTCAGCTTCACAGAGTTCAGAAAAACAGATCCAGGAGTACCAATGCCACCTGTCATGAAATTACATAGCTTGCCAGAAATAAGTATTGGTTCTTATCATAAACTCACTACAGCAAAAGGAAATCAAAAGGCAAAGATGCATTGGCAATTGCAAATTCTACAACAGTACTAAGAAAAGCTGATGCCCCCTCAACCCCCACCCCCAAACTATAAGACAATTTTCACAGGGAAAGCAGGATAATAAACTATTAAGATGAATATTCATGTGTATGTAGGGGACTATTCCTTTTACTTCGATAAAAGTGGTAAAATTTGGAGAGCAAATACTAACTAGGTCAGCAATATTTGAGGTTTCACTTAATGAAACACTTTCTTTCCTGGCATATGCTTCAGCTCCAGGATATTTCCAAGGTATTTCTGAGATAACATCTGTTGTCAGGTATCTTAGAATTAGTGTTTATCTTCAATGACTTTGTTCACATGATTATATTGGCATTATTGTTTTCTTTATTGTTCATCCTCTCTTGTGTTCTTACCCCATCTCAGGGTTAAACATCTCTTGTTATTCAAACATATCTTGTCCTCTTTGGGCTCCTGTCAGAGAGGTGGGCATGAGCACTTCTAAAATTTAGTTTGCAGAGTTTGTTTAGATGCTCTCTTGAGCTACTGCCTTCTAATAAGAGATAATTAATTTTATCGAGACTTACGTCTCTCTGTTTTAATATATCTATCAGAATGTAGAATGCAGGTGTTTATTCAATCTTTCTGTTTTATTGTTGGAAGTCTGCTCTTCAGGAGAAGATATCTACCTATTTGCCTGTGCCTTTCATGTAGTAGCTGAGTGAAAGCATTGCAAATTAAGTGATGTATGGTTAAGGTATTTAGTATTTATATTCAGATCTCCAAGTGCTTCTCCACTCTTTTGCACAGAGCCCTGTATTTCAGCTTCTTGGAATACTAATCTGAGACCTTCCTCTTCATTTAAAGGTACTTTTATTTTGTTTGAACATGAACCCGATGCAGACATTTGATGCCACAAAGAAGCAATTTCTGTGACATAGTCACAGAACGGAGGGGTCCCTCACAGCATATACTTAAATTCTTTCCAGCAACCTGTTTTTCTCAGTAAAAGAACCCAAAATAGCTTCACCCTACAGAATAGCATTAAGGAGCCTTTCAAAAATTCTCTCCTCATTTTTCCTTGATCTTTGCAATGGTATCAACAATATTCACTGGTTCTATTATTTACTGACTACTGCCTTTTGAAATAAAGGCAATGTTAACACATTAGCTTCAATAGAGTTTTCTAAACAACTTACACTGTTGAAGAAAGTTCTAATTTCTTTCATCATTTTAATGAATGACATAACTAAGAAGTGTGTGAAGGTTTGAGGGTATTTTTTTAGTTTGTGTGTTGTTTGGATTTTTTCTGCTTGGAACAATCATTACAGAAAATCTTTATTTCTGTAGCTGTCAATTATCACTAGCTTAACACACATAGCACTCAGAAATTCATTAGCAATTTATTTGTTCTGGATTTGCCTCAATAGGTTAATTCTCATGCAATTAGATCACAATAATACAGAATCATAAAAATATTACACTTAAAATATGTTTACATTCTAACCCTGAAACAGCTCACTTCCAGGCATACATGTTCCTGGAATGCTGTTGCCCCAAACAATGGCCTGAGCCCTATCTTGTGTACCACATACTGTGTAGTTTCCTTTTTCCTAGAACATCCACTGGAATTGTGATAATCATCTTTATTTCTTTTATGTTTGTAGTGGTTCAGTTGTGTTTAAATATCTGTTTCAAACATATATCTTTGCCCAGAAGTTACCTTAATATTCATAAAAATCTCAGAGACTTAGAAAAGAATTATCAGATGGTTTTCAAATCCTCATACCCTCAGGGATTTCTCCTTATCTTAAGAGGCAGGTATGTGCGTCTTCACATTCTTGACGTCCTTGGAGAGTAACAGTTCTATTTTATTTTGTCATTTAATTTTGTTGTTTTAAAGTAGAATTGCCAATTTTTAAAAGCTAAGTGTGGCTGAAACAAGTGGTATATTTTGATTTTTAATAATATTTTTCCCTCCCCTTTCCCTTTCCCTTTCCCTTTCCCTTTCCCTTTCCCTTTCCCTTTCCCTTTCCCTTTCCCTTTCCCTTTCCCTTTCCCTTTCCCTTTCCCTTTCCCTTTCCCTTTCCCTTTCCCTTTCCCTTTCCCTTTCCCTTTCCCTTTCCCTTTCCCTTTCCCTTTCCCTTTCCCTTTGTTTTGTTTTGTTTTCCAATGATGCAAACGTTATTAATGTAATTTTTTTTATTTGTCTTCCAACAGTGTTTATTTCTGATTTAAAAAACTAACTAGAACAGATTTTCTCTGGGTGTCACAGTCTGCTTCTGAGCAAGAAGTTTTGAAGCAGGCAGTGTAATATTCAGTGGGCTCCCTATTGAAAAGGGATGTTAGTAAGAGGGGCCTGTAACACTTAAAGGAGGCCTAAAAAAAAGCTGGAGAGGGGCTTCTTACAAAAAAGTGCCCTATCTAGTGATCGGGTGAGGAGGAATGGCTTCAAACTGAAAGAGGGTGGATTTAGATATCAGATATTAGGAAGAAATTCTTTAATGTGAGGGGGTGAGGCACTGGAACAGGTCCTCAGAGAAGTTGTGGATGCCCCATTCCTGGAAGTGTTCAAGTCCAGGTTGGATGGAGATCCAAGCAACTTGGTCTAGTGAAAGGTGTCTCTGCTCATGCGGGGGGGGTTGGAACTAGATGATCTATAACAACCCTTCCAACCCAAACAATTCTTTAGTTCTGCCATTCTATGATCTGCAAAATAAAACCTCAAATCAAATTTCTTCTACTTCATAGAAACTATATTAAAATGCCCTTATTAATTGCTTATTTATATCTAATCTCTTTAATTTCCTTGTCTAACACTTGTTCTTTAAGCAGCTGTTAAGTGATTTTTTTTTAAAAAGTTCCAAATGGAGGTGAAAATTATATCTTTTCATGATGCTTCCCTCCTTCCTCATCTGACACCGTTGGTTATGTGTGTACACAAAGAAATGGATTAGCAAGCAAACATAGTTCAAAAGACTGTTTCATGTCTTAACCATCATGACTTCCATTTTAAAACCTGCATCCAAAAGACAAAAGGCTCTGAGTACTGCTAAAATGCTAAAGCTTCACTTTGTTTCAAAGGGAGGAAGTTCATGTAAGTATGGTTAAACAGAGAAGGAAAAATGTGGGGACAATATGCCTTCTTGATGATCAGGAAAAGTATTTTTGGTTTTTGGTGTGTTGGGTTTTTTTGTTTGTTTGTTTTTATTAATTTTTTTTTTAAATTTGGAAACAGGACTTTTAAGTTGATTGTCTCTATCATTAACATCATTTTCTGCTGCTGTGATTGAAATGCTGTCAAAGATTTATTTTCAACAATGTCTTCATGAAGAATGGAATAAACTATTTTAAAATAAATCATTCTACTTACAGGTGAGCTTTGATGAAAACCTTCAAGCAAATTAAAACAATTTTGTTCTTTTTTTTTACTATGTCAAGGACTTCTCTGAGCAAAATAACCTTATTTGGTTTAAAGATTTGACTGAAATTACTAAGTTCAGTGACCAATATTTTTGTGTTTATCTTGCTATGAATGCTAAAGTTTTTTCATTTTATTAACACAAATTTATTTGTAGATATATAAATATATATAAATATATATATGCATACACATATCTATATATTCACAGAATAACAAAATCATTTCCTTTGGAAGGAAGAGTTGGAGATCATATTCAACTCCTTAGGTCATGCAGAGTCACCTAGAATGGGCTGCCAAGGACTATGTTGAGTCAGATTTTTAATGTCTTGGAGAATGGAGAATTCACAGCCTCTTTGGGCTGCCTGGGCCAGTGTTTGACGACCCTCACAGTGAAGTCTGTTTTCTTATGCTCAGATGGAACTTGAAGTGTTTTGATTTGTGTCTGTTGCCTCTGGAAATGTCAGCACAGAGAAGAACACGGCTCCTTCCATTGCCATTTCCAGGTGTTTATATACTGTAATAAGCTCCTCCCTGAGACTTCTCTTCTTCAGACTGAAGAATCCACGCTCTCTCAGCCTTTCTTTATACAAAAGATGATCCAATTCCTTTGTGACCTTGTGCTGGAATTGTTCTAGTAAAGCTACATCTTTATTGCACTGCGGAGCCCAGAAATGGGCACAGTACAACAGTGGATTTCATGTGCCTAACTTGAAGAAGATAAGAAATTTGTTATTACATACTTTAGGCAAATGAAACATTTAATTGTAAAATTAGCAAATTTGTTGCACTGGATTGTAATTTTTACTTAATTTTAAAAATTAAATTGCAAATTATAACTTTCCATAGCAATAGAATGCTAGGATCAACAACATTAAAAGTATAATGGTTCTTTTTAAATTTCCCCTGTTCCAAGTTTTGCAGATCATTGGGGTGCTTTATCTCCAGAAACTGTTTTCTGAGGTTACGTCAAAGATGTTGTAGCCTTTAACCTTCAAAAAAACATTTAGGCATCTCATAAAAATAAGACTTTTAGATTTTATAAATAATTACAGCATTAGAAGGCACTTTTATTTTTGGGTTGGGATTATGTTACTTAACTGTATTAGGTGAAAATTATTATACTTCTAAATCTCTAATTTACTTCCCATAGTTGAAAAAAACCCCAAGTATTATACTTGTAAACTCTTATAAACATTTTATCTGCTAGTAATTAAACAGGGGTAATACTTAGCACCCAAAAAGCTACCATTTATTCAGAGAAGAAAAACAAAAGTATTGCATTTAAAGAAATTTCATTAGAACAAAGATGTAAAAGAGAGTGATTCAATTGACTGCCAGTCAAATTTGTGTACTTCTTGCTACTGCAGAAGTAGATTCCCTTTGCAATGCTCACATGTAACCCCTAATATATATATATCTGGTGAAGTAATTCCCAGCAAGATGCACTTTGAGTCTGTGATACAGCCATCATCATCTCTGGGAAATATTGCAAAAGCCATAGGAATGGCACCTTTTCTGTTTTCTTTGACCATTGCTTTGAACTGTCTTCTGTAAAGAAAGACAATAAATATGCTGTACATGTGTACATAGACTTTTATTTTATAATGAAAAATGACTGTACTAATTAGATTATAAAGGGCAAAATACCACTGATGCCTTGAAGTGGCTACCTGAATGCAGAGGCTAAATGAGATTAAGAGAATAAAAGGAGGTACTTACTTGGAAGGCCTTCAAAGGTACACCTTGGGCAGTCAAAAGCCTCCAAGGGGCTCCACCCAAGATGGATGCTGGGTCACAGGCTTTTCAGACTTTGGTCCATTTGCATGTCAGGGTTAATTCTCCAATTATAATTTCAATGTAATTTCCCCAATTTTGTCCCCCCTGCCCAGAGGCTCAGTTTACATGTTTCAGGGCCTGAGACAACAAGGCGTCCCTGAGTTCAGGCCCAGAGAGGGTATATTATGTCTAACCAAAATGTGAAAACAGTAGCTAACAGGCTATATGAAGTTTCAGAGTTACATACTAGGCAGGACAGGATCAAATATAAAAGCTAAAACCTAAGGCATCACCATGACTACTTAATTAGTAGCAATAATAACAGTGATAATCCTGCAAAAATTTTAAAAATCCAGGTAACATTTGAAGGACATTTAGATCAGCTATTTTTAAAGAAAATATATGGATTTGCAGTTAAAGAATTGCCTTAATTCAAATCATATTCTCTCCAAATAAGAATCGTTCATGAAATGTGTCCAGAGTCTCTAACAGGTATGAGTTTGTGAGGAACCCAGGGAGGAGTCCTCGTTGCACAGGCACAGCACAGTGCCTGGTGTGCCTGGGACTAGCAATGGTGTGGTCCATAGTTAGCAGAGCAGGAAAGGAGATATACAAATATAGTACATTTATAGAATTCTGGATGGAATTGGCTCCACCATCACCCCTTTTATTGTGACAGTATTCTTTCCTTTTGTTTCTCTTGAACCACAGAAATCAGCTGCATAAAGAAAACCAGTTGTGATCAGGGGGTAATGAAAGGCAGTAAGAAAGAAGGGAGAGGACTGAAAAAACTCTTTCCAAAGCAAAACATATTTGATTTAATTTGTCTCTTATTCCTTCTTTTAAATTCGTCTCTCCTCCAACAATTCAACCATTACCTTTCTCCATGAATAGTTATATTTCCTTGTGTCACATCAAGTTTGAATTGTCCTCCACAGTTCATTCTCAATCTCTGTCCAAAATTGAAGTTCCATCATGATTTTCATCCCTTTTTATACTTCAAATAAAGAGAAGGGTTTTTTGAGTTATCTAAATAGGACAGGAAAAGTAGAAAGTCACTAGAGATTAATGGACAGATTACATAAGCCTACATAAAAATAAAGCAAATAAAATCAAAATCTTTTATGAAATTAAAAGCAAATCTATTGACTTCTGAAATTGAAGTGTTCTTCTTATTCAATGTCTAATTGGTAGAATTTTGGCACTTTCAATACTCACTTAAACTGCATGGAATCCTTGTAAAACACCTGCCTACAGATATTCACTTGCTTAAAATACTTAAATTTCCTGCAAAGTATTATGACTGCATCTGCTCCTACAGTACTCCTGTTAAAAGTCTTGACAGTTTGGAAATCACTTGTCAAATTATCTCACAGCAATTTGAGGTATGGTGGAACTATAAAAGTCTTTCTCTGAAGCAAGGATTACTAAGAGAGTGTTGTTACAGCTGATAATCTCATACCCAATGACAGTTATGTTCTTATTTGTTTTATTCCAAAAGAGATGCTAAAGTTTGAACTTGAACTTGAACTTCTATGAAGTGTTTCTCCCAGAAAGGTTTGCCTCAATGACTAAAATAACTTCTTGTATATCTCTAGTGATTTTTTCCCCCCTCCTTGATGTAAAATTTGTTGTACTGTGAACTGTCAGGGTGGTTAGTGGGAGGTGTGTGTCAGTTTTAATATTGCAGAAATATGCTACAAAAAATGAGTAGAATTTTAGGCAGAAGACACAGGTGTTGAATGTCATTGAGTGTCATGATATATGTCCTTAAGAAAGAGTTAAATCCAGAATTAATTTATGTAGTTGTATTTCAGCACAAGTTTACCTACAGTTTAATAGTCTGTACTGGATTGAAGTGGCAAGGTTTTGCCTTTGGGGGAGCTGCAAGGGTGGCAAGACCTGAGAAGGTGCCCACATGTCAGACACAGCCAGTTCCAACAGGCTCCAAGAAGGACTCACCACCGGTCAGCGATGTTGGTAGTACCACTGGGCTAAGATTTTCAGGAAGGGCTAAAAAGCACTTCACAAGAGACCCTGAGAGAGTAAAAGTACGTGTAAGAAACAACTCTGCACACATCATGGTCAGTGAAATAGGAGGTGGAAGATGTGCTCCAGGCACTGGAATAGAGATTTGTCTGCAGCCCATGGTGATGTAGGTTGTCCCTCTGCACCCTTTGTAGGTCCACAGTGGAGCAGGTACCCATTCTGAAGCCCACAGAGGATCCCACACAGAAACAAGCGGATGCCCAAAAAAGGATTTGACCTACAGAGGAGCAAGTTTTCTGGCAGGACCTGTGAACCCATTAGGGACCCAGGCTGGAGAAAGTCAAGAAGGATTGCATCCTATAGGAGGGACCCAATGCTGGAGCAGGGGAAGAGAATGAGGAAGAAGGAGTAGCAGAGACAACACACTTGTTTTGAACTGACCACAACCTCCATTCCCCATGCCTCTGTGCTGCTTGGAGGGGAGGGTGTATGAGAGGTAAGGAGTGAATTCGACCTGGGAAGAAGGAAGGGTTGGATATAAGGGTAGATTTGTTATTATTTCTTATTACACTACTGGTTTTTTTAATTTTAATTTTTAATTGGTATTATTATTAGTAGTAATAATAATAGTAATAATTTCCCAAGGTTTTTGCTTGTGATTGAAATTGTTACTGGATCTCCCTGTACTCAACTCAACCCAGGAACTTTTTCATCATATTTTCTTCCCTTCTGCTGAGGCACAGGCAGCTTGGTGGACACATAGCATCCAAAGTCAACACACCATGTATTCTTATATCAGGGAGTATGTGGCAAAGATTTGTTTCCACCAGGGAAATTCCAAAGAGCTGTTCAAGTCAGACAGGTCAAAAATCCAGTAGCTAGCTAAAGGTCATATAATCCAAGAAGTTGCTTAAAAAATTGTTCCCTAGCTTGTAAAAGACACAGCTGAGGTTCTAGAAAAAGGGATAATGAAAAAATGTATCTTTCAAATAGGAGCTAACAATTAGGCAAACCATAGATTTAATTTTAAATGTCAAACATATGCAGAAGTGCATTTGCAATCTGAAGGATTGAAGGCAAAATACTTCCAAATAACGCAGGCAAGACTGTGTTAAAATATTCTGTCACAAAATGAGTGGTTTGGGTGGTTTAAAGAATTACCAGGACAGGTATCAGCAAAAGCAGGTTTAATATTGTTGCCTTTCCCTGGTGTTAAAATTAAGAACCAAACACGTTTTAAGGGAAGAGGGGTTTTTATCTTGGTATTTATTTAAGGATCCTTAAAGTGCACCACTTTGTCCAGGTGGAATGCGCTGAAATGCACCCCGAAATGTACCCATACCATAGATTGCATATAAAATTTATAGACCTTGCAAATTAGCATATCTATCAAATATTCCCAATGATAAGCTTAAATGAATAGTGTGATATCCCCCCCATCCCAAGGAATTCCCCCCTGGATGGGCCTATCTTAGTTTACAGGATGTGTTCTAGAGAGGACCCTGGTTTCTCAGGATAGCATAGGGCTTTCTGGCCCCAACTGTGAGGCCTCCAGGATGTTTGTTCTCCTGGCTTAATGGAATATTAGAACTATGCTAAGTTATCAGGGTTAAGGAATTGCAAGTATGCATGCTGAAAGCACTGAGGATACATAAAAGCTACGTAAAATGGTATATAAAAGTTACATATAAGAAAAGGCAAAAAATCATCATGGCATCATTGGAATTTGCAGAAGAGTTGACAAATTTTGATGGCAATATTCACTCTGCTTAATACGTGGATGAAACATACACGGGAGCATTTAATTAGAATCAATTCAGAATGATTCATGTGGAGACTATAGGGTGAGGGGAAGGCATAAAGGTGTAAGAGGTAGACCATACATTTAGTCACAAAATTCAGAGCGGATCCCCTTTTTTGCTAAACTCCTGACAGAATGTAGCTGCAGCTGAGTCCATTCTTAATTCCAGATCAACAGTTTATGTATAAAGGCTGAGAACAGCACTTAATCACTGACTAATTAAAAAAGCTGTAAAATAGGATTTATTACAATTGTACTGTGGCCTAGTATAGATTCAGAATAGTGATATTCATGCTGTACATACTATAAGGTATTTTATCCATTCACATACACATGCACACAGACATTAAGGAGTACTTACAAAGGCATTGCTGTGAAAAATTTTACTTGAGAGTCATAGAAATGCTCACATCTAATGTTTTGGCTCTTCTCAGTGGGTGAAGGTTTGAGGCTTGAGATATAAGGATATCACCCCAGGTCCTGCTGTCAGTCAACGGTGCTCTGAGTATCACAAACTCTCCAAAGAGTTCTAAGAGGCATCTCTTTCAGAGAAAAGTGCTGGCACAGCCCACTGTGGCCTAGAAGAACTCAAAGGCTCTCACTTAAGACCACTGTTTATAGGATCTCAAGATGATTGCTTTAATCATATATAAATTTTCCAGCCTCGGGTCTGTAGCTGCTGAAGCTTCCAAAGCAATTGGAAATTGTTTCCAGTACCAAGTTAAATTGTTTTCAAAAACTCCAGCAACAATGATACCATGACCCTTCGGCTATGATTCAGGGACAGAATGTTCCAACATTGTCATGGAATGAATGATTCTCCCTGCTCTTGTTCTTCACAACAGAAAGGCAGCCAGTGCTGCCCTGGTGCAGTCAGTGCCATACTACCCAAATCATTACACAAAGCTCAGGGGTAACAGGAACTCCAAGATCATATCTTGGAGAAAAAAGAAATGAGGGATGGGATCTGGTGGTGGGCTGGGTTCAGGGGGTGGATACACATTGCCACATCTTCTTGGTTCGGGAATTTATCTGTGATATAGCTTCCCCAGAGTAAGAAGAAAAAAAAACAAAAAAGGGAAATCAAGGGAATAAATCATCTCTATGCCCATTACACCTTCTGAACAGTGAGGTTCTTGTATCTGCAAAATGTATTATGATAAGTATCAGAATAAACTTAAATATGTGACTTTAATTCGTGTTGCCATGTGAAATCAGTTTTGCAGCTCCAAAAAGACTGAAATGTTTCATATTTGCATATCCTCAAACCAAATTATAGTACGCCTAATTAATACTTTTGACAGAATTAATACAATCCTTTGCTTAACTGACAAGGAATTTACCCACTGAGTAACTTTTTATAGCAATAACCTGAATTCACTTATTGATGAAAAGTAGTGGAAAAGACTGTGCATAAAATTTTTCTTTAACTTAAAGAAAGAATGGCAAATAGGAGAGGTGTCTTCTATCAGATCAAGGAGAGATTTATTTAATTTCATTCAGAGATACTTACAGTCTACCTGGCTGACAGCTGACACTGATGACACTGAGAATAAGCACATTGCAAATAAAACTCTTAATATACACAGACATTTTAGGACCTTTGTAAAATACTCAGTTTCATTACTTGCATTTCCAGGGATTAAGTACTGAAGTTTACATTTTGCAGGAACACAGAATCATTCTCTTTTGGCTAAACTGAAGTAAACCAGAAGGAGTCTTGCTGAAGCTAGCTGGTAGTACAACATGTCTGCATGTGAGGAAAGCAACAAATCTAGGATTGGCTGCAAAGCATCTTGGTAGGCACAATGCCTTTCATATACAAGCAATGTCCCAACAGCAATTCAGATGTAACTCAAACCTTTTATGAAGACTGATTTTTTCCGAATAATAAAAATAAAGACTATAAAAGATAAGTAAGTAAAATTTTCATCTCATATTTGGTTTAAAATTGATAAAAAAAATGCACAGGGCACCAATTTTGAACTTTCATTGTGCTGGAATTTCACAGAATTCAGAGAATGTCTGGGTTGGAAGAGACCTTCAAGATCATTGAGTCCAACCCATGCCCTAGCACCTCAACTAGATCATGGCATCGGGTGGATTTGCATTATTGCCTTTTAAACACAGAAGTTGAGCAAGTTGCTATTAAAACCTTTTAGCACATTAAGTTCTTATGTATTCCAGGGAATAGATATTCTGGGAAACTGCTTGTGACTGCAGTTTATGATGCTTTGTCTACTAGAATAGCTAATAGATTAAGCTGGTTTTGAAATGTCTACAAGGAAAAAGACCTGTAGATTCCATTAGTATAAAACTAGAATAACAGAATAGGGAATTATGTCTATGGTTTCCTTTCCTTATTTCTTTTAACAGCTTGATAATCTTTGATTCTAACTTCTCTTCATGTGATTTATACTTTGGAGACAAAGATTACTGAGATAATAAAACCCACATCACTTGTCTGCTTCTCAATTAATTCATTATTTTTGGTTGAAACCTCATATTTGTGATTATAGAAATTATATTTAATCATGGGGTGTAACTCAAGCATTCAACAGGTTTACTGTCAAAAAGAGTATTATGGTGTTTTTATTCTGCATCATTTTGCATCTAGAAACTTACGGAGAAATCTTAGCATTCAGATAAAAGTAGCAAAACCCTGACTATCTTCAGAGAAAAGTCAACCTTTTAACTAGGAAAAGCACAGTCCTACAACATTCCATTGCTTTGTCTTTCTTTTGTATACTCACAGAATTATTCTAATTCCCTTTTATAGTATTTTTGGATTTTCCAACACTTTTTTCCCCCTTTTATTTTCTGTTACCATTTTATAAATTATTTTTCATATACCAACAGGGCTCAGAATTCGTTCAGAAAGCTAAGACCACTACTGTGTCAGAAACTTTATCACTAAGTGAAAACTTTCCCATAGTGTAGGTGTACTCATAATTTAAATGATGAGTGTGATCATACTCTTCAATATCCATAGTTTATCATTAAGCTTAGCACTTTTCAGAGCATATAATAGATCTTAAAATCAATGATTCTGTATCTAAATTAAGCAGTCTAGCATCTCTGCAAAAATTTCATTCCCATTTGACTAAGATTAATAATGGTTTTACAAAGGAAAAAAGAATATAGAGAAGTGTATTTTGGAGAAAGGGAAGCTAAATTTTTTTAATCCTTGCATTTCCAGAACAACAGGTTAGTTCAGCTGTAGAGATATGGTTCTGTAATGTGTTCACTAAATTAATAAATTAGTTCCTAATTGTAATACTCTGCTCAGCTTGAAGTACTATTGCAGCCATAACACACACACACACATATATATAGCAAATAGTGGGGTTTGAATTAGTTGATCTTTAAGGTCCTTTCCAACCTAGGCTCTTCTATGATTCTGTGATTTAATATAACTTTTGAAAGGAGCCTATATTAATCGAAGGCTAGTCATACTTTTTTGCAATGGTCTTGATAATAGCATTCTGTTGAGTATGCCATACCTCTTCTCTCTTTCCTTTTTCTTGCATTAGGTTCCAAGTGCCAAAAATGACAAGCTGTAGAAATTAATTCTCTATCAGTGGCTTCTGCTCTCTCAGGCTTCACTGTCAATTCTGTTGACAACTTTACAAATGCCTCTGGATCTTTCAGAGAGTGATCTGTTGTGCCTGTGGAGAGGATGCCTGATAGTCTTGACCACTATTTTATTTTAATTAATTTCCCTTTCACAGTATTCTACTATATGTAAGAGTATTTTTAGTTTGAAAGGAAATAAAGATATCTGGAAAATATATGTTCTTTCCTTCAATTTCCTAAAAGAAACATCAACCAATGTTACACTTAGGAATTCCCCAGTTACGTCACTGACCTAGTATTTAAAAAGGAGAAACTTCTAGTGATGGTCCTTTAGAACAAAAAAATATATATTTAAGACATCTTACAACACAAAAGTTGAAAGATCTTTTAAAAGATACTGCCTCTAGTATTATGCAGAAGGGGGCCAAGAGGTGCAACACACAGAAAAATGGTGGCTTGTTTTTATTTTATTTTATTTTGTTTTGTTTTAATTTTTGTCAGTTTTTTTCTCTTTGTGCAGTTTATTTTGCTGGTTCCAGCAGGCTCTTCATAAGCTGAGCCCATCAGGAATGCTTGTGGTGCCTCTGTGATAACATATTTTGGAAAGGGTAAAAATCACTGTACAGCAGCAAGATAAACAGCTCTGCAGACACTAAGGTCAGTAAAGGACAAGGGAGAGGCAACGTTCCAGGTACAAATCAAACATTTGCCTGCAGCCCATGGAAGAACCCCCACTGGAGCAGGTGGATATGCCCTGGAAAGAGAAGAGACCACACTGCAGCAGGCTACTGGCATGTGGAGAGGAGCAGGCTTTCTGTCAGGCACTACCACTTGTGGGAACCTACACTGGAACTGTCTGTTTCTGAAGGACTATATCCCCTGGAAAGGAGCTATTGTTGGAGAACTCTAGCACATGGGAAGGATCCACACAGGAGGAATTTGTGAAAGACTTCATCACATGGGAGGGACTTGACACTGAAACAAGGGAAAAGTGAGAAGGAAGAAGGAGCAGCAGAGACAAAATGTTATGAACTAACTGTAACCTCCATTCCTAATTCCTCTCCACTGCTTCAGGCAGGGAGGTGATAGAAGTGGTAGGAAGAAAGAAGTGAAGTTGACCCTGGGAAGAAGGGGAGGGTAGGGGAAAGATGTTTTTATTTCTGTCTTTGTTTCTCACCATCCTACACCATTTCTACTTGGCATTAAATAAATTTTTCCCCACTCAAGCATCTTTTGCCTGTGGTGGTAAATCAGTGTTTTCCCTTGCTTTCTCTCTGAGACTTTTCACCTATTTTCTCCCCTATTACTGATGAGAAGAGGGAGTGAGGAAGTGGCTTAGGGGGCATCTGACAGCCAACCAAGGGTAACCCATCACAGTGCTGCATGTGTGTACTCTTTGGAAATACCATATTTCAACATTATACTTGTGATTTAACTGAACTTTTCACATCAATTTCACTGCTGTGAAAATCAGAAAAGGATATAATTTGGCATATTTAAAACTAATTGAAAACAGGTTTAGTTAATAATTTTGAAAGTTGATATTGTGCAGTTAATTAAAGATTTATCTGCATATGTTAATTTATCTAACTACTACTTTTACCACATCATTTAATTCCTTTCAAGGATGTGTAGACTTAATTTTTTTTTTAAGATTCACTAGTTTTGAAAGTATTGTGTAATTTTTAACCTAATAAATTTCTTAGGATGATACCTAAATATTAAATGTAGTCTTTTTTTTTTCTTTCAAAATTTTACTTAAAAAATAAATAGGAATAAATTACTACCTTTTTATTTGTATTGCATTTATGTCAATGGTAAAGTGTAATGCTATTTAATCTATTAAGGTTTTGATATGAAAAAAAATTGTAACTCTTAGATTTCTTATTGTGATAAATTTAAACACCATCAAATCCACCTAGTTATTGCTTCATTGCAAACTAATTCTTTGTAGCAATTTTGTCTCTTTGACTTAAGGAAAGATATCAGAATTAATCTAGATATTCAAAGTTAGCTTGTTAAAATAAGTTAATTAAATATATGAGCTTTTTCAATCAGTAATCCTTTTTAATCAATCAATACTAAAAATATTTTTTTTAAATATTGCTTTAATCAATAATCCACTCATTATGGAGCTGAAATATGATAAAAAAAAATCAAGTAGTGAACCGCTTTAGGTATTTGAAATAGCATCATCTGAAAATGTAACCTAATTCTGTGGTACAATGCTAATTTAAAATCAGAGATGAACAAGAATAAAAATACTATACACCAACCAGCAATTCTAATATTTGCAGGAAATACTACATTTCTCTTGCAGTATTTACTGAGAAGACAGTAATGAGAATAAGCTCCATCTATGCCAAGAAACCTTATAGGAAAGAAACAGTTGAATGCAATGGGAAAATGTATTAGCCTTTAGCTTGTGAAGTCTGCTGTTTTGAAAAACAGTCTCAATTTAGGCTGAATTTAAGAAGGCTGAATTCAGGAAATAGCGTTGTAATATTCCTAATCTTGAACAAATTACATTATTTATATAATTATTCATTGTTTTAATGTGTTTCTCTCCTGACTTTCTATATACCATAAGCTGTTGTCTTGTATCAGCTGTTTATGTGACAGACCTTGTAAGGACCGTTTTGCAGCAGAGGTAGAATCTGCTGCTCAGACTGCTAGCTGTAGCATGAAAGGCATATAGGTATCATGGTGACATAAAAATGAGAAGAGCTTCTGCATTCTTAGAAGTACCCATCCTTTAGAACTCATCATAATTGCCTACAATTATTCTTTTTTTATATCCAAATTTATGTCCTGTCCTTCCCCTCTAAACCTCCCCTAGCCTACAAGAATCACAAACCTTTATTTGATCCTAACTTGACCATGCTGCTTTAAGGTGGCATAGTGTCCTTTGACACACCCTGAAATAACCTTATGCTGTGGAAATGAATCCTCATGCATATTTTGAAATACACACTCTGGCCCCTGTTTCTGACATAGAATATGAACATCTAAACTCAGCTGAATGTAAATCATATCTAGCCAATATATTATTTTCTTGGCTTGAATTTTCATTCTGTAAGTACTATGATGTGTCCCATAAAAATCGTAAAATATTTTGTACCAATTTCTGTTATAAATCATTGTCACATTGTAATGAAATTAAATCTTTGAAAATTCAAGCTGTAAAACTGTTGTTATAGTTTGCATAGACATCTGTATTTCCTACTCTGCTATGAGATCGCCAATACAGTTTTACATCACAGAATACTTCCATGTGTACTTCAGCTTGTTTTTAAAAATTTACTAAGTGTATAGTGAATACAGTTTGATTTAGTAGTTCCTTGTAGCGCATTTTCATTTGTCCACAATAAATACACCAGTCTGACATCTGACTCTGGAATCAACTTTTGAGAGGTTCAAATAAAATGTCTTTGAGTTACTTGGGATCCAGATCTGCTTAGCTAATATTTCCTATGATGAGATCACTGATCAGTAGTTTCTTCATAATCTTCTTTTTATACCAAAACTCATAAACGAATCTGTTTATGAAGCAAAGGTAATAGTTCTGTCTGTTATATTGATAAACATTTGGAAGAACAGCACATCTGCTTGAATTGCTGCTGGCTTGTTGGGATCATAGAAGCAGAGTAAAAGAGAATGCCAGTGCAATCTCTGATTTAGGACCTTTTCACGTTCATCTAATATATTTTGTGCAGTTTCTGTAGTTACATTCTCATGTGGAATTTTTCATACACCTGACATACTCCATAATTAGTCTGTGATTCCAATGTTTATGCGTGATGCCTATGGTATTATCCATTAGTTGGTCATTCAAACATTTCTGCAAGCAGATTTTCTTTCTTTCATGTGGGTGCCTTCTTTTTATACATAATTTTTTTTAGCAAACATTGGATCAATAGAAATGAAAGTGATATTTTATCCTTAGGGTCTTGACTTAAGCTTTTTTAGCATCTCATCATAATCTGCCCAAATTGCCTTTGGTATAAGCATGTCATTGGCAATTATGTGGACAATCTCAATATCTACAAATGTTGCATTGATCTATTTTTTAATGCATCATGAGTGTAAATTCTTCATTTATTTAAAAAGGCAGATGGGAAAACATATATCTGCCCCAGGGTGTACTGAACTGTACAGTTCAGATGATTCCTTATCTAGTCTGACTTGCCAAAACCTGTTTTTCAAATTTAGAACAGTAAGATCGGTTTTCAAGTTTGTCAGCCCTGTCTTGATATAATCTTGCTAAAATCTTTGGCTTCCAGTTAAATCCCAGTCCTCACCATCCCTCTGGTCTGCTGCAGGCCCACAAACCCACAGAAAGCAGAAATTAACACTTTCTTTTCTATCTATAGAAATTCACACCTGAATTAATCTACTACTGTAAAAAGACCCATTAGACCTATATGTTAGCTAATTAGAGCTATATGTTATAGCTACTATTAGAGCTATATGTTATAGCTGCTATTAGAGCTATATGTTATAGCTAATATTAGAGAGATATGGTCAGATAGCTGATATATTAATAGCAATAATCAATATTTCCCCTGGAACTCTTTTATCCTTCTCACTATGTCATTACAGGGTGAAATGATTTGGCAAGTCTCCATGTGCAATATATCTGTTCCATTTACTAAGTTAGGTTTAGATGCCTCTCGTAGGGTGAAGAACCACCACATGCTCCTACCTCAAAAAGTAGGAGCAAGGTGACTGTTACACTCGGGGTTTTTTTGTTTGCTTAATTCTAACTTGGAGTTTTTCTCGTAGATTTGGATGTACATTCAGATTTTGGTCATTTGAGTGGTTCAAAGAAAATTCTCTTTTGGTTTCATTCTGAGACAGGAAGAATTTTTACCAGTGACACAGCTGCCTCCTGTAATACTGAAGATAGGGAGCACACACTTCATGGTGTAAATAGGAAGCCATCAATCCTCCTCATCTCTGTAAGAAACCTGCACCTGGAGCCTTTGAAAAGACCAGGTAATGACAAAGTCATTTTGACCTGTGTTGTTTTCAGTTTCTTCATCTCCTCCTGTGGCCTATTGTAGAATATATTGTGGCCTATGAGCAAAGGAATACAGACTGTAGGCCATTCTGAATTCATTCTATGGATGTCCATTCTTGCAAGATAGGACTTCTAGACACAGGATGTCTCCTAGTTATTTGTTCATAAAAGTAGGAAGGATCCTCTGAAAGTAAGAGTAATTCTTGTAGTAATGAGATGTACATTCTGATTTTTCTCTTATGTTGGATTACAATATACCGTATTAAAGGACACAATTGTACCCGTGTTCATTCAAAGATCTGCTGGCTTCTTTCCTGAATTAGATAGTCATGTTATACACAAAGGAAAAGCAATAAATATTTCTGTGCTTCTGATACATGTTTTCAAAAGCCCTTTTTTAATTCTTTTTTTTTTCCTTTTGAGATACATCTGCAACTGAACTTCCACTTGCCCCATTATGGTGACTTTGTCTAAGGGGACACATAGCTTTTTTCTTTTTGATCATCAGGGATATGAAATGACTCATCGTACTTTTGCAAAGACTTAGGAATCTACCCCTTAGTTCTTTCTCAGTGACACTGAATATCAAAATAACTTTGAGCAAGACAATTTCAGAATTTCAAAAGTTCCTTCAGTCTTATTTTGTATCATTTTGCTCTATCACTGTTGTATACTTGTTGATCTGCTTTTTCACCTCATGAGAAGACCAGAACAGGAGTTTATGAACAAAAGTCTCTTGCAAGTATATTTTGAAAGCTTGCCTAAGAAGTCATCCAAAGTGGAAAGGAAGTTGTGCTAACTCCCCTATCAACAGTAGTTGCTAGAACATTCAAAATTTCTTATGCTGTTTTTAGCAGGGAGGACTGTGTTCAGTCAGCATCGCTGTTAATCAGATCCTTTTGTAGATTTAGGAGTTATTACACTTGTTCACAAGATGAGGGCAGATAATTATTGTTTGATGACCCCTTTACAAACTGATTCTGTAAAAAAAACCCCAATTGCTCTCATATTCCTGTATTTAGTGTGCTTCTAATAAGACATTTACTCCCTAAGAAACAGTGGCCACTTTCAGCATAACGCCATGCTATTTTTGCTGCACTTTGTGTAACACTTAATCTCAAACTGCAGTCTCAAGAGAGCCTTTCTTTACTGGACAGTATTTATTAGACAAATTTAACTTTACAATCATTCAGTTCAAATCTTATTGGATGTGTTTGTCTAATTATTCTTACAATATTCTAAAGAATAGACATAATAATGATAAATATACACACAAACATAAGTTTTTATTGTTATTCTTGAAATTATTTCATAACTAATTAATCAAATAAAATAATTTT
Organism: Corvus brachyrhynchos; assembly: GCF_000691975.1. Classification (NCBI taxonomy): domain Eukaryota; kingdom Metazoa; phylum Chordata; class Aves; order Passeriformes; family Corvidae; genus Corvus; species Corvus brachyrhynchos. The sequence continues at coordinate 4,279,546 of NW_008239110.1, forward strand.
ATAATTAAGTTCTTATATTTATAAAATTTATGTGAAGGATATTTTATTTCATATTATTTCTGTACAATATTTGTCGTTGTAAAGCTGTCCTTTTCAGTGATTGAGTGACCAACTGGGATCACTTCCCAAATGAAAAGGATTTAAAGAAAATTTTTGGAGGAGAAAAGGAGATTGTGAACTTTTGCTATAATGTATGCTGATTAAGGATTTTTAATATAAAAGCAAATAGGCACCTAATATAGAATTTTGAAAGGTACACATAAATTTTTTTTTTACCTCTCAGAATTGTTTCTCTCCCACCATATATCCTAGCATGTAGAATTATGCAAACAAGCAAGATAAAGACAGTTTAAAACAGCCTTTGGAAACAGCATATGCTCAGTTGCATCACTCTGGGAAAGCCGAAGCATGAAAAACATTAGTTATATATGCATATTTACTTAGTTTTTGTTATAACAATGTACATGTATTAAAATTTGTATCCCAAGGCTGAAGAGGATGAAATCTTGCTGTCAGTATTGACCTCATAGATAAGAACCCTTTGTAATATCAGGGGTGTCAATGGCATATAGGAAGACCAAACATCACGTGGCAATATCACAGCATTCCATTGTCCTTTCCTAGCTGAAAAGGATAACAAAGAAGAAATATGTGGAAGTAATTGATCATTGTACAGAAAAGAAAGAAAACAGTGAAAAATATGGAAAGAGCTCATATTCGTGGCCAAGATACAGGAAAGTATCAGTATCATTTTACAAGACATTGTAAAGCCACTGTGGAATACTGTGCACAGTTCTGGAAAAACCATGATCAAGAAGAATTCTAATCAAGCAAATGCAAAGCCAGTCTTCTAAGATTATTAGACAACATATTTCTATTCATTAAAATAAATATAATAAAACTTTATGACTCAATTAATTTTGAAAAATAAAAAGTTGAAATTAATATAATTTTTTCCCTTTAAATATATGAAGCAAAACAAGAAAAGTAAACAAATATTTAAATTGCAGGACTAAAGTTGGACAGAAAAAATATTTATATAAATTTGGTAGAAGTTTTTTTGGCTGAAATTAAGACAAAATTTCTGCTAGTAGATGAGTGAAATCTTCTAACACAAGTTTCCGAAACATAGCAGCCCATGAGATCTCTTCTTTTATTCTCCACGGGTTTTTTATCTCACTCCTGGCTTTTTCTTTCTTTCCTTTTTTTTTTTTTTCCCTCTGTTTCTTTCCAAAGATAAAGAATAACTAAGGATTTGGAGGATTATGAGAAAATGTTTTTGATAACAAATGTGAAACTGGATTATTGCCATTTAAAAACAGATGGAAAACATGCCTAAATACACCCAGGAGGCTAGAAATCCTGAAAAAGCAAACCGACAAATATCTCAATAATACAAATTTCCAAATAGTATTTTGACAGGTTTTTTTTGTAGTATGCTCATTATGTATGTGATAAAAATAAATTAAGTTTAAAAGTTCCTCTTATTTATCAATACCCTTATTAACCCTTTAATTTAATTTATCTTTTTATAGGCTTTAACACTTTTGAACATACTTTGCACAATGCTTCACATGCATTTTGTCGCGGGTTCGGTTTGTAACCGGGCTAACCTATGACACATCTAGATCAAAAAAACACTTTCTGGAATAAGCTGTGATTTTCATTTATCTTAGTTTATTGGGGTGGTGTGGCAAGGTTCTGTAGAGTGGGAGGGGACTACGGGGGTGTCTTCTGTGAGGAGCTGCCAGAAGCTTCCTCCAGGTCTGGCAGAGCCAGTGCCAGACAGCTCCAAGATGGACCCATACTGGTCAAGGCTGAGCCCATCAGTGATAAGAGTAAAGGCCTCTGTAGCAACACATTTGAGAAGGAAAAATGTTATTGTGCAGGAAACTCTTTCAGAAGTGACACAGTGTTGCAAAGCTGTTTCTGCAGCAGCTTCAGCATAATGTGTATTAAGGTATTTCCCAGCCCATGGGCTTTGACTGTCCAGTAACAGATATCTGCAGTTTACAACATGTGAAAATATGGAGTGTTGTCAGCTATGTGTACAGAGTATCATTTAAGTTAACTCAAAGATGCAGGCACTGATATTTTCTAACAAACAAAAATATTACACATATAACATACATTTTAATCTATTACATACAATGATTTCAAGCAGCACTACTTGACATCATTAAACTCCATTCATGTACTTGTCGTTTCAGTTTCCATAGAAACTGGTATTGCAAAAGAAAATGGAGAAATAGGATTGAGAAACAGAAAAAACATAATTAGAAAAAATATAATTAAAATGAATAAGTTGCAGTTTACCAACATTAGAGCCTCAACACAGTGAGCAATCTGTGTGTAGAAATCCTGTCAAAATTAATGGCAGTTGTGACAGACACAGCTGTATCAACTGCTTTCTTGCAAGTGATGTTAGATTATTTATGGTACTCTAGTCAATTCAAATGTTGTTTTAGTACAGTGTCATAACAGAGGGTTTTGTTTGTTTGTTTTCCTTGGGAAGGAAAGAGAGAGATTATATCCTGGGGAACAGAAAATACTTTTGAGTTTTATACTGTCAGAGCCTCTCATGTTTCTACTCTGTTTTTGAAAGAATTGACTTTACATGGAAAATATCATACTGATTTTTCTTCTTAGTTAATCTTCTGTATTTTTTATCCCTATAATACACTTCATTTAAAACATTCCCTTGTTGTTTCACTTCATTTATTTGGCATAATAGAAATAAAACTTCTATTTAATATATGTTATAGTGAAGAAATAGCTCCCAGCTTTACAATAAAACCAGAGGTGTTTATTATGTAATGGTAGCTCTTTGTATCACTGGAACTTGCACTAAAAATGTCAATGGTTTATTTATTAGAATCTGATATTATCAGCCCTATATTACTTGCAACCTTAAAATACTTCCGGAGCCTCAACCAGTTATGACCTGACATGTGTATTAGAATAATAGAGAGCTATTGGGAGGAAAGATTCTATTTTCTGATGGCTTCACTGCATGTTTAAATTCTGTATGTCCTACATCCACAATATGCCAGAGACTTTCATTTGTCTTCAACCTGTAATAAAAAAAAAACCCCAAACTATTGATTTTTAAGTTGTGAAGAGAAACACAAAACACTTTAAAAAAAACAAATAGTATGCTTGCCATTTCTTACCAAAATGGAATCTGATAGACAAGAATCTCTCTGTAAATATTAATTCTCGTATCTTCCTTGGGAATGGAACACGGTTTTTTGTTTGCAAATGAAAAAATAAACCCCTATGTTTAAGTCCCAGGTGATTTATTGAAAGATGTGCAGTGTCTCAACCAGAAAAACTCTAGAATGCAAATCATGGTCATTAGGACCATAGTGTTCCTCACCTTACCTATAAAATTTTGACCAAGTAATATGGACCATACTCAATATTGCTATAGTCAATGGAATTATCTCGTGGGAAATTATTTAAGGCTTTTTTTTTCCTCCCAGATCTATTTAGAAGAAGACCTGTGCTGATTTACAGTGTAATAAGGATATGGTGAAAAAAGAAAGGATTATATCGTAGTTGTTCTATGCAGGGGTCATTGCAGAACAAAAGAAATCTATAAGACTACACATAGTAGAGTAACTCTGCAAGTATGACAGTCAGACATATTATAACTGAGAGTCTCTTGTGTTCAACACTATTTTCAATGAGGCCCATATTGCACAGTCTGCAAGTAAATAACCTAAAAATTTATTCTAGCAGCTATAGAAAGAATATATAGGAGGTGTTTGGCCTTTTTGTTTATCTTTTTATTTCCTCTCAGGACTCCAAAGCATGACAATAGTCAGTTAATGTTTACTTTCCTCCTGATTAACAAAGTTAAGGCATTGACTATTTCCTGCCATTTTTTTGACAGTTTGTAATGTTTTTCACTGGAACTGTCTTTACCAATGACAGCCTATGAAGAATCCTATCAATTGGCCAGTTTGGTGGGGTTTTTTTAAATTTTAAAATAGCAGCATATAAATTTAGTATGTGGTATCTCAACTCACCAAAGTTGATGAAATATAAGTGAAAAGAAAGTGATTATTTAACATGAAAATCTAATCTAAAAATGTTTTCTATATGTGTATATTTTTATTATCCTGTAAACTTTTAAAATGTTATTACCATGATCTGGATAATTAGGTTCTAGCCCATGTTAAAATGTTCAATATATAGAAAAGATTCTATTCATGAAATGATCACCTTTTAGGTAGGAAAGAATTGCTGACATGTTAATACAGTAGTATTCAGTGTAGAATCATCATACAATGACCTAAAAATCCAAAATTTGTGTCCAACAACTAGTATTGAGTAATGATTTATGGACTTGTTTCAGGTCAACTTGATTAAAAAAAAAAAACAAACACTACGGAAATTGTATGTTTTAAATTATTTTGTTATCTCTGCCCCTTTACTTACGATTGAAATCAAGAATGTTAAAAATGCAACCAAAATTTTTTTAATCTACCTTTTTGGATTACATGATTCAGTCAATTGAAAAGCTTCTTTTTAAAGTTACGCCATTTGCACACAAGTTAGGTAAAAGCTTTTTATTCTATCAAGATACTATCATTTTAATCTCTTCACCAAAGTTCACACTCGAAAGATGGATCAAGTGACACTAGAAAATGAGCCACCACTTCTTTTATTTTCTGAGTGTAGTACCTTGTACATGATTCCAAGATGATATCCAATGAAGGAACTACTAAAGCTGTAAGGAACCTTCACATAAGTTAATAAATTCATGTATACCCAGTCTTTCTATCCCAGGAAGTAGTTAACACAGGAGCCACTGATCATTAATGAACTATTTTGTAGACTTCTAAAAAGTACAATATTAGTGTAAGGTCTGAACCTCAGACCTGGAGACGCATCAAGAAATGCTTTAATCATCTGGGGTTTTTTTCTCCTAATTAAATAATGCTTGTGATGAAGTGAATTTCTATGTTTTACATGTGAGAAGAAAGTTCCAGTGAAGAAAAAAAGACTAGATGTCCTGTAGAAATCTATGACAGATAATTATTTAAATATTATCTATCACGAGTAATTGATTTAGCAAGCTAACATATATATAAGATAACGAGAATATTGGTTCCAATTTCACAGGTAAAAAAATACTTGCGTTGTTGTAGTCCAGTTTATTAATCAATGTCAATTATTAGTAAATTATTAGCCACTTGCTTTCAGAATGAACCTTTTAAAAAAACATTAATTTTTGATGGAGTTTTAGGAGGGATTTTCTTATCAGTGATTGCAATATTTTTATTTTAATAGAGTTCATAAGTGCAGCTGTAGCACTGCTTAGGAAAGGGACATTTAGTCATGTTAAAGGATCTATGCATTGAAAACCTGTCAGTTATAGAAAAAATCAGTTGTCCTCCATCGCATATACTCATTTTTAACTCTTGTCCTGCAGTGTACAGTGCACTCGAGGAGGATGAATTTATACTGAGAAACTATGAAAGTGAAAAGGACATAAAGTTACAGCAACTACTAAGAGGCATATGCATGCAACTCGAATGGCCAATATAGTTCTAGGTATTTCAATAATTTACAAAAATCCTGTAATTTTGCTACTAAATTGACCTGTATAAAGATGAAGCAAAGTAACTCTGCCTACAAAGTATATGTGCAGGTAAGAACAATATGAAGGATAAAACCATTATTATTTATGCTGAGACAGAGATCCGCTTGTGCAGAAGATTTAATCTTTTGTTGCCAGTTTTGTTTGTCCTATAATTACTAGAATTCTTATTAGAAGAATGAGACTTATTACTAGAACTACTAGAACTCTTTTTTTTGTTTTAATATATGATATGCTAAATATATGTGGTCAGAGAGCAACTTCATTAAAAAAATCTGTGAAAGGTTACTAATTTTTAAGAAAGAACGTATCACAGAGATAGGGGTTTTTTCAGAAAAGTTTTGTAAGCATAATGTTGCTCAAAATAAACCAGTATTATTTAAACAGAAACTGCATTAAAGAACTAAATTCAGTGAGTCACTTGCAGAGCATACTGATGTTTGTGATGATCAATATGTTAAATTTTAATTAACTTGTTTTGCAAGAACCCAAAAAAAGACCAAAACAACAGATTGATAGCACTGGGTACACTAAATGAATGTGCAATAACAAGAGAACAAGGGAAATGTTTTTCATTTTCCATGTCTTATTTGGTGTACACACACACACACACACACACACATATATATAAAAATTAGAATTTACATTTAGAAAAATGGATATGGTGTTCACAATCACATCCAAGTTCAGCTGTTTAGGAACTTAAATGCTATGAAGAAGAAAAGTAGCATGATATATATCAATACATAAATAGGTAAATTCAACCATGTGCATCCACATGAGCATGCTTATATGTCTACACATCTATCTCATTAGGACTTGTATAAACAACGCAATGATCCTTTATTGCTGCAAAGTTTAAACATGAAACAAGTGTTTTTGTTGAACCACCAAATCTTGCAGAACCTTTGTTTTTCTCAGTAAAGCATCTTAAATTTGTTTTTCCATATTTGTGAAGAAAAAAATATTTGTAAAGTAAGATAGAGGGAAACAAAAATGATTCCCAGTACTCAGATGTAGGTGGAATCAGTTTTTAGGCAACAGCTTGGAAAACAGTTTTCCAAAACACAACTTTATGCATTTTTGAACGTTTGGATTCCAACACTGAAATGGTAGGGGAAAACTATAAATTCATGTGCAAATGTTCCTAGGAAGGTCATAAAATTTCAAGGAGAACAGGTTTAGGCACTTAATCATTTATTTAGTCAGCTTAGTCTATAAAAAAGGTTTAAAAAAACCCCCAAACAACTCAAAAAAAATGAAAATCTCTCCTAGAAACATAACAGATTAGCAGTTAAGAAGAGTTTCAGAGGAACATAGAACCTCAGCTTTAACCCCATACATCAAAAAAATAAAGCTGAATAAATGAATAAAGCTAAATATTCCTAAGGTGTTATTTTTTCAGTTTCTCTATGCAATATTTCTCAATTTCCCCTTATCACCGTGTGAGACGACTTCTTGAACAACTAGCTTTTACTCTGCACCATATATAGATGAGGCCCAAGTAATTCAGGGCCTCAAGGGTACAAAAATTTTCATCCTCATAACACTTGCTGCTGCTGTTTTAAAATGTCAGTGGGAACCTGCCCAGATCTGATACAATGGGCTATTGAGTCTCAAAGAATCAGGATTTGCTATTCTCTTAGGAATAATCTTGGAAATATCTGAAGGTTACAGATGCTCTTATAAAATGCCTGTGGTGCTTTGTCTACTTTTTTGCATCTACTTGACTCCAGTTCCTAAATCCGTTCTTGTTTCCATTGCTTAACATTTTAAGAAAATGTGTAAACATTTCCTACCACTACTTTCTCAGCTTTTATTACCTATATATTTTTTTTCATTCTGCTCTCTGATCTCCCTTCTCTGAAAGATTTTCTGACTGTCCTGGAATTATATCTTCATGTTTTTTCAGTCACATTCAGGGGAAACTGGGATCTCCTTTGATGTTACATTAATTCTAAGGCTAATGTTTTATACCTGAATTTGCCTCCACTTGCTTGATCATCATCTCAGATTCTTGCCTCTTGAATTTTGGCAGTCTTCAAATCCAAAGTCACCTCTAATCAGAAATCTCCAAGAAAACTAGCTATGTGTTCAACAAAGCAGATTGTATTCTAGAATTCAGAGCTTGCTCAACAGAATAGAGAAGTCAAATCCTAAAATGATAGAATTTTAAAAACATACTCATTCCTGGGCTGGGGGGAGGAGGAACAAAACAAATAGAGCAAAACAAAAGCAATACTTAAGAACGTTCTGTCTTTACCTCAGGGGTATAGACATTTGAAATATCATTGGTCAATTTTTATAAACAAAGAGAAGAAAAGTTGATTGGGTTTGATGTATATGTAAATATAGAAAAAAAATTAAATTATTTAATACACATTTACTATTTGTAGATATTAACACACACACATATATATATATATACACACACATACATATAAGGAAAGCATACTTGAGATTCTAGTTTGTGAAAACAACCCTAGGAATCCTTCATCAAATTTTACACAGCGTATCTATGAGGTCAGATTGAAAATGGAGATATGAGTATGAGCAACCTCTGCTCATGGTCACACATCAAACTGCTCCTAACAGCAATAGTCATAGCTTCTGAGTCTTATGATGTATTCAACACCAAGCGACATAACAAGAAAAATTTACTGAGATTGTCAAAACAGAAGCTGGAATCACTCAACCTTCTATAAATTATGAAAAGGAAGATAACTTTATTTATGGCCGTGGAACACAGAAAAAGTTCTCTGCTTCCTATATGCTTCATGTTGGCCGACTAACAATTCAGCAAAGTAGAACATTATATGCTTCACACCTAAGTGAATAAAACTTCCAGATGAAAAGTCATTTATAAACGTTTATTCTATTTTCAGTACCTTTCAAAACTCAATGAAATTTAATTACTGTGAAAAGCACTGTGAATAAACACTTTAGCTCTGCGTATCCATGCATAATGTACATTCCTATACAGTCATGCCTGCACATCGAATCACAGGTACAGATGAATAAACCCCCTTAAAAAATCACGAGTAGTTCCATTATTTTAAATGTCATAAATTTTATATGTAAGAGTTGGAAATTTTAATTTTTAAATTTAAGTTATTGTAAAAATTAAGACAAGGTAAGAAAAGTGAGGTGCTGATGGTCTGATGGCCTCATACTCAAAACGGTACAAAAAGTCTCATGTGTTATCATAATAAAGAGTTCTACCTGGGGAGAGGCACGGCTCACTGCTGGTGTTACTTATATATGTGTCCTTGTAAGAACCGACTCCTTTCACAAGAATAGCATCTGAATGTTACTCTGATTATATAAGATAAGCATATGGTTCATTCAGTATAGCTACGCAGTTGTAGGAGTTCAGAGGCTTTTTATACAAAAGATGATGTTCCATCTAGAAACTAATAACTTGGCATTTTCGCTTAAAGAATGTTTAAGTCAACATTTCTGTAGCTTTGATATTTTAAAGATAAATATATGCTTATAGATGTATTGATATAGTTTTTAGTCTGATGGGACATAGGAAAAGTCAAATAAGTTTGACTTTGATCAATTCCCTTTTGATAAACTCTAAATTAATTGACAACTAATTATGCTTACTGCCTAATTTCAGACTTATTTTGGTGTCTCTGTTGGAAAGCAAATCTCTGTAGATGCGATACAAGAAGATTACAGGCCAATGTAAAAGGAAAGTATAATTGTTTAAATTGTCATGTAGGTTTTTCAGATAGGCTTTCTAAATGGAAACAACTTTTGAAGGATATTCTTAAACTATTCTACTACTGCTCTCTATATATTTTCCAAAGTGACTTTCATTTATTGTAGTAGCCTATAGTCATCTATAGTCATAGCTCACGTATTTGCCAGCCAGTGCTCTGTGACAACACATAATAATAATAGTACTCTTGTATTATTTTCTACTGATGTAGCTTGTGGACAGCTAGTTCACACTTTCATGATGGATTGTTTTGTTAAGAGATTCACAGATCAGATAAAGAAGATCTGATAAAGCAGTGGTACTACAATTCAGGCTATAACATAAGGTTTTAATAGAAACTTTGGGAGAAAATATCTCATAATATTAAAAATTTACTTACTGTTATAAGATTTTCCTTATGAAGGATATTGCCTTTATCCAATTTATTCAAAAGATGAAATTTTGTGTTATTCCTGAAACATAAGGAACACTTGGCTCATGTCATCCTGAAGTGTGGAAATGTCTATGCATAAAAAGCCTTCAGGCCAGATAGCAGCTGTTGCCTGAAGGCTTTTCAGTTTTTTCAGTTAGTTGCTTAACTGAAATCCTTGTTTTTCTTCCTTTATAAATTTCACTGTCCCGTGCTTTCATCTAAGTCTAAGCCTAACTGGACAATTAGTAAATGATTTTTTTAAACTCATTTTAAAATTTCATTATAGTCAGGAAAATTACTCATTAAAATATACCATAAGATTACTGACCATCTACTCCTTCTGATACTTTGTGTTATATCTCTGTATTTTCCTGAGGAAAACAGGTGCTGTGTATTGCAGTCCTCATTGTGACACGCATCCTCTAAGTGTTAAAGTGCTATGTATCCAATTAAAAAATAAACATTTAAACTGAATAACTTCTCAAAATTTACTATTTTAAAAATAAAATTTAAAGTTAGTTTAGATACTAGTTTTTTCTATCACTAGACA
>NW_008239110.1:4289870-4305933 GCF_000691975.1 Corvus brachyrhynchos
CACTCTTTCTGGATTGCTACCCCTTAAAAGGGGAGATGCTTTGTACTTTGCCAACAAGTAGAAAGTTATTCTGAAGGATGATTAAAAAATTGCTACAAATAGAGATGTCAAATTTTGTCTCAGTTAACAACACACACTATGTTTCTTTCTTCATAGTTTTCAAAAAGCATATTTTCCCCCTTTTTATATCTATCTAGCCCATTATTCTTAGGTATTAAACTGTGTACTGGAACTTCCTGAAGAACTACAGACATTACTTGCTTTCTCAAATGTGAAGTACAGAAAATTCAGAAACAGCAGAGATAATAAAATTCAATCTGACAGAGTATAAGTAAATTTGTTCTAATTACACTGACAATATAATTTTATTACCATTTGGGAGGAATAAGTGTTGCAAGCAGAGATCAGAAAAGACACAGAAAATTGTGAGACCATAATTTTTTTTGAAGAGTGATGGTAATGTTACATCCCAATTTCAAGAAGCAGCACTAATTAGGAATTAACTGGGAGCCTATACATTACCTGGTTTTGCTTTGCAAGTCCTATTTTTTTTCCAAATGTCACGAAGATATAATTACTTTTATTTTTTAATCAAAGCTCAGCTAGTAGATACAACAGTCAGTATGTGTCAGTCATGTTTACTATGACATAATGCTCTGAGTCTGTTTTTCTTTACTCTCTTAGAGTAGTCAAGCTTCCTTCTACACCGTATACAAAGCCTGAGTGGGTTCTCAGTTACTGTGTAGGGAACATAATAAATCACTCCTTCTGAAACATCTTTTTAATTTTTTTTGTCTAATAACACCCATATTGCATTTGGAAGAAAGTAGAACTCTGTAGAACATAGGGGAGACCTCATTGCCGTCTACAACTTCATCATGAGGGCAAGAGGAGGGGCAGGAACTGATCTTTCTGGTGACCGGTGACAGGACCCGAGGCAATGGCCTGAAGTTGTCTCAGGAGAGGTTCAGGTTGGGTATTAGAAAAAGGCTCTTCACCCAGAGGGTGGTTGGGCACTGGAACAGGCTCCCCAGGGAAGTGGTCACAGCACCAGCCTGACAGAGTTCAAGAAGTAAATCTTGGGGATGGTGCTGTGCGGGGCCAGGACTTGAACTTGATAATCCTTGTGTCCCTTCCAACTTGGCATATTCTGTGGTTATAGCTTTTACTTGGGCAAAGCAATCCTAAGTTTCAGTCTTTTTCTCAAGGACAAATTAATCTAAGAATTATTAGTTCTTATGACCAAGTTCAAAATTTATTCATTATGGTTATGTCCTCACTCACAGTTTTGGAAAAAAGGCGAGGGGAGATTTCAAATAGATGTCATTTTTTCAATATTTTTGTGACATTGAAATTCTTTAAAAGACTGGATATTGAAACAAAAATGCTCTTAACGGGCAATTTTTTTTTCTTTTTTTTTGTATTTGAAGAAAAGCCAAGATTTTCTAGTGAAAGGACACAGAGAATTCAATCTATCTGGGCACAGAACCAAAGTATACTTAAATTATATTACATTATTAAACCTTTATTTCCTGAGGTTTGTGTGCTGTAAGTTTTGTCAGTGACAAAAGTTACATTGAAGTTCTGCCTTCACTTGAATTTCCCATGAAAGATGACCACTCTGTCTATTGCTTTTAAAAGTATCATCTCCTGTGGCTATATCAGGAGCTGTAAAACTATAAGATTTTATGATATATGGACAAAAAGTTCCTCTGGATTCTTTTACAAACACGATTTTGTTAGCAAAAAGCAGATGTGCCACAACAAATACACCTGCCAAATGCTGGAACCATTCAGCATTGCTTAAAATAACTGTTTAGTCCCTGAGCAATCTCGCATGTGCATCCTGCTGTGCACTCTTGAATTTTCAGTTTAACTTGTCTTGTTTCTGACTGTATGTAATGCACTCACTCCTTTCTGCTCAGTGTGCTGGCATGCTGCTGTGACTTCTCACAGGAAAAGCTTTGGAAGCTGCAGGACACATTCAAGACCTTGAATGAATTTTTCCAGTAATGACGTATGGGTGCCAATATTTTCTCCTGCCCTTTCTAATAAGAAGTCTCCTGTTTCGACTCACTGCTGATTTTGCTTTTAGCTGTGGATTCCCTGGTGAGCATGGGGTCAACATCCTGTTCTTTGTATTGTCTCTCTCCACAGACATGCTTTCTGCAGTCTCACAGCAGTAATGATTTTACCTTCGTTCTTGTTCTCAGTGCAAAGTGCAATGCAAATGAATTATGGCATTCAAATACAGGTCTCTCTCTGGTTTGATGGGGGAATTTCCTAGAGTATTCATCACAGAATTTATTCTAGCAGAACTCAGTAAGAGAAAAAAATAATGATAAAATGAAATCTTCAGCCCATTAGGTTCACAATTAAAAATTCAAATCTCTGGGGGAGGAAGGACAGGAAAAAAATCAAGTATCTTTTACTGGTTTGATAAATTGAACAGAACAAATTTGCAGTTGTTTCAACATGGGGACATCCATTAAATCTAAATTGCCTCGAGGGAGAGATTTGGGAGGCATAGGTTGCCAGGAAATTCTGGTTTACATTTGCTGTAGGATACTCCCCTCCATAATCCTGGTATACCAGACCATGTCTGCTTAGTTGAAGAATCATCCTCTGACTCCTGAGTACTCTGAAACCTACACAAGTGACACTTCAGTAGAGTAGCTTCATAGTCTCCCGGAACAGGGAGAACCAATATTACTTATTTCACACAAACTCTTAATCATTAGAAGATATATATAAATAAAAGAGATTATTTTATTCCATTAAACTAGAAATAAATAATATTTGATTTAATAGGAAAAAAAAGGATAAGTCACTTTCGTGCTAGATTATGCTTTTCAGTTTTCCTTTTCGGTTTCAGTCTCTCAGCTATGTTAGCAAGCTGACACTTCAGAATGGTTTTATACAGTTAATTAAAAAAAATAAATAAAGGGGCCAGAAACTGTTCTCTGGCACTGAGGTAAAATGGCCCTGACTATCCCACAGCTGTGCTCATAGGGCTAGCTAGCTCTTTAGAGGTTTATTTGGAAGAGAACTAAATAGAGAAATCCCAGAGACAAATGGAGTAAGCTAACAAGTAAGTACTGATATTGACTGCCAGTCCAGAGTTCTTGCTGACCTTCCCATATTCCATGGTTCATAAATTTCCTGGGCTGACGTTTTAGATACTAATGAAATCTTCATTTAAAAAAATATTTGTAATGTATGAAATCATTGTCTTACAGTTCTCTTACCCAGAAGGCTAAAGATAGGATAAAGCACGATAGCTATGAGTTATCTCAATTTAGAGTAAAGTCACCTAATTTTTGTTGAATTCTTTCCAGTTAAGATCTTCCTTGATGTTCGTGGAAACTTTGTTCTAGGACATTGACAAGCAGAAAATGTAGTCACTTTCTTCTCCCTTCCTTCCTCAAATTTCTGCCACTTTACTTTCCATATTGCTTATTTTAAAGGTTAATCTTTATATAAGCATCTTCTTAGAATTGTAGGACTTAACAAGCTGCAAAATTTCTTATTAAACTCAGGCACGGTATACCAGATGGTGAAATAAAGACTTGGAATGCCTAGAATAAGTAACACAGCTCCTGTATGTGCTGTGAGTTTTAGGAAGCCCTTTTTGGGTATCTTGTTGAAGGTAGTTGTCATGCTATACAGACAGTATCATTTTTTTAAACAGGATGGAGTGTCTAATGGCATAATTTGGTTCTTCAGCTGTGCAATGACATTTAATCAGCAGTGCTTCCCATAGTAATCTCATAGAACTACACATCTTAAATGTAATTACTAATTTAAAATGCACTACTGATCTAAAACATACAGGATAGCTTAATTAGTTGATATACTGTGACCACAGATAGCTGCAGCTTTCTGTTTTCTAGTTCATCTCTGCATTCATCAGATTCATACTTGGATTCTGAAATGGTTACAGACAGTTCTATAGGAAGTGAAATGAGTATCACATAAAGCATTTTCTGTTATCTTATTCAGAATGTCATCTGAATGATTTTTACTTTGAACCAAACAGGTACAAAAAAAAAAAAATTAGTGGATGGATCACACTGGAAACTTGCATAATTTTGTTTCTTTTCAAAATATCTGCGTTTACATTAATATTCTACATTACTAAATATAAATTATAATAGTTTGTGAGAAAATGCATGGTCATAGAGCTTAGATAGTCTAAAAGTACCTTCTTTAAAAATGGCCAACACAGTGAAAGTTGCAATTTCTTACTTAGCTTCTACTTGCTCACAACATGGTCTTATTCAGTTAAGACTTATGAATAGATTTTGGGAAAAAAAGTAGTGGATTATAAGGTCACTTATGTGCAATAAGTGTACTGAAAAGGACAGTCACATGTCAAGGAATATTATTTTGAAGGATTCTATTTCCATGGGAAATTTTGTTTAAATGCATGCCCAGTTCAGGATCAACACTGATTATTTCTGTGTAGTTAACAATGTAGGCATGTATCTGCTTTCAGAGTAAGTTGGTGTGTTTTTTTAATTGTCATTCTAAATCAATAGAAAGAAGACAATCACTTTCTAATGCCAAGTATCATCTTACAGAGTTAGGCAGAAAAAGAAATCTGATTTGTTATACACAGTAAAATCCATGACTAAACACTCTAGAATACATTACTGGGTTTATTGCTGAATGACAAAAATAATTCTTGGATGGATGCCTAATAGAAACAGTGATGGCTTTGAAGGAATTTCCTTTCAGATACATTAAACTATGCAACTGAAGAATTGATTTTAGGATGCTGTTGATTAACAGAATAGTGCTAGCTCTGGTGGCAGGGATTGTTCTGAGGAAAAATTATTTTTTTAATGCTTTCTTGAACGACTCATACCAAAACTTAAGGTTGTCCACTTAAATTTTGTTTCAGTATTCAGAAAATTTTACAGACCTCAGAACTCTGCGACATCTTATTCGATTAAATCATTCTGAGCAATTTCGCACTTCTACTTAATTGAAGTATTGAAACTTATGCTTTGATTTGAAATGACCAGCTATCTGTGGTGAAATATTCAGAGTGGTAGAACATGTAGAGGTGTTCCCACCTGCTTTTAATTGTAAGGTAAATGAAATTCTAAGTATCCATTAAAAGCATTTTGTATCTGTCAGTTAGTTTGGTTATTATTGCATTGAATAAATATTTGTAAACCTGAGGCTTTCAAGGCAATGTACTTTCTACGAAAATCAGGCATAATATTCCTTCTATAAAGGTCACAGTTCTGATATACAAAAGAAGAGGAGGCTGTGGCTAAACAAGCAACCTTTATTGCTCCAATTGGTTGATAACTCCAACTTTCAAAAAAGAGTTAATCATAAGATATAAACAATTAAGGATAACAAAAAACTACAATATAAACAGCTGACAGCACCCAAGCTGTGGGGTACAGTTGACTTGCTGGAGGGGGAATGGCTTCAAACTGAAAGACAGTAGGTTTGGATCTGATCTAATAAAGAAATTCTTTATTGTGAAGCTGATGAAGCACAGGAATGGATTGCCCAGAGGAGTTGTGCGTGGGGCATCCATGGAAGTGTTCAAGTCCAGGTTGGATTGGTCTTTGAGCAACCTGGTCTAGTGGAAAGTGTACCTACCCATGGCAGTGAGGTTGGAATTAAATGATCTATAAGCTCCTTTCCAACCCAAAAATTTCTGTGGTCCTGTGAATTAGTTTTTCATATTTTTGAAGCAAGCATGAAGGGAAAATATTTATATAGCATGCAACGTCTGGTTCAAGACATTCCTTACAGGAACAGACATAGGGGAAGAACGAGAATTTTTCAACTTTTTACAGCAAAGAGTTTTTTACTAGATAGGTAAACACAGAAAATGCTTCCTGACTGAGTAGCTATGGTACCATTACAGCAGGAAAACAACCTTTGTTCCAGTTAAAAAGATGGCGCAAATTAAGATGACATTAATGTCTTGGATCTAAGAATAAAATAGAGTGGTCTAGAGAGTCCAGATATTTTACAGTGTAGTTTGTCCATAATAATCATCATATTCTGTCAAAAAAATAGTCGCCAAAAAGTCTTAAATGCTGGCTTTTTTCTTCTGCAAAAGAAACACATAGTTATCTGAGAGAAAGAGAGCTTTCAGAGTATCCTCAGTGGAAGTTAGGCTTATATTTTGTTTCATTTTAAATACATATTTTAGGTGTCAGAAATAACAGTTAATTTTTCACTTTACTTAACTGGACATATGTAAAGCACGATTTTCTTTTATCTGCCAGGTAGTGCACTGAAAATGTATATGTTCTACATATCTGGGATGCTACAAAAGAGCTGAATCTCTCAGAACATCTTCATTTTCATCAAAACATTAGTTGGGTGGGTCTACCACTTAGCTATATGGCACAAGAGGAGGTTGGACTTACAGGGTCAAGGGAAGAAGAAAATTTTTTCCAGTGACTATGAGAGATATCAGTGAATCTCAGTTGTAAAATAGGGAATCAAGAAAAAAAATTTAAACCTTGAGAAGTACAGTAGAGACATGTTATTAGACACATAGAATTTATTCCTTCAAGGTTTTTGTGTGCAGGGTTTATCTCAATTTTTTTACTTAAGATGTATGAAGGT
This sequence comes from Corvus brachyrhynchos, assembly GCF_000691975.1. Classification (NCBI taxonomy): domain Eukaryota; kingdom Metazoa; phylum Chordata; class Aves; order Passeriformes; family Corvidae; genus Corvus; species Corvus brachyrhynchos. The sequence continues at coordinate 4,296,480 of NW_008239110.1, forward strand.
TATTACAATAACCAATTACGGTATTTTTAGTGTCATCTACAGAAATATGTAAGGAAAATGCTGTAAATGTCAGTGTGGCTTTTAGAAGAAGATAACATAAATTTTTTGTAGTTTTTTAATTTCTTTTTTAATAGAGACTGAGCAAGGAGACAGAGAAATGCTACATGTCTAAGAACCATTGGATCTTTCCTTCTCATTGTTCCACACATCTGTACATTTCAGGTTTATAAGCAGGGATATATGAAAGACAACACCAGTAAAAAGTTGGGGGGGGATAATATTTTTTAAAAATTTGTTTGTTTGTTTGTTTTAATTTTCTCTCACTAACTGACTGTATATTGACATCTATACCATCATAAAAGGGTATATATAAAATACTAACTAAATGTCTTTGAATTATTGAGGGCAGTGAAACAGTCTTAGTTCAGATTTGTTTGTGTTCTTTATACACTTCAGGGTCAGGTATCTGTAACTTTTTGGGGAGATGTATTTCACGGATTGTTAATTATGCAATGCAGTTTGAAGAACTGATGCAATGAGAATGGATGGAACTGCTTTTCTGCAAAAATCTAAACACCCTTGGGGTGTTCCGTGGAATTAATTTCAAATTGAATCTTAGAAGTAAATGAGATAAGTTCCCTACTCCTCTAGGTTATCAGAAAACTATTAACAAAATTTAGTTTTGTTAAAAGAAATAATAATGGAGCTCCGTTTCCACAACATTAATTTTTCAAATCTGGTTATATCATTGAATTATAAGAGCATGCAGAATTTCTTCACCTACCCCATACAGAACTCATCACAATGGAACATTTTAAAACAAGAAACCTGTGGGAATGAGCTTTTATACTGTTGCGAATGGATGAGGAATTAGAAACTTTTCTTTGAAGCTTTGTATTTAAAGTCAGTGTAGTCGATCTATAGCAAGTAAGCCTTGGCATCAGTGTGCTGAACACTGGGGAGACATACTACAGTTGAAGGTCTAACTCTGCAGGCAGAAAATTTTGGCTCTAAAGCCTAATTTTTGATGAATCCAGTGTACATTAATATTTTCTTATTCTCTTACTAGCTCCGCAGCTATTTTATTTGAAAAATATAATTAATTTACTTAAGTTCTTGTAATTTCTGTTGTCAGAAGTATAAATCAATTGCAAAGCATTTTGTTACCATCTGACAATGAATACCATAGAGACACATGCATAGTACCTTTCTGCTATTTTTCACGTCTTTTCTACAAAAAGGGAACTGCATTATTTAAGGTAGCTGAAGACTTTGACTGTAGAGGACCTGTCTATGCTGTAATATCAAAGCTCAAATACTTTTGCATATATGTATAGACGCACTAACTTCAGAGGTTAGGGGAGAAAAAATCCTCAGCTAAGTTTTAAATTCGTGGTGTTTATGTCTGTGTTCCTTAATCTGGCCTTCCTAAACTCATGTAAAAACATATGATCAGGGAGTGGAAGTAAATGTCATTAATTATGGGTTACTGTATAATTAGTCCACTTCTGGGAGTACTAAAACTCTGCATAGCCGTATCAGAAAGCCTATGAAAGGTTTTGAATGAGGCTGATTACTTAATACAGATTTAGACTAGACTGAGTTAATTCCTGCAATGTTAAATAGTATATTCTTAGAGAATTTTAAATATTTTAGCATCAACTATTTAAAATTTTCAGGTGCCACTGCAAACATCTAACTTCTGAAATATAAGATCTGATAATCCAACATTCACAGCTCCGCTTGCTGCCTCTGTACACGCAAGCAAGACTTCCAGCAAAATGAACCCTGCCTGCATAGCAGGATGAGATTAGGTTATTGCAACCAAGGGAAAACAAACATCCAAGCAGGTGTTCATGTCTGTGAATGTTATTAATATTTTATGTAATATCTCCATTTAAATATTAAAGAAGATAGACTCTGGCACTTGTGGAATTTTAGATATGGGTTTCTTAGAACAGTTTATCTTTCTCTCCAGCATTTGAATGTAATGAATCAACAATAGTAGTCTGAGCTGCCTACTCTTTGCGGTTTCAACAAAAGTATTAAATAAAAATATGGATTGTATAGCTAAGAGTTCATGTCACAGTGCAGTGCTAGAAGAGATTTCATAAATGAGATCATTTTGCTTTTAAAAATGTGGAGTAAACAGCTACAATATGTTCAGATTCTATTTCTCCTTGTAGAAACACATCCTGTGTTTCTCCTCTTAATTATTACTGTCAGTGACATCAGACTAGCAACATCTGAAAGAAACATGGCAGAGTTAATATATATTAGTCTTATTCCCTAAGACCTATGGTTAAAATATTGCAGCTTTTCAAAGATGTTTTCGATATTTAAGTAATGACTTATCATACTGCCCATTCTTTATTAATAAAAAAGAACTTTAGGTTTTGTGAACATTGTAAAAAATCTCCAGAAATACTGATGCAAGAAAACAAGAAATGGTGTCACCTAATAAAATCTTGCCCCTAGTAGTTAGGGATTCTAACTAAAAAGATTGTCCTTCTGTAACCTAAAATAAAAACTAGGAAAATAAAATAAAGAAAGTGTTTGAGATACAAGAACTAGTTTTACATATCTGGAACTCCACCATACATTTTAATAAGTTGTAAGAGTATGTACTCTACATTCATAAATATGAACACATCTGTAACTTTGCAGAAGAAAGAAAATCAACAGGGCTTTAGGTAAAGACCTTGTTCATGGCAACATTGTACACTTCTGCTTATTTTTTCCCCAGTTACTACCATGCTGAGCCTTCAGCACCTCTAGCATTATCAACAAAAATATGACAGAATCATTGCTGTCCTTTGCAGAATCCAGATTCTTTTTTTTCCCATTATATTGAGATAAAGGTAAAAGGAAAATAAAAAATTCTGTCTAAATATGTTTTAAAGATGGAATCTAATCCTGCTGATCAGAAATTTTTGAGCTCCTTGGCTTCTACAGATTCAGTTGGAGCTGAAAATGCTCAGCATCTTTCTGAAGGCGTTCAAGACAGAAAGTGAATAAGATACCTTTAGATGCCTGTAATGCAGACATCTGTGCTTGTCATTGTAGGTCCTTCCATACTGACGGAGGAAGAAAAAGACTTTTAAAGAACAATTAATATGATATACCATGGGTCTCCACTTTAGGGTGACATGAATTATGCCCCAAGGTGCTTATTTCTCCCTGTTAACAACAAAAGTAGTGCTGAATGACTCATTCAGGGATATTTCATCAGTTTGATCCTGTATGTAGTATCTAAATGAAGAACAGAAAAACAAGAAAAGAACAAAAGCCAAGGGCAATAAACTACAGTAAAATTTTGGCACTTTAAATCTGTTAAGCTATTTGACACATTAGTCTCACCAATGCCATTTGAATAGGTTCTGTCTGTTTTTAAACACTGGTATCTTACAATCCTAGGCATATACAAATGTATAAAAAAGCATTTATGAGTTACAATTGCACACAACTCAGTCTATTTTATTCAGAAGAGTATAATATGAAATCAGTGGAGTACTGCTCAATAGAACATATTTATGCCTGGCATGGTTCTGTCTTCATGGGATGGATTTCAGTCAGTTCAGAAGGGATTGAGACACTCAATCTGATAAACATTTGTTTGAGTCAATTACTTTTGTTCAACCAATCAATGACTTGGATTTATATTAAAACACATTAGGGAGCTAGGAAATAAATAAACTTGACGGACAAGCACCACTTTAAAGTATCAATGATTTCCATGTAAATTAAAATTATATAGCTGAAAGGGAAATAACTACTCTGGAGAAATATTTGGCAGTCTGCCTGTTTATTTCAGCTACTCAGACAGGAAACAAGGGTGTCAAGGCTATTTAGAATTACATCTGTAACTTTTCTTTGACGCTGAGAGTTTGGGAATTAGTAAATACTGCTTAAGGGTTGGTCTTGTGACTTTGAGATGAAGCTGAAACCAATGAAGTTTGGTAGCACTGCAGCTATAAATGTGGAAAAGCTTGAACTTTCCAATTTAATTATATAGACAATGTGATAGCATTTATTTCACAGCAATTCTTCTAGCTGATTTACGTGGCCCTCAGGACTAGTTATTTTCCTTATCCCACTAGTCAGACTATGAAAAACATAACCTTAACTGTTTTGTTGATGGTTGAAGTAAAATACTAAAATGGAAAATTCCAATTATTGCCACTTTTTAAATAATAAAAATCCCCTAACTCTGTTGTAAGTGTAGGAAAAGAGAGAACAGCAAATTAATATTATGTTAATAAACTGTAAGCAGGGTACCATCCTGTGATCAAGGACACTAGTTCAGGTAAGTAAAGAATTCTATTTTAAAAGTAAAACAAGAGAAGGACAGTCAGATGCTCCAATTTTAGTATTTTATTTTCTTTTCCTTTTTTCTTTTTTTTTTTTTTTTTTTATAGTCAGATGCTCCAATTTTAGTATTTTATTTTCCTTTCCTTTTTTCTTTTTTTTTTTTTTTTTTAATGACTAGCATGGAAAGTGTAGAACTTAGGAGAATAAAAAAAAACCAACCATAAGAAGCACAAACAAAACTCTGTTAACATCCTCAAACCATCAGAGACTCAATTTGATCTGTGTGTAACTTGTCTGTGTAAAAGTGAGCAGGCTAGACACAACAAGCACAAAACTTTTATAGGGTGGGTCTTTTCCTCGAGGACTGGTCAATTAAACAACTTCCAACGAGTTGCTTGTTGGCAAAAAACTGTTTTCAGACCTTTACAGGCTTCTAAGAAAGTATTTTGCCATAATTTCGGAAGATATTCATTCTCAAATTTTCCTGATCTGTACTATCCTTAGATTATAATTGTCTTCTGATTTTATTTTCCCACCTAAAATTCTTCTTCTCTAGATGAACACATTCATCTGCTTATAAGTCAGGAACACTCTGTCCTCCATTTGCTTCATGCACAGTGCAGGGGCTGGAACAAGGCAAAGAGCACAGCACACATTGAAGCCTGATGCTCACTCGAGGCCTGCTAACAAAACAGAGCACATAGTTCATGAAAATCTGTAGATGAAACAGTAGGTACCACTTAAGAGTAATCCTCAAAATAGGAGAACTATCTAGACTGGTGACTGACAAAATCTCATATCCGCATTTCGAGGTCGAGGTGCAAAACTGAAACTAGGTGGATATGCAGGGGTCTGTTTCAGCTTGTGGACACCTCTTGAACTTTGTATTTAGGGATTAGTATAAGACTGAAAGAATTAAGTCTGATCTGTGTTCCAAAAATTGATTTTAGCATTAACTGTTGTCATTCTATTTACCACAGGCATCCATGTATTAGGTGATATCTTTTTTCCTACTTACTGAAAGTGTAGCCCCAGAAAATCCTGTAAAAAATAAGTTCTGAACTACAACTATTCCTTATGGGGTAAAAGTAGTTCCTTGCATCTGTTTGGAAGTAATTTAATTTAATTTAATTAATTGTTCCTTTCTTTATATGGCATTAGTAAAGAAGATTCTTATAGGGAGGCTAAAATTCCCAGTTACTTTTTTCTACAGCATTTATTATTGTACATAAGTGTATGATACACCTTTTTTGCATTTCTCTGCTAAGAAAAACCCCTTTTTCCATGTTCCTTATGTAAGAATGCCCTTATATCCCAAGGCTTTTGTTTTCCAGCTCTCGTTGTGCATTACTTATTTTCATATTTAATTTTTCCAGTTACCGCCTCTTTTTTTTTCTCCATATATTGAATGGTACAGCCAAAAGGAAAGGGTTTTGGCACCAAAATCTCCCCTTAATCACAAGAGTATCATTAGAATGACATCTGTAATTACGTAATTTTATCCTGAATGCTTTTTAATGTTTATTTTAACTTTTTTCTCTGTTGAATACTTAATCAAGCATTTCTGGAAGCAGAAAGATAAGCCTGCTGAAGACTAACAAGATCTTCCTGAACTATTCTAGAATATGTAACAAATTAGAAAATTTTGATGATCTATAAAGAAGCAAAGTGAGATGCAACAGATACTGCCATAAAAACTGCAGTGAATGCAAATGGAATGATAGATGTTGAGTCACAGTTTTATTGTCATGTTTTTAATGTCTGCTGCTTGAAGCAACAACATTTATTGCAACGTGCCATTCACAGTTGACCGAGTACTGAAAAGGTGTAGTCAAAAATCATAATACTGGAAAAATGAATATCGAGTAAAGTGGCCAGAGGTTTATAAAAATATTTCAGGGGAAATATCTTCATCAGGTAGGAGAAAAAGATTAGTAATATTACAAACAAGTTTAATATTTATATTGATCAATATTTTTTTACAGATTATTCATAAGAGTAGTTGTCTTACCTATGGCCCAAGACTCTATTCTCAGTGATGTAAAATTTCTATTGAATTCAAAGAGTATTATTTATCCCTGAACTCCAGATATTTATTTTAACATTGGACCACTTCAGTGACAAAACTTGCGAAATAACAGTTGAGATGGAAAACTAACCGAAATGGTTTAGTTTGAGAAACACTCTAAGATGCTACTTCTATCTTAAGACTTTGGACAGAAAAATTAATAACCAGGCTGCAAAATGAACAGTTCTTTGATTTCACCTTTACTTTCCCTCATTTAGAAGCAATGTGTATTTTCTTTTACAGGTGTTACACTCTATGAATTTGATTTTTTTTTTCCCCCTCTTCTTCACTCTGTTGCATTTTAAAAAAGAAATGAAATATGGTTAGAAACAGAATGTCCCAGTTTCCTTGTTATTGCTTAGTCTTCTGGAATCTGCTTCCGTGTAACTTTTGCTAAGATTATCCTTTGCATATTTAAAAATATTTGGTGCAGTACATTTTGACCACATGTTTTTTATTGAAACTGATGTACACTTACTCTTGCATACACAACCTAATTTTCTGGAGAGCTAGTGATCATTCAGGGGTAATTATTGTGACACTTAATCTGCTTGTTACAATTTTTCTGAAACAAATTCAAACACACTACAAACTATCTTTATTTTTCCAGTTTTTCATGTAAATTATCATAGATAGTAATCATGCATTAATGGCTTTTCACCCTGTGTTTCATATACTCTAATTCTGAAAATTAACAAAAGATACTTTTGTGGTTTTTGTCACTGTTGTCACAATTATGGCTCTGATATCTGCCATTTTGCGGGATGTTTGACACTTCCAGTCAAAAGCATTACTGAATGAGCTGGAGGATAAAAAGCCAGAAGAGAAGCATCTAGATTTTCTATTCAAAAATTTAGTCCATATTTCTTTGTCATTTTGCTTAAAGTCAGGATTTAAAAAAAAAAAAAAAACTTGACTGCCCAAATGGAGGCAAACTCTTGCAAGAGATGAGAAACAAGTGTTAACTGTGATCTGAGGACAAGACTTCTCTAGATCCCACTCTAAGTGACCTAATTTTACTTATGCACTGCATATTCATTCACCATATTCTCGGAATACATTGAAACCTGTGTTTCTTCCAGGAGGTTTATGATGATTATTATAAGGCTAAGACCTTTAGTGGTCTAACACACTGTATTCACTTTTACTGTCAAATGTATGAAAGAAGTATAACTGCAGTCTCTTTCCTTCCGTGGTCCATCTTATCTTGTTATTTCAAAGCATTAAGGTTTTCTCTTTAATTCTAAGATCCAAATCAACACAATTAACACTTTAAAATATAAAAAGTGGAAGTGTAAAATGTATGTAAAATATTGACTAGAAGAAAGACTAGAAGGAAAAAGAAAAAAAAAGGTACGAAAAGCAAAGTGTAAAACAATCAACCATTTTTCCAGAATGTATTTTTGAGAGCAATGATTGTTCTGGCAAGTTGAAATATTTTTTAGGAACTTGTAAATGACTAAAATGCTATTTTTCATACATTATATAATTTTGTCCTTTTTCTTACACATTTTATACACTACTCATATAAAAGATATATCCATCTGTACAGACGACAGAAGTACCACATTTTCTTGTATTTCAAGCCCCAAACTTACCAGTCTTTTCTATTAAAAAAAAAAAAAAAAAAAAATCTGACTTCATTTGCATCCTGAAGTTCACCTGATAGGAAATTTTATTTATGGACATATGAAAGAAAAGTATTTTCTGAAGAAGTGTCTAAATCTAAGAATTAGTATGAGCACATTAAGAAGACTTGTGAAATAGAATTAAAGACACAAAGACCAGTTTCAGTTTGCATTTGTCTCCTTTTCAAGTATGATTATGTCACTGAGGCAGTACCTCACATAATTTAATTTTCTGAACATTGGCATGACCACAAAACTAAGATAGATCAGGGGTGTTCAAACTTCTGCATAAAATCTGTTCTGCATCAAACTTCAACCCAATGGGTATTGTCTACAATGTTGTACTTTGTACACAATGTTATAGATGTTTTAAACCATGTTAATCCTTCTTATGCTGCTCTGTGTTGGACTGGATTTTATCACTGTGCCAAGAACACAACTGGAATTAGGAACTATATGGAGAATGGGGAGTTCTCAGGTAAAAGCTCCATTTTGGATAATAAAATAAATAGTTTTTATATTATAGAGAATTAGGAACTATATGGAGAATGGAGAGTTCTCAGGTAAAAGCTCCATAAGATTTTATGAAAAAAAGATAAGAAAATAAATAGTTTTTTTTATTATAGAGACATAAGGGGTTATAGGACATCATCACATGGAGCAGCCAATAGATACTGTTACTTTCTATTTTTTAACAATAGGTGATTATGATAGGTTTTTTCTGTTCTTTCACACTAATTTTTATTTTTCCAGATTATTTTCCTGTTCTTACAGTTAGAACAACTAGTGGCACATAGAAATTCTTGCTTTCTGAGGATATTTTCAACTTTTGCCAGACTACTTTTCACCTTTACAGGTGATAAGTTACCATTGCACCTCCATGCTTTCACACTTATTGATATTATCTCAAGATGCCTCCCATTTCTAGGTACCCAGCTGTGCTTCCAGTTGTTCCATGTAACAGCCTTGTCAGCCTAACATATAAGCCATTTTATTTCCTCCTGTAAGAACCCTTTCCCAGCTCCTGAGTCCATAACTTAGCTTGGATATTTCTCATCTCTGTACAATATGCAATAGACAACCTTTATGCTATTGTGTCCTGTATTCAGTGAGAAGGAGGATTTAGTATTTTTCCAGGAAGCACTGACTCAAATCACATTCCTGTTTGGTATTGAAACCTTAGAAAATACCAGGGAAGAATAAAATTTTCTGATTTAAGTAACACCACGAAGCACCTGACAATACACCTAAAATCTGCTTAGCAGGGATAGATTGTAAAATATTGCAAAAGAAGTTGGAAATTAAAAATTAGACCATAAAACATGGAGAAATGTATCATGAAATGTGATCATAATCCAGGCAGTTATCTCTGCATACTAGAATAATATACATATGAAATAGAAATGAGGGCTATACATATAAAAGCTATTAAAAATCCCATTACATT
>NW_008239110.1:4305986-4336443 GCF_000691975.1 Corvus brachyrhynchos
AACTATATGCCAGACTTGAACAAAAAAGGTATTAAATTTCTCCTCTTCAATAATCATCTGCTAAAGAGCATCTTTTTCTATCTTAGTCTCTGTCAAAGTTAAGATATTTGGCTAGATAAACTACTGGTCTGATCCATTATTGCAATTCCTATGTTCCTATGGCTTTTTATTTCCTCTGTAACAATTACTTTGAACTGGATAATACAATTTAATGCCCACTTCCCTGTTATTTGGAATGAATAATACTCAGTATAATAGGAAAGCCTTACAAAGAGCTTTTACTTCTGGGTAGTGAAATGATGCACTGACATTTTCAATAGTGAATAGATTTCACAACTGACACATTAATACCCTTTAAATGGAGAAAGGTCTGGTTGTACATCTTCAAAAAGCTTCTGAACTTGAGACAAGTCTTTCCAGTAGGAAGACTTATTTCTTTTTAAGATTATATACTGTTAAAATTTATAAATCAGTTCCAGGTTTTCTTGTGTTCGCTTTCTTTTTTTTTTTTTAATTTGAAAACTCTGTGTCAAAGTCAATACTTAGACTTATAATTGAGTTGATATTTTAAAAATACTACGCAGCGGAGGCTACCATTAAAAGTTCCACATCTTAACGTATTTCTGAACTATGGCATCCTATCTTATGAGGATATAATGCCTAAAACTTAAAACACTCACATTTAAATAATTTTCTCCACAGACATCCTGTGGAGTCCTGTTGGACTAATAATTTAAGGGATTAAAAATAGTTAATTTAAATAAGATTTAAAAATTTATTATTTTCTCCCTAATTTCCCCTTATATCAGCAGTGGATAAAAGACAGAGTTGGTGTTGATGGATCCTTGAAGAAGACAGCTTTTCTACAGAGCTCAGACTGGTGGAAACACTGAGATAAGACACTGTCAGTGGCTTCCTCTTAAGTCTCATGCTATTATCAGTCCAAACAAATTTACCTCTTGACCTCTGCATGCAATTTTCGTGCCTAGGTTTCAGTTGCTTCTTTTAGATACTGTATATCTCAATTCTTCACCAGAAATGTGTATGAGTTCTTAGGTAATCTGTGTGGTAATAAAAAAAATAATTTAAAAATTCTGAAACATTTAATTGCCACAGGCAGCTGTATCACTATCTTTACTAAAGATTACAATTTTTATTTCAGGTAAGTCATCAAATTACATTCAAACATTAGCTTCCATCTGTCTGTGATATGAGACACGTTTCAATTCAGAAATGTAGAATGTATAGCTAGTATTAATGCCCTACACTATTCAGTATCACTAAATTAAATTAAGTCTTTTCAGAAGCAGAGTAATTAAATCAAAACTCTTATGTCATGCCATTGTAGCATAACTTGCTTCTTAACAGAATGTCTTTGATACGACATTTGGGAATTTATTTTTTTTAAAAATCAGTACATATACATCATACATACTATTATCCACGCATGTAAAGTATGATGTGCTAGCTTTATAAAAGCAACTCTGGTAGAATAAACAAATCTGCAGTCCAATTGTAAAAAGAACCAGCAAGTCATACTGGTATTAGGAAGAATATATAGGAAAATACACAATATGAAATACATAGATTGAACAACAACAAACAGGAATGAATCTCTAACCTTAATTCCAGTCTCCTTTATAAAAGATAACTTTATAAAAAGGACAAAAATCAGTATACTCGTAAATAGACACTTAATGAATAAAAGTAAGTATGTTACGCATGCTTGCACAGATTTAAAATTCTTCCTGGCAGTAAAATTGTGAAACTAAAACAAAATTTGGTAATATAATCCCAAGTGTTCCTTCACTAATAATTCATTTTAATTATTTAAATCTAGGTATTAGGGATAACCTTTGATGCCAAATAGATCTGCCTGAAATGTTAGCATTACTTGGGTCATTATTTGTGTCCAAAAGGCCTGCTAGTTGAGGTAATGAAGATCAAAAAAGGTTTGAGAGGTTTTTTTCATTTACTTTACATGGTTTCAAAGAAGAAGTCTAATATTGTTAAAAATATTTAAATGCATGCAACTGAAAAAAGTGTATAATTAAATTACACTTCTATATGGGCCTTTAATAGCAGCATCAATGAGAAAAACAATTTGGTTTATAACACATCTTATGTTCCAAACTGTCCTTTCATGCATGACCAGCTCTGTTCAATAAAGTTATTATTTTGATTTTAGTAAAAAAAATTGTCATACAGATATTTCTGATACTTTATTTCTAAAAATAAATATACTCAATATTGCTAATGCAGCTAAAAGATGCAAAAATAGGGTTGGATTTTTTTATGATGTTAAACAAAATACAGAAAAGACTTCTTGTATCTCTTGAAATCACCATCTAAATTATTCCTAATATTTGCTACCTTTTCCTCCCCACCCAAAGAGAATGATTATTTTCCACTGAAAAACTATAAAAAGATGGCTTGATTCTCTCATATCAATACAACAATCAAAAAGTGACTCTTATGCGGTGGGTGACATTTCTGATGCCCTTTTTTGGTAGATAAAAGAATAGATTATGTGAATGTCTGAATCTTATTTAAATGTCAATTTCTCTTCTGAATCCTCTCAGAAATACAATGCAAACAGAATGATAGGGAAAACTTATTTTGTTCTAAAGATCAGGTTTTATAAATTAAGATATCAAACCCAAAGTTAAACAATCCATCTTATCCCTTCTTCTTAATATTGACTGTTTCCATATTTGTTAGAAATGCTTTAGGGAAAAATATTTCTTGCTAACTACATTTAAATATTTAATTTGGTTTTAGATATCATATCCATTTGTTTAACTATATTTTCAGTTATAGTCATAAGTTTTCAATACTCCTGTTTTTTAAATGTTTGAATATTTCAGAATCTTCTGTGTTTTTTTCCTTTTTTCTCTAACTTATAGGATTTATATTTCAAAAAGAACAGTTGCATTTTAAGCAAGAATCATATTTCTAAATTGAGGCTCAAAGTGTTTGCAATGAAATATTTAGTTTCACTGAAATAACCATGGGTTTTGAAAACATATATGCAAACGAGCAAACATGCAAACATAACTCTACCTCAAAACAGAATGGAGTATAATAAAATGGTTGAAGTACATAAAAACCGCTCTGGCTAGCTAATATTTTCCCATAGAAACATGTTGTGTTAAATAACAGTTTCTTAGAAACAAGATGTGCTTGTTCCTGAATATTTTAACATCTGTTTGTTTTCTCTATCTTTGACCAAACAATTTTAGAGACATCATAAAATGAGATAATACTCTAAAGACAAAAAGGATTTATCAAGCAGATTTGAGAGGAATCGTTATTACAACAAATATTTTTTGTAAGAAAATGCTTACCTGTTGTAGAAAAGAAAAATATTTAATGGACAAGGTAATTAGAATATGGTACAGGAGTAATTTTTCAGTATAGTTTTACAGGAGAAAAAAACTTAAAGAGTACTTTAATCAGTGAAATGTGATGATAGTTTTGTATATGTTGTTCAGATGGCACTGGAGAAGGAAAGGGAAAAGATGAATTTCAAATATACTTAAAAATTATTTCATTCTAAGGCACTAATTTTGTTTAAAATTTAGATATCTTCTTAGTCGTAGTCCTGATCAATGGCAAGACTAAATTGTCAATAAGTGAGGAATTATGTCTTGATGGCATTTTGGCCCCAATAAACACTCCTAAGTAGACATAGATGACATTTTCAACAGTGCATATATATATAAAAAATAGTATATTTGCCCTGCCTGGACCTTAATATATATAGAATTCAAATTCCACAATGTTATGAACCATTTCTACCATAAATACCTGTATATATTTCTAATGTAATTATATACTGATATGCTAAATACCTGAGAAGTGTACACGGTACCCTGAGAAGTGTACTGTAGGCTTCAGCACAGAGCTCTTCATACTGTATACCTTGCTTGCCTTTCTATTAATATGCCAATAAAAAAGGTGTTTATTACTCCTGAGATCTTACTGAACAGAAGGAAAAACAACAATGAACTATTTTTTTCCTGGAGATTAGGACACATTTTGTTGGAATATTGAAATGCATCAGAAGACACAGAGAATTTTTTTTTTTCTGTGCAATAAGCAACACATATGTGACACTTTTAAAATAAAATTCATGTGTGCGTGACCTCCCCTAACTTATATTCCTTGAATCAAGTTTTAAGAAGCACTTTTAATACATATTTTAGCCATAAAGAGAGAAAATTGATACTGACAAAAAAATCATGGCACTAATAAAATTAAGGTCCAGATACAGGGAATCACTAAGTGCAATTTCATCTGGAGCTGATGTCACCTACAACATGGCCTTCATTAATATTAAAATAGCAAACAGCTCATTAACCTTTCCTTAGTCATGGAGCAGCACCACTGAACAGCTGCTAGTGTTCTGGTCCTAGTGTATGGTCTATGATAACAAAGAAAATTGGGTGTCCTTCATGGGAATATCCTGAAAAGGATCCCTAACTGTGGCTGTAGAAACATTATTAATATCATGCACATTGTTATTTTCAATCACCATAAAATTATCAAATGTGAAAAACAAATTCTTCTAGTGAACCTACTATTATAGACCATAATTGACCCATTTGCCCCACAACATAGGTAAGAAACACAATGGCAATGATAACAATACTGACATCTAACAAGAGCAATATTCCTTGACTTTTGAAAGTCTTTTAAGACAAAAGAAAAAAAAAAGATATTATGATGATCTGTATAATACAGACTGTTAATTTCTCAGTCAATAACTTCTACAGCAAGGCCAAGTGACTTGAAATGCCAAATCCTGTTGCCAAGGTCAGACTAGAAGACTGAGAATTTCTTCTAGGTTAAAATCTGTTAGTTTATGAACCTGTGGTTGAACTCATGAGGATCTTTGAAAAAGGTAAAACAAAACTACAGAAAATAATGTTGAGAAAGTTTCCATCAACTTATCCATGAAGTGTAGGTTTCAGGGATGACATCTGAACTTTATTCACCCAAAAGAGACTGCTTTGAATATTGGGGCATATTTATCTGAGCTCCAAAAATTTAAGAATTTTAAGAAATCAGACTCATTGACCAAACCTCAGAATGTATACATAGCAGTGATGTTTTCTATTCTTTCCATTCATTTAAATGACAGTTTCAGTATTTATAGATTTTTAAATTAGCCAATTACTAGAGACAGTATATTTGATTTTTACTCACTAGCTTTTAATCAACACCTTTGCAGTTGCAAATCCCTTTCCTTTGATTTAATAAAACAATTTTTGTCACAGGGATTACCCTTAGTAATTAGACCACCAAGAGGGAAGAAAAAAATTTTAAGATATATATTTAACATTAAGGGCAAAATATAGCACCTCTGAAAGCCATGCATTTTTAAAGAACAGATCAGTTCTTTTTCTGCTAACAAAATCTATACCACTTCAAGTGTGTATACATGCTATGTAAGACACTGAGAGATCATATAGTGAACTTTTGGGATAGTCTTGTTACTATGAAAATCTCAGGGTTTTGCCAAGCTTGTGTATCTGATTAATGTTGCCTGCATGAGGTTATAGGCAGCCTGAAGTCACAAACTTTTTTAACCTTTGAGTAAACCCAATCAATAGGCTACAGTGAACAATGAAAACAAGAGATAAAAATGTTAGTTGGCCCTGTAGCTCAGTGGGGTTTTTTCCTAATGTTTTACTGCCTCCTAAAATACAAGACCTTTAGGCTATATTTAAAAAAACCCCCCACTTTTCAGGAGATATTCACTCTCTCTCTCACACACAGCATTGTGTCATTCAACTGCAATATAGAATTCAGTGACAATTCCATACTCAACTAATGTTATAGCTAGAGCACCTTTGGAAGTCAAATGGTTTAATCAGACAAAGTTATTCTTGTAAGAAAAAGGATTGTTGATTTCAAGAGGATGTAGAATTGTCCTTGAAGATAAACAAAGAACTGTTTTCCTCCTATAAAATTCCATTCAAAAGCTGAAAAGAAATAGATATGTGTATCATCTTCAGGAAAATTAACCAAAAAAATCTTATTTTATATTAAAAAAAAAGAGGTGGGAAATAAAAACAATTAGATAATACGGATTTTATCATTATATTTGGAAGAGCTCCAGGGCTGAAATGAAAGTTCAGACAGATCAAATATCTGGAACTTAAATAAAGGATCCCTGGTGTAATTCAGAGACACATATTTACAAAACCACATTCACCAGAATGGCTCAGCTAGGCCAGCAAATAAAATGAGCTTAGGGGATTTACACCTTTCTAATGTCCTTATCAAAACCCCTTAATCAAAAGCCCTTAAGTAATTTATCTCTACCTTCTGTGCTGAGTGCTCTAGACACCTGCTAGAAAAGTGAATTAATGGAAGACAGTGATTGTTTTTGATTTCTGACATACATTTATTTAAAGTTCTCTTCTAAAAAAATACTTTTCAATGTCTATTAGTGGTGCGAAACCTACAGTTTGCTCTGGTTTAGAACAAAATAAACAAACAAAAAGAATCCTTATCCTAGGACACTTCAAACCCAAACACTCAGTGCTATAAATAAAGGTTTTACCAATGATTCATAACTTGTGTAAACAAAAACTTAAGCTAAGCAAGAACATTAAATCAACCTCAATCCCTCATACCTTACAATTCTGTTTGCATGTAAGACTGTGGCCAACTGAGAAAATCTCCATTACAAACTGGAAGGAAAGTTAACCAAAATATTTCAAACTTTTACTTTTAACTATTTAACACTCCTCCCAAAAAACCCCAAATTCCACCAACAAAACAACCCAAATACCTCTCTTTTTGTGATATTTAAGGAAGATTGTTCAGCTGCAACTTTAGCAGGACTGAGTTTTTCAGGTGCTTAGTAACAGGTTTACTCCTGTTTTTCTGTCCCTATAATTTTAGAAATAACTATAACTATACGAGAATTTCATATAAGATTTTTTCCCCAACATTGTTAACAGCTATTTTGCAACACTTGATGACTACATGCTTCAAATGTTCCATGTGTGCTTTGTCTGAGGCCTAACACTGCAACAAGCAGTCCTTGATTCATAACGAAAGTATTTTGCTTAGTAGGTAAAGATGAACGATCATAAAGGTGTTATTTTTTTCAAAATTATTTATCAGGGGCAGCATTAGGGTAAGTAACAAAAGTGTCATAAAGTCTTTGATAGTGAGGCTGTAGTATTTCTTGCTCTTTCTTCTTCCCTCTTTTTGCTCTTTCCTTCTCCTTTTCTCTTTTCCCTCCATCCCTCATTCCTTCTTGTCCCTCATTCATTCCCTATTTTTTCTTTCCTCCCTTCTTTCCTTCTCACAGTTAAAATGAGATCACAATTCACAATGCAGTGGAGTGCTTAGGCTTGTTGTATATGGAACAAATACTTTTAAGCTAACAACAAATATCAAAGACTAGTGCACGCCTAAATTTCTATTTCTTTTCTACCTCTCCTTTTTGAGGAGCTGTTACAAAGTTCACCAGATGTTGTAGTGCTTTGCTATTTACATATAATTATTTTTCAAAATAAATTTTAATCTGATAGAGAATCACTTTCTTGCAGAATTTAAATGGATGAGATACGGGAGGATCAAATTTCAATGGGTTTTTTTTTTTCATTTTAAAGAAAATTCTAAAATAAGAATTCAGTTGGATTAAATAAAACGTATACAACTAGAGGTGAAAATTTTAGTGAATGTAGCAAAGTTCATCATCATACTCCTTTACAGCTGAACAGAACATGAATTGCAGTCATAAGCAGTTTGAGTCATCTGAAGGGATCTAAACATAAAAGTCTTAAAGTCTGTCAGGTAAGATGAAAAAAAATTAGCCTGACTGTATTTTGAGACCAAATAAGGTGAGTGAAAAGGCTTGCTATCAGCCAGGGACAGGTTTTCTGTTGAGCTGTTCTACACATACATGTTGAAAAGTTATACTACAGGGGATATTTTAAGGCTGTGCATAAATGTCTTAAAATCAGGAAATTAATTTCCAGTATATTTATGCAATTAACTTTTATTGCTTCCCAAAAGAACCAAGTTCAGTGGTTCTTTGAGTAAGGTATTTGCACACTTTGGTCTGAAATAAAAGCCTTGAAAAATTCACTGGGATAAGACTCAGAGATAATAATTTCTGACATCTAGGAAATCTCTCCTGAGGTGATGTATTCATTAAAACTTTCCAAAGGATCACTTCTTTTACTAATATGTGTACATTTTCAGAAGGAAGGCAAAGGTGATTTTATTGAAAGGACACTGCACGGAAGTTAAATTAGAAACAGCCCAAAACTGGAGCTTTACATAGAAACAATGTCCAAAATTTTTTTTCCAGATCCAGAAGTGTCGGTATTTTTTCCCTCTGTTCTAGAAAATAGAAAACCATTTTTATTGCTATTTGCAATAAATTATTAAAATATATTTTGATGATAGATTAATTTTTCTCAAATGCTAAATATTTCCAAAATTATGATCAATAGAAATCTGTTTTATAATGATAAATGTTGATTTTTAGATTGAGCTTGAAGTTAGACTGAGCCAACTGAGACATGTCTTTTACTAGAAATCATTCAGAATAATCACATAAAAATTATTAAGACAATATTACAATTACTGCAGGTGAATCAAGAAGTGAAGTTAGTATTATTTTACTTTTGGAATCAAAGTGATTGACTTTCATAAACTACTCAGAATCTCAGAATCACAGAATCACAGAATATGCTGAGTTGGCAAGGACCCATAACGATCACAGAGTCCAACTCCTGGCCCTGCACAGCACCATCCCCAAGAGTCACACCATGTGCCTGAGAGCATTGTCCAAACACTTCATGAACTCAGACAGACTTGCTGCCATGACCACTTCCCTTGATCAACCCAGTGCCCAACCACCCTCTGGGTGAAGAATATGTTTCTACTACGCAACCTAAACCTCCCCTGGCACAACATCAGGCCATTCCCTGGGGTCCTGTCACTGGTCACAAGAAAGAAGAGATCAGTGTCCCTCCTCTTCCCCTCAACGAGGAAGTTGTAGACTGTAATGAGATCTCCTCTCAGTTTCGTCCTCTTGACTGAACAGACCAAGTGCTCATAAGGCTTCCCCTCAAGGCCCTTCACCATCATTGTAGTCCTCCTTTGGATGCTCTAATAGCTTAATAACTTTCTTATATTGTCCAATGAGCTCAAAAAAAAAAATACAGAAAATTCCACTTGAGCATAAGAAAAATAGTTTTTACTGTGAGAGTGCTCAAACTCTGAAACAGGCTGCCCAGAGAGTCTATGAACCTTCTGTTCTTGGCGTACTCAAAACACAACTAGCAAGAGCCCTGAACAATCTGCTTTAGCCAACTCTGCTTCAAAAGAGTAGTTGGACTACACAGTCCTCAGAGAACCTTTCCATTCTCATTCTCAGCATTTCTCTTGATTCTCTGAAGGGTTTCCAGGGCTTTTTCAGTTCTGTAGTTTTAATGCTGGAAGACTTCACCCCTGAAATCAAATAGCATGGTGCTTTGTGATAAAACTAGGTAGCCCATATGATATCTTTACCAACTTACTACTTTTTTCAATGTACTTTTGTTCTGTCTGAGTAAACACTGTAACTATCATGTGCTTGCCATGTATTGTTTTGTGGATGTCTGTAATTAAAAATGTTTTACTGGGTTTTTATAAGTGCTTTGTCACGTGACACTATTTCAGACAGATTTCACTAAGGATGTATAGTTCATTGGACTCATTAGCTATTCTGACTAACCAATTTTGCCCTTTTTTGTCATTGCAATAAAAAGTATTTTAAAAGCAGTTATTTCCAGAAACCCATGTAGAGAAGCTGTGTCTGCATTTCCTCAATAAAATGCCATTTTTCTTCACAAATGTGACCAAATATTAACTTGTGAAGTGTGTTTTCCTTATTTATTATTCTCTTTTAGTTAACAGTGGCTCAGAATCTGAGTCTGCAAAGGATTCTTTTGAGATCTGACATATTGATAGACTGCAGCAACTTGAAGACTCACACACCTAGAACCTCACAGTAATATCAGAATATGAGGTTCTTTCTTATGTATGTCTACACATTCATGTTCCCATGATGAGTGGTCAGCTTAATAGGTGTCCTAGAAAAAATTGCACCAAGTGGGAGTGTCCTTAGATTTGTGCAATGCATTTCTAAAGTACTCTATTCCACTCTGTTTAATGAACTGGCTCTTGCTATACTCATTTTTGTATCTAAGCGCTAAAGTTTTCATATAGATGTAGAAATACATTAACTTGTTCGTTCTTCATAAGACTTTTTAGTAAAAATAAAGTTTGTGGTGGTTTGCATCTTTTAGCGTTATCATTTTTTGGTAGTATTATGCTTACTTAATGAATGTAACATTACATATTTTTGATTTCCCTCTCTTGTGGCACAGCTAAAAGGAGTTCCCCTTCCTCAGGAATTTACTGACCACTTCTAATATAATATTTTGTTTTCTTGCTGATGCATCTTGGGTAAGGAAGACAGAGTGAGATCAAGAATACAGAGATATATAAGACATTCTGTGACAGATTCCACTTTACTCCAAGAGATGAAATGAACACCTAGAAAAAGACAAAGAAATGGCTAAAATGAAAGATTCGATCCTTGCAATAACAGCTTGTAATACGTAACGTATTTCCAGCAAGGGAAAAGTGCAACAAGAGCATCTCTCATGTAGATAAAAAATAATTGACCAGGTAACCTCTGATGGAAAGATATTTCCCTGGGCACTTTCCAGGATGAGCCTCTAAGGACTGAAAAGTTTTTATTTTACGAAATATAATTGCCCTACACAAGAGTAATACATAGTCTTTTTCCTTTTCATTGCAGTGAACTTTGCATATATATTGGTGGCTCTGAAAGGAGCATGCAACAAATTAATGTCCTGGTTGACTTGTTATTTGTGACTTTGCAAAGTAAAAGTCAAAGCTGAATTAAAGTCTTGACCATTGAATAAGAGGACAAGGAAGAATATTAATAATATTTGATTGTGAAAAAGAAAAGTGTCATTAAAATAATTAACCATATATATGGTCTATAAATAAATCATAGAGATTTACCAAAAGAAAACCCCAAACTTGTGATCTAGATTCTAGACTTTTGAAAGCTGGAAAAAAAAAAAAAAAACAAACAACCTTTTGGGTTTGCTTTTTTTATTGCCATACTTTTCTCTCCCTTTTGGAACCTACATAGAAATAGTGATTTCAGCACATTTTTTTGTTTGTTTGTTATGGCCATATATAGTAACTATTTATTTCTTAGCTATTTTGAAATATATGCTGTTAAGGTGAGGTGACCAAATGATCTATTATCTGAATTCCATATTTTTTTAATGACAGAGCACAATGAAGCCTGAAAGCATTTAAGTGATATTTCTTTGTCAAATTTCCAAACTTGGACAAGTGATTAAGCTGTAACTGAATCATGACTTGGAACAAGAAGCAGAAATACAGCAAAATAGTTGAAGGATGTTGATGATTTTCATGACTTTTAGATGATTACAGCTGTTTTGAAATTACAGGAGACATCCAGAACTTTTAATGAGTTTCTATATTAGGGGTAGCATTGACCTCATATTGGAATGAAGAGGCAAATGACTGCAAATAATGCAGTGTCATAAGTCTTTGTTCTCTCTAACAAACAAGTAGCATATGATCACACCATGAATTTTTCAAGAGGTCTTCAGATGCCATAGGCATTGGAGTAATTCAGACATGTGGACGATACCAAGACAAGACCTGAATCTATAGTTATTTCAGCAGACAATAAATTTATACATAGCTTTGAGTCAGTTGACATAGTACTTCTCACATCTGAAGTGAAAAATCTGTATTTCCCTTGATGACTGCTGTTTAGACATAGCATAAATCACATATACTTCTCCAGCCTTCTTTCTGGAAACCACTCTCATTATCTTATCCTCATATCTTCTTAGAATACTTTCTGTTAGATAAATGAGAAAAATCATGCAATTGTGGTTTCTTGGTTTTGGTTTGGTTTGGTTTGGTTTGGTTGGTTGGTTGCTTTTGGTTTTGGTTTTGGTTTTTTGGAGGGAAATGCATAGATGTGGTCCTCAAATTTATAAAACTTACCAAAGCCTTTTAAAATTGAGAGCATACTGTGCAACTGCCAAAACCCAGCTATTCAGTACATAGGATTTGTCTGATTCTGATGCAGATTTGTATGCAAACATCTGCCTAAATTGGAATGTACAGGTTTCCTCACAAATGTTAGCAGGTTTTATGAAAAAAACCTCAAGCCAAAAACAGAACCATGCAGTAAACTGTATTTCAATAAAACTGCAAATATTTTAGCATAATTTGAGGTACTAATCAATAAATTTAATGATTCAGCATATTTTGAGAAGAGGAACAAACTTTCTAATGGTTATTTGATTCTAGATTGAAGTAATGGCAGGTATTTAATGAATGACCAATACATTAGGTGAATTTATGACCTTGGATAGGTCAAAGCTAACAATAGCCAAGAATTAAATATAAAGAAATAGAAAGATACAACCCATGGCTTTCTTGAGAAAAGTAACAGTATTAAAAAATTTAATTTCAAATAAAAAAAAAAAATGCTGAGTGTAAATTGTATTTTAAAATCTATGTTCTGTAGGACACTACTTATAGTATTTTTAATTTAGCATACCACTATGATTTTGATACATATCTATAAATTAAGGGTTCTGAATCACAGAATTCTTTTGATTGTAAAAGACCTTTAAGATCATTGAGTCTATTTTAACGGCCTTGAAAATAAAATCATGTCACATTCACTGGTGTAAAATATTAGCAAGGATAACCTTGTGGAAATTAAAAATAAAAGCAGATACACTATGAGACCATTTGATAACTAATAGGTTCAGTTAAGCATCTGTAAACATTTCAATAGCCTTCCCATTTTGCTTTCTGTTTTGCTGTATTTTGGAGAGCTCAAGCCTGCTACTGAAATATGCTTCTTGCATATGTTTTTTGCTTAAGTAAAATCACAGCCTACTCTATATTTTCAAACATAGTGACTGAGCTAGAGAAGTCAACTTTACAAACATATACCTGGAATCTCAGTTTAAATGAGAAGAGGTATCTTGATTTACACCAGCTGTAAGGTCTGCTTTAAACAATGCTTTAAAAAGTTACATTTTAAATAGATGTCTTTTCTGTCGGGGAATTTAAATAGGAACTGATGGATATGGCAACAACAGCTTAGCGAGAGGCAGTGTGTTTACTCCACTACATCATATCTCATTTCTATGTTCCCATATTCCTCATATTATCTTAGTTTTAATATAAATTCTCAGAAAATTTTCATTTTCTGGGGGGAAAAAAAAGATTTAATTTTTGGAGAACTGGAAACCACTGGGACAAACAAGAATTAATTCTGGGTCTATTGCTGCTCTTCTCTCAGGTAAAGCATTTTACTCAGAATCAGTTGGACAACATTAAACCTGAACTGTTTGCAGAAGGGATGGCATGTAATGAATAAAATGTGTGGCCTCAGAAAAAGGAAATGGAAAATACATATATATAGAATACCACAGCAAGGATGTTCTGCTTAACTTCAGTAAGGACTTCAGCTGAGAACAATTTTCTTGCAATAGAAATAAAGTAGAAAAAAGGAGCAAGAAAGTGGGTAGGTTTGGGTAGGTTCTCACTTTCCTGTAGTACCAGGCAGCTGGTACTGTTGAGGTTAGGATTGTCTCTAATGTAGTGAGCTGAACCCAGTCCTCATGAAACTGAGGCCTGATCTAGGAACTGCTAAGTGGGTAATAAGAAACCAGAAACCCTTCTATTTCAGCGCTTGCTTGGCTTGATAGGATGTTTTATCTGTTTGGTAGATAGAGGGCAAAGGATATATCTTCCTGTCATTATACTCAGATTCATATGTATCAAGTTTGGTGTTTAACAGTATCCGGGAGCTGCACTTCACAGTCATGGCTTTTATGGCTCAGTTTTCCTGAGTTCCTTCCCTGGTATCTTGTCTGACACCAGTTCACAAGCCCTCACCTGCCTCTCATATACCCTACATGGCAGCTTACTTTGTTTCAACTGCTCTTTCACATAAAGGAAACTTCCCTACTTGACTTTCCTACCCATATTCCCTGAAAAGCCCTGAAGTAGTCAGGCTTTGATTGTTGCTTATTGTGTCTGTTTCTCAGGCTATGTGCATTTATGCGCATATACTTGAGGAGGAACTCCCTTGAGCCTGTTCCGTATTTTTATTTTTTCTGCAGTTCATTCACAACTTGGGTGGGTAAAGATTTCACAGAGTACACCAGCATCTCCACCAATAGTGTTTTGAAGAATTATTCTTCCAGGTCCCAGGTTAGAAATATATTAATTGTTTCGGATAGAATAAAAGAATCATTCTCCATGATATTGTGACAAAATAAATTTCTTTTTTGCAGCATTTAGTATTCATATAATACTCTGCATATGTAAGATCTAAATATGCAGAGAAGTCAGAAACTGCTATTGATTTATTGTGCCAGACACTTAAGTCCAGGGGGCAATTTTTTGCTAGAAATATTCATGCAGCCAAATCAATTAAATAAACGAAAACCAAATTTGGGTCTTATTGTCCTCTGAGGTATAACTGTTTCATGCACTGTGTTGTCATCTTTATAAAATATGAAAATATTAATACAAAATAATAGATGGGGTTTTTATTCCTGATTTCAAGTAGATGGAAATAGAAAATAGTCTAACCCATAGCAATTCCTTATAATTTCCATTCCCCTAAGTGTGTTTCTTTTTCCTTTACCCTTGTAGGCAATACAAAGAAAAAGGGGAAAGATGGGAAAGGATTGTAAGTTATATTACCTGAATGCAACTTTCTCCAGCTGTGTTCCCTCAAGGACATTAGTAATTTATCTACTCATTTACCTTTAGTTAGAAAGTATTATGCAGTTTTATCTGAAAACACATGAAAAAGATCAATTACAGGACTATGAATTCTACATGGTCAGATGATTTATTGCTCTATCATCCAGCAGGATCTACTAATAGCTGTAATAAGAAAGACTTTGAAATAAGTAAGACATTAAATTTTTTCACCATATGTTCATAATCATAATTTTCTTGCTAAGGGTTATTGTATGGCTACCCTTAAAAGAATGAGATAAGCAGCATAGACTTCTCTTTTAATTGGTGTTCTTTATGGAAGTTGAGAGCAATTGGCACAAAATATGTTGAAAATTGTATTATAGCTGGCCAAGACATTATAATGCTCAAGTTTCCAGGGTCATAAAGTACTTTTTAGAGAAACAACAACAAACAGATGGCAAAAAAAGAAAATAAACTAAGGATAAAAAATAATGTAGAGAGGGAAATCAAGAAATAAGTAAAGACAAAGAAATAAATAAAATAGATCTATTAAAGAAGATTAAGACTAGAAATAATATTTTATTAGTAATTATTTTAAAATAATTCAGCCTGATGTTCTTTTACTGATATTCCCTTCAAAAATCTGACGTAGCAATTCACGTGCAATTCAATCCAGATGTTGTATCTTAGGATTTCACTGGCTTTGTATTTTATTAGAGTTGATAGCTAAGAACAAAGCAGCTAGAACCCACATGAAAGCAATTCTGAGCTAAAAGAACAATTTCATGAAAAAAGGTAAATTTAAAGAAGACAATAATATAGCAGAGAGGTAATTATCCTAAAGTGCTTCTACTTTGAACTAACCTGGAATTCTTAAATTTCACCGAGAGTAAACATAGCACTGAGAATATTACTTTACTTGGGTTTATTACTTAACCAATCTTCTGTCATTAGTTCTGCTGCTTCTGGTCACTAAGTACTTCCTAGATACTTATGAATGTCAAATTCATAGAAATGAGAAGCTATGTAATGCTGTGATACACATTTTTTCAACAGGTGAACTCATTGACAACTTAGCCTTTGAAAAGTTCAAGCACTTGTGCCAGGTATCACTGTTCTGTAATATGACACTATATTTCTAGCACTATGGATTGGTAAAACAGGTAGAACCCTGATGTAAGTACTCATTATATTTCCTCAACTGACACAAAATCAGTATAGAAAGTACCTTCAGTTGTTCATATATATGTGTGATCTCTGAGTACAGTGAACTTTGAGCACTGTTTATATTATGGAATTTGTTATATATACAGGAAATCAGTGAACAGGTGTTGTTGTCCAGAATTTTGTCACTTGTCATCTGACAGATACAGAGTGGCATCAGGAATCCTCCAGAGTATAATGAAATGACAGTCCAAAGACTTATGTTTCTTTGTGGCCATTCACTCACCTGGCAATTCCATTATTTGCCACTGTTTTTGTTTTAGGGATAAAATAGAAATTATGCCAGACCGACTACATTAAGTCACAGTACTGAAAACATTCCAAATGTGTGTGCTTGTAAACCCATTAGTAGCAGCGCAAGACTATGTCTTGCTCAAACATGAAGAATAGATTGTCAGACTGATAATCTGAAAAACAACCTGAACATGCAACAGTGCAACCCAGACAGAGAGACATATTCTGACCTCAGCAGCTTAGCATGGTTCTCCAAATGAGCCCAGTTTATTAGTTTCTCATTCATAAAAAAAGTTAGAATTGACAGCCTTTTTGTTTCTGAATGAAAATGTTTCTAATGTCCAATTTATTGAGAAAAATTAGAAGAAAATAGAAGTTAGAAAATTGTTGAGGTTGTAGAAAATCAGAAATTTGCATTTTCCTGTCATAAATGTTTTAGTAATAAGTGAGTTTATAATGTTAATATTCCTAAGTCGCAAAAAATTCAGCCTTGATATAGCATAACAATCTCTTATTTTTCACATTAACCTTATTTCTTTAAGTATTTTGAACAAATATTGACTATTAAAAGTGAAATGCGAAGTGGACCCATTTTATGTGGAGTTTCATAAAGACATGAAGCAGACTAAAAAGAATAATAAAGAAAATAAGTGCTCACACCTTCCCATGGTAAATGACAGGTTTAGTGCAGATTGTTTGGCTTGGATTTTTTCCCCCTGAGAATGAAGAGGAACCTCAGAGATAGTACACAAAAGCCTCAGTCTTGAATTGACAGTATTCTTTGTTAAGAAAGGAATTTGCCTTATGTACTAAATCTCAGAAAAAGACACAACATACTGAATTCTGCTTATGATATAGGGGAAACCATTGCACTGACTCAGTCTCTGATCAGCATATGAAAGAAAAAAACTTGCTCTGTCTGGAGTGGGGTTAACTTTTTTTCAGAGCAGCCCATATGATGCTTTAGATTTATGACCAAAATAGCATTCATAGGAAGCCAATGTTTTATTCAATGTTGAACATTGCTTGATCAGCATCAAAGTCTTTTCTATTTCTCATTCTTCCACACTATCTGGCAGTAGGCTGAGGATAGGTAAAAAGCTATGAGGGGGCATAGCTGGGACAGTTGACCTGATCTGACCAGAAGAGTATCCCATCTTATGTGTAGCCAGGCTCAGCAAAAAGAGTATTTTGGTCAGTGCTTTCTATCAGCAAGCAGCTGTCCTGGGAAGCTGGGCCTCAGCATGCATAACTGTTAGTTGGGAAAACAGATGCCACAGCCACAAATGTGTTCCCCTCTTGATCCTCCCTTTTCTAAGAGTTTATTCCTTATAAAGACCCAATGACTTGTGATTGTGTCTGTTGTCCTTGTCCTCCCCCCTGCCTTCCCCACACCGATCTGACCTTTCTTTCCTGTAACTCTGCTCAAGTGATCTGGTCACGATGGCTGCACCAGACTCAAAGTGGATTTGGGGGAGACGCAATTGTCAAGGGCTAATTTGAGCAATGTGCCTGTCTAATCAGGGCGCTGCTTATGTTCAGAGGAAATTGACTTCTGTAGTTAATATGCAAATAGCACTATAATTCAGTTAATTTACTCTATAAATAGTGGACAGCTGGGGGCTCCTTGAGCTTTCTTGCATTGCAGCAGTCAGCACACCTTGAGTAACAACACCTCTCTAGGTTACTCCTTGAGGCAGAGAGATTCCTTGCTGCAACAGATTATCAGTAAGTGATTAATAGCATACTAAACTTTAAAATCTTAACTAAGTGCTCTAAAGGGTTGGTTCTTCACATATCATCCTTTAGACATAAACCATTGACAAAGTCTGGAATAAGTCTGGATCCAGCTGCACCTAAACTCCCCTCTGAGAAGGAGTTTAGAACACAATGGTGTCCTTCCTGAACCTCATGACTTGGTAGAAGGCTCTCCCTGGCAGTTTTGTCTGACTATCCTTTATGCAGTAGGTGATCAAGTGTACCTTGCCATCAAATCTTGTTAATGCATTTCCTATTTTCCAAACTTTGTTAAATCACTGCTTTTTATCAATAGAAATATTGCTACTTCTCTCTTAAAAGTGTCACTCCATTTGCGATGTGACATATCTGTAGTCTCTTGAGTGGCTCTAACATTTTTATTACATCCAAATTCATCAGGCAAGATGATACCATCTGGAACTACAAATAAGAGTGGGTTCATCTGAATAAAGATTAATGCTACCTACATTCTTGACAGCACAGCAGGGATCAACCCTACTGATAAAGGACATGACCCATAACCTTTTTTCTCCTGCTACTGGAAATGTGAATGCAAAACTCAAATCAATGCTCTCTATAACCAGCAGTAGATTTTCTTAGCTGTTGGTGCAACAACTGGTTTTGTTATTTGGTTTGGTTTGTTTGTAATGGAAGGGAAAAAATTATATTCAAGAGTTTTAGGATCAAACACAAGGCTTCTGTCGCATTTAGTTTTCATTTTTTCTTTTTTAATTCCTTGGATGATGAAACAGGTAATAGTCATCGTATATTTAGCTTATATTGGAACTTTCTAGTGGATATTGATATAAATTGTCAGTGAAAGGCTTGGGGTCAATCAGGCTGAATAGATACATTCATCTATCATCCCTCTGATGCAAGGGAGCAGCAAAATTACAAGTGTAAGATGAAAAGTTAATTTAAGAAACCAACAGCCATTTTTTTCCTTTCACTTGGCAGGAGGTCCTGTGACAGTCTTGAAAAATCAAAGATTTTTTTTCTCTTATGTTTTGCGGACTTACCCCAAAATCCCCACAATACTCATATCAGGTCCTCAGTGATGGTACATTAGTGACATTGAAGGGTGAGGGGCTGTTAGCCATATATTGTCACTTAAATTTTTAATATTTATGTTTGAAACACTGTCTTGTTTATTTTTTCTTGAGATAATATATTTTAGTACGTCCTAGGATCTCCAACATAAAGGATATAAATCTCAGCCTATGGCTAAAAATATACAGGGATAGCAAGAAAAATCTCTTTATCTTGTATATAATAGACCATGAGATAAATACTGGATACAACTAATGGAAGAAAAGAGACAAAGGGAAAAATATCAATGAACAATTTCATGAAAAAATCTCTTGTTTTCTTTCCTTTTTTTTCTTCTCTTCCCATTAGGGAGAAAAATCAGCAATGATAATTATAGAAGATAGTTGATCAGCAAGAATTTCACAGAAAGGGAATTCTCATATCCCTCTGGCCCTAATTAAAATGGTAATCAGTTGTACTTAATAGACAGGACCAGTTTTATTCTTCTACTACTTGGTGGAAATCTGAAGTAAGTAGTCTGAACAACATTATTCTATACTTACGGTGATTTGAAAGAAACTACAATTTCTTCTTATCTGTTATAAAGAATAATTGAGATTTCTTCTATATATGTCCTGAAATTTATATTGCAATTTCTTCTTGCTCTGTCCAATTTTTTTCATTATCATTAAAGCTTCTAAAACTCCTTTAAATGTTCTGGGATTTCTTTCTCTCTTATGTAGTTCTCAGTCACACAGGGACTTAAACTTTTGGGTTGACCACATTGTTTTTGCTGCTCCTTTAACTTTATGCATTTATTTATGCTTACATGGCTTTTTTTCTTACATTTTTTTTTTCCTTAATGTGACCTACCAAGAATAGATTCTCCCTTTTCCACTCTTGATTTTTCATGAATTATTGAATTTTGGCCACTTTTATTCAACTTGTTTCACATTTCCTTCAAGTCAGCATTTCTTACAGTGCAATATCTTTGTGTTTGCTGACCTCTCTACAGAACTCCATCAGCATTTCAAACTTAATGGTATTATAATAATGGTATCCTACGTGCTTTCCAACTTTAACCTTGTTTATCTTACAGCAGTAGCCTGATTTTCAATTATATGGCCCTTGTGACCTCATTTGCTGCTTGTTCAACTTATTGTGTAAGAAAGAAAAGTTTTCAAAACTCTTTCTGTAGCTTTCTTATTTCTATTTCTCTTGCTCTGATCTTCTTTCAGCACAGAAAATCACAAACAAGTACTGTATGGCTATTTTAGACAATAATCTTTTGCATATGAAATTTTATATGCCATCTCATTATACTGTTAAACCTATATATAGCAATACAAAATATGTTTTCCACAAGAAATCATGCTTACCAATGCAGTTATTTAACTAAGTCCTTATTATTTCATCATGTTAGTCAAAAACACTTTAAGCAGTTAGGAAGGTCTCTCCTACTGATAATTTTGATATCCTACTGATATTTCTAGCTCCACATACGGCGTCTGGTAACGAAATTTAACAGTCTCCTTGAGAGCTGTCCCTTCAAGAACAGAGGCAGAAGACAGACTTCACAATCAACATCTCACAGGTATGACTATCAACAATTGATTATTTCATCTCTGGATGTCACGCCTGGTGACCTTGACAGCATTGAGAGTTGTGACCGTGCAAAATGCATGAAGTTCAACAAGGCCAAGTGCAAGATCCTGCACTGGGTCTGGTCAATCCCAAGCACAAGTACAGGTTAGGTGGAGAATGGATTGAGAGCAGCCCTGAGGAGGACCAAGGGGTGTTGGTGGATGTGAAGCTTGACATGACCTAGCAATGTGATTTGCCACCCAGAAAACCAACCTTATCCTGGGCTGCATCAAAAGAAGGGTGACTAGAAGGTCATTTTATGTTCCTGCCTTTGTTTCTAGAGCTGAAAGGTGTCTTGCCTTTTCTATGGCTGATAAGGTAATGTAGGCCACAGGTTGGACTGGATGATCTCAAAGGTCTTTTCCAGCCTAGTTTATTCTGTGATTTATTCTGTGATATTCTCTCCTCAGTTTGGTCTTATTCTTTGAATGTGTGTTTTTACCTTGCCAGAAAATCATCTGCTGAAATTTTTGACCTGAATGAATGCAGATTATTTCTCATTCTAATATCCTGCATCATCCTGTGAAGTATCTTACATGCTATGAAGTATCTAAAACTTTTCTTTATGTCTTGAGAACTCACTCTGATTTGTGTTTACACTGGTTTGTGTTCAATTATTCAGAAAAGCATTTGCAACCAAATGTGTCTTTTTATTATAATGATGATTTTCACAAAATATATCATACAATATGAAATGTTTTTCTTGTAACAGGCTGATTCACTTAAAAACTGTATTCAAGTGAGTTCTGGTCCAGATTTTTTAAAGATAGAAATATTGGGTGCAGTAGCAAATTGATTTTCTACATAAACAGATTCATAGTGATAAATTTTTGTTGACTCATTCCATCATCAATATAGATTGCAAAGACAGAGAAATATTTTTTTCTATGCTAAGTCCAAAATGTAGACAGACTATGTGTGATTTTCCTTATAAATTAAAAATTACTAGATAACTTCTGATAGAAGCCTATACTGGTAGATATTGATGCACGCTATACATGTACAGTCTTTCTCAGTTATTAGAGAAAGATAATAATAAAAAAGCTGCCAGTAAAGTAGTAAGTAATGCTCAGAAGACTGAGCATTAACACTTGAATGAAAGGGTCTCCTGCCAGGTCGGACTGCCAGTAAACATTGTGAAAAGTTTTATTTTAGGAATTAAAATAATTTTTACAAGCAGGAGAGGAGAATGCAGTCTGTGCTGGAGGGTATGTACAATACAGTGCAAAATCTGGTTTTAAAAGCATTGGACAAATATCTTCAGCTAGCAAACTTAGAGAGAATGACAGCCACAACAGGCACACAATCTAGGTTTGTAAACAACAGCTTTTGAAATGCACCTTCAGGAGGATATATTCCTCTGTGATACAGTATGTCAAGCTGTGTCAACTGAACAGTTTAATAGAAGGGGTTTCTTAAAATCACAGCCAATGAAACAATTATTAGCAGAGAAAAAAACAAAAACTTGTAAGATATACCACTGCATACAGAGAAAAATCTTGACACAAGTTTGTGAGGATAATTAATGCCATACACTATCTGTTTTCCCCTGCAGATATGGACATTTAAAATTTCCCCTTGTTCTGTCACTACTTGACTGGGAGGAGAGACCAACCCCCACCTTGCCATAACCTCCTTTCAGGTAGTTGTAGAGGGTGATAGAGTCTCCCCTCAGCCTCCTTTTCTCCAGACTGAATAACCCTCCTCATAGCCTTCATTCAAAGCTGTGACCTCTTTAAAGAAAGACCAGTATTTGTAGAAAAAAAAATAAATTTTTGCTTATTTCGTGTATTTGCATTGAGACTAGTTTCTCTTCGGGAAATCCCCTACAGGTATTCTAATTTTATTCATACTAAGAAACCTGTAACTGTATAAGTAGAGAGATTATATGTCAGACTCCATACATAGATTTGTATGATTTGTACTTGTATGTATGATTAGTAATGTGAATATGTACAAATATCTAGTAAACGCATGACTGACTGACAAAAGTTCATACACAATTTATACATCCCTATAAAACCATATAGGCGGGCAGATGGAATTAGAAAGGAAGAATTTTCCCTTCCCGTTTTTGCCAGTTTTGTGGAATATTCTGCAGATATTGCTATACCATGCAGGCTAAACAGAGAAAGAAAAAGGAGATAAAAGTTAATAACATTCCAATTTCAATTTTTAATAACTATTAAAATAGTGGAATTCTACCACAATAGACTAAATTTAATGCTAGAAAAATCTGACAGCCAAGATTTACTAATCAAATGTTTGGGACATTTGGGGCTCGGACTGAATGTAATATGTTTGTTTCCACAGAAAATAATGCCTATAATAAAATTCTCAGGAAGACAGATTAGGGATCATGAAAATTCCAACTAATCTGTTACATCAACTCAGATGATACTACTCCTTCATCACTTCTTATAAGCTTAATTAAAACAACTTCATTAAAAAAAAAGAACAAAACCAAGATTGGCTTAACAAATTGAAAAGAGAAACAAGTCTTAATTGCATGCATTTCTCAGATCTATACACTTTATTGTAAGCAAATAAGAGAACTTGACATCACAGTGTACAAATTTATTAATTTACAGAATCACAGAATATGCTGAGTTGGAAGGGGCCCACAAGGATTATCAAGTCCAATGCCTGGCTCTGCACAGAACCATCCCCAAGAGTCACACCATGTGCCCGAGAGCATTGTCCAAATGCTTCTTAAGCTCAGTCAGGCTTGGTGCTGTGACCACTTCCCTGGGGAGCCTGTTCCAGTGCCCAACCACCCTCTGTGGGAAAAACCTTTCATTAATATCTAACCTAAATGTCTCCTAACACAATTTCAGGCCCTTCCCTTGAGTCCTGTCACTGGTCACCAGAAAGAAGAGACCAGTGCCTGCCCCTCCTCTTCCCCTCATGAGGAAGTTGTAGACTACAATGAGGTCTCCACTCAGTCTCTTCTTCTCCAGGCTGAACAGACCAAGTGCCCTCAGCTGCTCCTCATATGGCTCCCCCTCAAGGTCCTTCACATCTTTGTAGCCTCCTTTGGATACTCTCTAATAGCTTTATATCCTTATTTTGTGGCCCCCAAAACTGCACACAGTATCTAAGGGGAGGCCACACCAGTGCAGAGCAGAGCAGGAGAGTCCCCTCTGTCAACCAAGTGGTGATGCTGTGTCTGATGCACCGCAGGACACAGTTTACACCATAACTGGCTCATATTGCATACTTTTAATTGCAGGATCATACAGGACTTAGTCTAAAGTACTTGCACACTTAAATCTATTAGATCTGATATAAACTGACAATTATTATTTGTATAAGAAACCTCTGCTAAATGCAATTAGACATCAGAAACAATACTGAATCAATTAATGAAATAACATCTGAATTTAATTCAATGGTTCAGTGAAAGTTACAAAAAAGTTCTAACCCATTTGATTATAAGAAAATTTTATAAAAAATTAGTAGCATTCAATTTCAGAAATGGAACAAGAAGTGGTACATTCTGTGTTTCAACATGTATGCAGAGTGTGCAGCAGAGAAACTCTATCTAAAGAGTTAAAAAATTTCCAGATCAGTGTCATATTAAATGATCAGAGAATGTCAACACTGGTTTGTAAACAAGAACAAGTTGTGCAAATTAAATGGTAGTAGTTTTGAAGGGTCCGTGCACATGCATTGCAAAGATGAAGACATTTTGAGCCTTTAAGCAAAATTGGGTGAGGAAGAACCAAAAAAACCCCCACTGACACCTAATGCACCTCAATTCCATAGACTGAATAATGCTAGAAGGCAAAACATGATTGCATATTTAAACTATGTACTGATAGTGTTTATATACAAGGGTGTTGAATCAATGCCTTAGAGACCTTTGAGTGCTTGACTTTAAAACCTTCATAATCGTCTTCTTACAAAGGTTTCAAATTTAAAACTAGAAACAAAGTTATGTACTTCCTGTCTGCATTCATCAAGATGGTCAGATGCATTGCAAAGGTCTGTACTACATGAGCTAATAAAAATCATAGGAATAGAAGCAGATATCAGCTGGCTGTAAGTTGGAAGGAAGACTAACTGCAAAAATCCTGCTAATGTTTTTACAACTTTTTCCGGAGAGAAGAATAGTGAATTTCAGGGTTCCTTTCTTACCACAGAGTGCAAGGTTTTACTGCTGGTAACAAATTTGCTTGTCTCCCATTCTTCCTTACCTTTACCTCCCGTTTTGTGGTTTTTCCCTCTTCTGAACTATAATTGTCTCAGATTGATCTTAAAAATCAAAGATTACTTTAACCTTTTGTTTCCTATCCTATGCCAGTTTCCTCTCTCCAGGCTTCTAATTCTTGCCTTAGTCTACCTATTTCATGCAGATATATTTTTCCTCTCCAGGAGTCTAACTTATATAACTCCTTTTTTGCTTCTTCTAACCTTTTCCACATCTATTGTTTCAGGTTCTATGTCATGTTCCCAGTCAGCTGAGGCTACTACTGTAGTTTGCAGCTCAAGGTCTAGCATTTTGAGCTGAGCCCCTGTCCCCTTCCCTCCAGCTCAGTTCCAATATTTCAAAGTTGAAAAAAATTCTTACTGCTACTCCAGGCTTTTTTATAACACATGCAGTGCAGGCATGCTAAAAATATAGAAAAAAGTATAGGCACACGTTCATATATGAATGTGCCTGAGATTATGGAAACTATTGTGAGAAATAATGGAAAAAGAGGGGCGGAGAATGATGAAAAGGAACAGGTTTGTGCTAAAACACAGGCCTGTTTGTATTATACTCAAAATTTTGCTATGCTCAAAAGGGGGAACATATCTTATATATGAAGCCAGGAATTCATTGTCATTTTAACTGAAATTCTTTTCACTTTAATCAAAATACAATGAGTTCCTATTTTCCTTTCACTTACAATGGTAACAACTCTCAGCACACAAACATATAAATACATAAATATATAATAAAATTAATATGCCTGTATATTCATATATCTATTATTCTAAAAACATGAACTACAAATGCCTTATCTGTGACCTTCCCTCCCTCTGCCCACATCCCACAAACTCCATTTAAATTAATTTCTGCTGTAAGTGTGTTTTTTGCTTATTTGGACACCATCACTGGGCTTCCTGAAGGGATCCTGGACTTGATTTGTTACTTTGCTTTGTTCAGTTTGTCACCAGATGGTGGAGAGAACCTGCTATGATCACTATCCCTGTGTGGCTGGTGCAGTTACTGTGCCGTGATCACCTTGGCTGCTGCCTTCTCTTCCCTTGTGGAACAGCCTTATGGTATATTGGACAAGCGGGGTACAGGAAACCACATTCAAGAGCAAATTAAAATAAAATCAGTAACCACAGAAACACAGGATTTGCTGAATACTGCACACAATCTTCAAGGTGAGGCCGCCCCAGTGCAGAGCAGAGCAGGACAATCCCCTCCCTTGCCTGGCTTGTGGTGCTGTGCCTGATGCACCACAGGACACTGTTGGCCCTCCTGGCTGCCAGGGCACTGCTGACTCATGTTCAACTTGCCACTGATCAGGACCCCCAGGTCCCATTCCCCAGCACTGCTTTTCAGCATCTCATTCCCCAGTCTGTCCATGCATCCAGGGTTGCCCTGTCCCAGGTGCAGAATCCAGCACTTTCCCTTGTTGTATCTCATATGGCTGGTGACTGCCCAGTCCTCTAATATGTCGAGGCCTCCCTGCAGGGCCTCCCTTCCTTCCAGGGAGTCAACAGCTCCTCCCAGTTTTGTATCATCTACAAACTTGCTCAGTATTCCTTTCAGTTCTGCATCCAAGTCATTTATGAAGCTGCTAAAGAGCTCAGGGCTGAGGATGAAGCCCTGCAGAGCTCCACTAGTGACAGGTCACCAGTCTGATGTCACCCCATTCCCTATAACCCCTTCTGCTTGACCCATGAGCCAGTTGCTCACCCATCACATTATGAATTTATCCAGCTGTGTGCTGGGCTTTTTATCCAGAAGGATGCTGTGAGAGACCATATCAAAAACTTTACCAAAATCCAAAAAGATTACATCAACTAGATTCCCTTGGTCAACTAGATGGGTTACCTTGTCATAAAGGGAAATAAGATTTGATAAGCAGGCCTTTCCACACATGAAGCTGTGCTGGCTGTGACTGATGACTTCATTGTCTTTAAGGGGTTTTTCAACACCCCCCAAAACAATCTTCTTCGTAACTTTTCCAGGCACTGAAATGGGAATAACAGGCCTGTAAATTCCAGGGACTTTCTTCCCACCCTTCTTGAAAATTGTAAGGTTTGCCAGCTTCCAGTCATAGATTACTACTCATAAGGCAACTGCTGCTCTGGCTATAAAAGTTACAAGAAATGTCCACTCTCAAAACTGTGAAAAGCTGAGTAAAGCCTGCCAGCAGTTATGTCGGTATTCTATACACTGATACACTTATTAACCGGACTGATTTTGTCCCATTTTTTCTAATCCTACCATGTGTGTTTGGAGCTGTAGCTACTTTAAATTTCTGCTCTGTAGTATAAGTTGCAAATACTTTTCAATAGCTCTCTCTTTCCTTAGCTATGCACTCAGTGAAATTGCTTCTAGCCTGCGGGGTGCTGTCCAACTAAAGACATCAATATTTTGCATGAGTATGTATTGATAGAGGACTTAAAAGGAATGGTTCTTTTTCTAAAACTATAGAATCAGGGCACTGACATTATTGTGAAAGCTGATTGAATTATTCTCAGCTATAGTAGTAATATTTAGGACTTTTTCTGTCAATGTCTCATTTGAAAACAATTATTTGAAAATTACATTCATCCTTCTAATTTACTTAGTTATATTATACATTGTAGTCTCAGCCTATAGACTGACAGAAAATTGTTCAGTACTGTCTCAAGTCCTGACTATTCTGAATTGGCTCATGTAAAGCCTCATTGGTCCTGATTCTTACATCTAGTGATATAAGACATTCATTTGAAAGAAAGCAGAAATTGGCTTTATGATGACTTAGCATTTCCATAGAAGCCAAAAGATGATTCGTTTTTTTGACTTTACAAAACTCTCAGTTATGGTTTTCATCTACAGACAGTTCTTTTTGTCCAATGACTGCCATGATTCCTTCTGAAAACATAAAACTTAATTGAATACACTGTATTTAATCCTGAACAGGACTTTTCATAACCCATGTGTGATGTAATTCTATCTGCATGCCAAGAGATGGGGATGGGAGAAAATTCCTGTGTATTAGCTATCTTATACTCTCTCCCATATTTCCACACCATCCAGGCTACTGTAAAAATCTCACCTTCTTATCAAATAGCTACCTTTGACTGCTTTGATGAAAAAGGCTGTTCAGATACTATGGGACAGAATGGTTCAGTTTCTATTGCACATGTCAGCCAGCTGAGAACTTTAGTGTCAGGGATGCCAACCTGGACACTATATTTTGCTATACACTCATGTAAAACAAATGTAGATCACTCCTGAAAACAAGTAAGAAATAACTATCCTTCCATCTCTTCAAACACCATTATTTTTAGTTTGGTATACATCATACAAATGTCTTTCTTAGGCTCAGCTACTTTTTTGCTTCAGAATATCAACTACAAATACATACAGGAGTGTGGGGAAAAAAAATCTTGCATCTCTGAGTCTCCTGTAATGCAGAAAACGAAAGAAAAATGTAAATAAGTGACTCCTCAGAT
The DNA here is from genome assembly GCF_000691975.1 of Corvus brachyrhynchos. Classification (NCBI taxonomy): domain Eukaryota; kingdom Metazoa; phylum Chordata; class Aves; order Passeriformes; family Corvidae; genus Corvus; species Corvus brachyrhynchos. Next base: position 4,334,391 of record NW_008239110.1, read on the forward strand.
CACTTTATACAATGATTACCCAGTGAAGGATTATAAGAGATTTAAAGTCCTTTGATTTATATGGATTTTATGAAATAGTGAAAAGGCCGCTTAAAACAGCAAAACATAAGTCACTGACAATCTGTCCTTGTTTTCAAAACTCATTCCTATTCCCTATGTTCCACAAATCTCTCTTTCTTTGAAAAGTCATAAGGGAAGTCAGTAGACAGAAGAGAGCCCTATGATTAAATCCTAAAGGACATTTTCTAACAACTATTGTTCAGTAAAGTCAATGAATTAACTGGTGGGGAGTCTTCCCCTGAAGTCTCCATGTCTTGGTAAAAGCAAATGAGTTTTTGTTCTGCAGATCTTCTTCTAATATTATTCAAAGTACAAGATGAACCCCAGTGATATTATCCTTTTTAATCAGCAAATAGGACAACAGAAAGATTTACAGAATTTACAAGAGTGCTTTACACTGGTTACTACTTACCATTTTGATAGTTTTGTTTCAAATAACAAATTCCGTTTTCTTGTATTTGTTTTGATATCTTTCTACTGTAAATACTGCACTAAGCAATGTTGTTGTTGCCCTAGATTTTTTCACAACCTTTCATTATTTTTTTTTATTTAAAAGGAAGAAGAATAAATGTAAATCAAATAAGTTAAAAATTTAACAAGAAGCTTTTTTTTAAGGTTAAAAAAAAATCGAAACCAAAAATAAAGCAGCCTCATCTAATAAAAATATTGGAGAATTTGTGGTTCATTAATTTCATTGGTAATTTGATTAAGTTGAGGAAAAACATTCTTACCCATTGTTTTACATTGCAATTTATGTTGAAGTAGGAAGCTGAAGTTAGAAAGGCACTTCTTGAATTTAAGAATTACACAGAAAATATGCAATGGATAGCTACAATTGTAACTTGGAGACTTCACTGGAGGGGTTTAAAGCTGAAGAACCCAAACATTTCTAAGTCAATTCAGTAATGAAAGTGAGAGGAAAATAGAAACCACTACAAAGTGGCCATAAAGAAGAAAACTGGGAAGAAAACAGTCCAGGAAACTGTGATCTATTTTTGGTCAGCTCACTAACTGAGGCATCTTTTGGTAGGATTAGAAGCAACCTGTGAGGATTTCGGGTGTAGACATCATCAAATTCTACTACACAACTTTAGTGAGGTATTAATAGCTATTATGAAGGCAGTAGAGACCTCTGCCCTCAGTTAGTACAGGAAAATATGATGTCCTACATAACTGAACTTTTAAATATTTTTATTTCAAGGCATGCATGTAACAGTTACAGCTGTAGCACAAAGCCAAAAGTATAACTACACCAGAAACACTCAAAATAATGAAGAAGAGGACATTTTGGTTGTGAAAGAGATTTAATAGAATCATAGAAACATAGAGACGTTGAGGTAAGAAAAGACACAAATTCATCAAGTTCAACTGATAACCCAGCACTGCCAAGTTCACCAGTAAATTGTGTTCCCAAGTGTCACAGCTTCTTTGGTGTCTTCTAAATACCTCCAAGGATAGTGACTCCACTACTTCCCTGGGCAGCCTGTTCCAGCATTTGACAACCCTTTCTGGGAAGAAATTTTACTAATATCCAATCTAAACCTTCCCTGGGAAAAACTGAGGCCATTTTTTCTCATCCTGTTTCCTGTTACCTGGGAGAAGAGATTATTGTGCCACAACCTCCTTTCAGGTAGTTGTAGAGGGTGATAAAGTTCCCCCTGATCCTCTTTTCGTCCCCGCTAAACAACCCTAGTTCCTTCAGCTGCTCCTCATAACACTGGTGCTCCAGACCCTTCCCCAGCTTTATTGCCCTTCTCTGGACTCGCTCTATCACCTCAATGTCCTTGTAGTGAGGGTCCAAAGCAGGACACAGCACTCGAGCTGTGGCCTCTTCAGTGCCAAGTACAGGGCACTGTCCTGGTCCTGCTGACCACGCTATTGCTGATACAGGCCAGGATACCATTGGCCTTTTCAGCTACCTGGGCACACAATGGATCATGTCCAGTTGCTGTCGACTAGCACCCTCGGGTCCTTTTCTGCTGGGGAGCTTTAC